>NC_056744.1:454920266-455145266 GCF_019279795.1 Protopterus annectens | reverse complement strand
GACCATCTGAAACGTGCATTTTATTTCACCATTGAGGTATAAATATTTGGGAACATGACAGCTCTCTAATGGTAATTTTTTTAAATGTCAGCACTGCTAAATAGTTACTACTGGAAACTACTTCCAACAAACAAAGAATTTGTCCTTTTAACACTGTTGTATGGATGTGGAATTAAAACATATAAGTTATAGGGGAAACACACAGTGTTTACAGCTTTACAAAAGCACCCCATAACATGACCCCATTGATTATTTGCTTATTACCTAATAACAAGTTGGTACCTTAAGAAAAAGCTTCAGAGCTTTACCAGCTGTCATTAATGACTGCTTTTGAACAGCTTATGAATTTCCTGTCAAACCACTATTTTTAAGGTTTTAAGATACCTTAAAAATTAGAAAACATAACAATTTGACAGTTAGAAATTGCCTTTAAAATTCCAGAAAAAGCTTGACAGCTTAGAAGCTGTATACAAGGAGCTGTAACCATGATCACTTAATTATACCTTGCATTTTTGTCAACTTGTTTCTTTTTTAAGGTTTGTTTAGTGCTAGTGCATGCTGGTACCCAGGGCAGGTTATCCTATGGCACTATTTTATATCCTTGTACTGAACTGTTGATGGGATGGTCTCTCTACGAAGCACAGACATCAGTGACTTTGACTAATGACGTAACTCACAATAAATAAGGGGCCTGTTTATGATGCCTGAATTAAGTGACATCAGTGGCTTTCATAAGTAAAGCAGCAGAGTGGAAAAAAGGGCGCTGCTTGTGATAAACTAGACATGTGATAAGTGACATAGTTTGATGATGCAAGTGGCTGTACTTTACCAGTACACTGAGTGGTATCATGGGGAGGGGACAGCATTTCTCAGGTAATGTCACTGATTCTGTTTAAAGATACAGCTCTATGGAACGTTGGACATTCAAATGTTCATTATCCATATGATGCTGATGATCTTATCTGTTGACAAAGTGCATTGGAACATAGGTTCATAGGTTAGTACTAAGCTAACTGCCCTTGTGGGTCTTTTTAAGCCTAGCCAATTATCCCATGTGAGGCTCAAACCCTGCACCTTGTGTTTATAAGGCAAACACCTTAACCATTAGGCCACCCTCCCAACCACCTTCTCAAGCAGTGGCTTCATATGAATGTACACTGGTCACATACACTTCTGTACTGCTTGCCCTCATTCTCTCTGTTCTCTGAAGCAAGAAATGTATTTTGTATTGTAATTCAGTAATCTGCATAATATTAACTTTTCTCCATCTGCAGATCTCTGTCTCAGGGTCATGAAGCTACAGAAAAAAAGTCAGAATGCACACTGTGAGTATTGTCAGTTTCATTAGTAGCAGCCTTTATGTGTTTCTGCTAGCTTGCTTTCCTTATTTTTCCAAAGTGTTTCTACCTGTCTGTTTATAAGGAGTTAGGGTGGCCCTTCCTTACTTTTATGTCTCCTTACTTTTTCTTTCTTCTTTTTCTTCTTCTTCTCAGTTTCCCTTACGTTGTCATGCTTAGTACAGGTCCTGACATGTTCAAATACGACCCCCCCCCCATGCAAACAGATGTTTTAAAATAAGAAAAATATATTTTTTATAGCAAATGCTATTTCCTTAACACCATTTTCATTTTTTGAGACAAAGAGTGTATTACATCTGTACCATAGCATACTTCATTCATGCCCTAGCATCATGTCTAACTAATTTTTAAACAACAGTTTTGCAATTAGTCAATCAACAATCATATAGCAAGACTGTAAATCAAATTGCCTTATTATGTGTGAGCTTGCAGTTAATATAATTATTTCTTCAGAGTGAACAGGTATCTCTTGTACAACCTGTATTATGCCTACGTGACTCAGAATTCACAGTTTTGGTCATGAGTGACACTTTTACAGAGGTGGAAAAGGCAACAAAGCTTTGTGGCACTTTAAAATGTGAATATTTCTCCATTGCTATTTTTATTGGGTCATTAGTTAAAAATAGATTTTGAAGTCAAATGACACTTTCATATGTCAAAAATAATTAATTAGCTAGTTAATGTAGTTTAGAAGAGCTGAAGGAGCCATTTCTGTTGCTGCCTAAGGTCAAGCCATTTACTGTTAAGTAATCCATTTTCCAGAATTGTTTGCAGTCCACTATGAAATTATTGCCTTCTGTCATTCAGAAGTTCAGTTCTATGGATTTTGTTAGGCTATCTCTGCCACACTGACTGTTCACAAATATGTTTTCAGCTTCAGTACAAGAAGAAGGTTAGAGGAACAATCAAATTAAGCAAGAGAACTTTTGTTTTCCATTTAGAGAGCTGCACATCTCTTCAATACACTTTACAGAGTAGTTGCACTAACCAAATAGTCAACTTCAGTGTGCATTTAGACAAGCATATCCATATCCAGGTTATGCACTATTCTCACATTGTAGCTAGGTTAACTCCAGGCAAGTATCAAAAAAGATATATGACTGTGAATATTGTGTAACAGCTTTGTTGTAAATGAGAGTCCAATTATATTATAGACATTAGGCAGAGACCATTCTGTAATAAAACCTGAGGCAATACCTCAAACACGGCAAGCCGTGTACAGGTGGTGTAAAAGTACTGTAACTAAGAAAGAAGTGTAATACTTCAGAGACAAAACTGCATGAACAAAATGCATAGTGTCTGAGACCTCTCAGATTGTTTGAGTAAAATAATATAGGGATGTCAGTCTTTGTCAGGAATATATTTTATTTATGCTGTTTGAGCATTGTTTAATTTCTTTTTTTCCATTTGTCATGTGGAAATATGCAGCTTGCTAGTACCCATTTCTACTGGAAATCTGGGAATGCTGCCAAGATAACGTGTAACATAACAAGGAAAAAAAGATATTGCACAAAATGTAGCACATCTGTGTTAACGTAGTCATACAGTCTGTGATCAAAGGGCATGATAAATGAACCAGGTGCCTGACAAGTTAACAAGGCTCACAAACGTGACAGGACTCAGTTAGTAAAAGCTGACTACCACTGTAAGGAGACCGTGTACAGGGAAATTTCTCTTCCACAAAGTGCAGTGACCTCACAGCTTATAATCATAAGCAGAGTTACAAGAAGCACAGGACTATGCTGGAAGATATGATGGCCCTTAACCTGCAGAATGATTTCAAAGCATTGTTCAAATGTTGTTTTGAACCATTTGATCAATGGGTCTATATTAGAACATCGAAGTTTCAAAACTTCGAATGTTCTAATATTGACCCATATTCAGTGAAAGTTGAAAACATCGAACATACAGAACAGTGATTTTTTTCCTAGGGAAAAAATTTGCTGTTCCAAAACACATACACACAACACAAGCACAGCAAACAAACAGCAATCCACACACATACACCTAAAATCTTACACCTAACCCTACACTAAACTATACACACACCAACTATCCACTTACTTTAGCCCAAACCCTAACCCTAAGGTCCATTACTATCGCACACTCACATCACCCGTGCCCTAACCCTAACTCAACTACCCCACCCTAACCCTCACGTCCACACAATTGCACACTTACTTAACCCGTGCTCTAACCCTAACTCACCTAACCCACCCTAACCCTCATGTCCACACAATCGCACACATACCTAACCCACACCCTAATCCTAACTAACCTAACCCGCACTCAATCGCACACTTACCTGAACCCAACCTGTAGCTTTCCACCACAGCACTGAAGATACAGATGCAACAGAAACAGACAGCCAAATTCTTTCCCTAGGAAAAAAATTGGTTTTCTGTTGCTTCAATATTTTCAGCTTTCACTGAATAGGGGTTGATATTAGAACATTCAAAGTTTTGAAACTTCGATTTTCTAATATAGACCCTGCTCAACACAGCATTCTGTTTAAGTGTATTCAGGAAACTGTCTTATGAAAGTTTGGCAGTTTATCATATAAGATTGAGGCTATGAGCTGATTATGAGTTTCAATTTATAGTTTTGAGTTTGATTCTCTTAGTGTCCATTTAAATACTATGTGACTGTAAGCATTTTTTAAGCAGTCAGTTGTCTCAGCACACCCCTAGAGCCTAATGGGTTTACCTGATTAACAAATTAATAAAAGGTGATAGTAGGAATGCATTAATGTCACAGAGAAAAGAGGTATTAAAACAAGTGACAGGCACTGATACTATGTGTATCTACCTCCTAGCTGTAGACTATTTACAAAACATATAGAACATATAGTACATCTGCTTTGAACACTATATACAGAAAATGAGTATGAAGTGATAAGGGAGGTGGTATGAAGAGGTAATGCGTATGGTGAGAGAAGAGAGGTGATAGCTATGACATGAAAAAATAAGCTATAGAAGGAAACGATAAATGAATCTCATGAGGTTTTCAAATGTGACATAGAAGAACTTAGATGGTTTAGGGATCTATAGCTGAGATAAACTTAGAGTTACATTGCAAGCGATGGCAGCTGGTGACTTCAAATCAAAGGGGGGCAGCAGGAGACAGTTGAATGGGTGGGGCCAATGGGGAGGGGTGTGGCCAACTAGAAAGGGGTGGAGCTATGCTCAAAACCACAAAAATTGGGACTTTAATTAAATACGCTGCCCTGGGTGCCAAACCGTCATTATGAGAGACCAATCAAGACAAAATAAAGTGTAGAAGAAAAAAATATTTGAATACATTGGCCACATGACAGCTTACTTAATATTTAGATGGAAACAAAAAGGTTGTGAGGCATGAAAAAATAAATTAGTTTTTAAATACATTACTGGAATGCCAGTCAAAATCAAGTATAAAAACAAGCAGCATTCAACTCAAACCACTTCTCCTTGCACTGCAGTTCTAATTATAATTTATGTTCAGCTTTATAAAAGTACCAAGAAAAAAGCTGAAAGTAGGAATCTCTGTGATACCCCCACTTGTAAAAATATTTCTTATCCAAAAAAGACCTGCTGCCTGACAACAACTATCTACTTGTTTCATGGAGAAAACATGATCAAAGTAAGAAATGAACAGCAAACAAGAAACAAGCTCAAGATAAATTGCTTAAAGGATTACTGCTCGGGTTATGGACCTCACATGATAGACTGGCATTCTATTTAGTTTATGGGTAAAGCCTGCAAAGTTGACTGCAAGTCTATAACAAATGTAATGATCTTCTGAAAATACTGTAATTCTGTCCTTTATTACAGATGCTGTCATATGCATTTCAGTACCTAAGGCTTATACATTATCTAGTTATGTAAATATTCTCTGCATGGCAATAACAAAAAGGCTATCAATGTTAGCAATTCTTTAACAGTATGCTTATTAAAGCTAACTTGCATCTTAGAACCTCAGACAAGCTTATCTGATGGTCATTAAGGTGATGCTACTTAAACACAGAGCAACAGGCACTGCAACAACATGCATTTTCTGAATAATAAGAAGCATAAATCAACAGTACAAAAATATGACAGAAAACCAAAATATTCTGCAAAATCAAGGACAGAAGAAAAGCCACTGTAGTACTTGTGTCTACCTTGGATGGGGTGAAACTTTGCACACTTGCACTGCTCCTTGCCTTGCTTGGACACATCCAGAGTCACTACATTGGGGAGTGGGGTGCAACAAGTATGTCACAATTTAAAATGTCTCTGGCTGACAGTGATGGCCATGACACATTTGTCATACCTCTCAACCTCAGAGCAAGAAATCTGGACAAAGTCATAAATAGAAGTGGGACAATGTCCCAAAAATAAGGACAATTTTTAAATATTGCTCTTATAAGCCTAGGAAGATAACAGAATAGTAGTTCTTGCATTAGTATGAATTTTCTGAAGGGTATGAATTCTGAAACTCAAATGTCTGTCATGATTTTCTAACTTCAATCTTTAATGATTTGCCACTAATTTGCCAAAAAACACAATTTTATGAAAAATGGACCAAAAATGTGATGCAAAAATATAAAATAGCCACACAATACAGCTGAGAGCCTGTCAAAGAAGGGACACTTTTTAATATTAGTACTGTTAAGTTGAGCAGCTAACAAAATAAGAGAATCTACATGCATTTCTGAAATAAAAGTAATCTATAAATCTGATCATTACAATTATTTATTCATTGTAAACCCTCCATTTTTTTCTTCCAAAATTGCCATTTTGCAGAGGGAGTATTAGGGGGAGAGCAACATTGTGAGCCAAATTTGGGGACAGTTGAGAGGTTTGGATATACCTAATTCTTTTTCTTCTTCTTCTTCTTTTGGCTGCTCCCGTTAGGGGTCGCCACAGCAGATCAACTGTTTCCATTTCTTCATGTTCTCTGCATCTTGCTCTGTTACACCGACCACCTGCATGTCCTCTCTCACCACATCCATAAACCTTATCTTAGGCCTCCCTCTTTTCCTGTTACCTGGCAGATTCATCCTTAACATCTTTTTCCCAATATACTCTGCATCCCTCCTCAGCACATGTCCAAACCAATGTAATCTTGCCTCTCTGGCTTTGTCTCCAAACCTTCCAACCTGGGCTGACCATCTAATATACTTATTCTTAATCCTGTCCATCCTCGTCACACCCAGTGCAAATCTTAACATCTTCAACTCTGCCACCTCAAGCTCTGACTCTTACCTTTTTGTCAGTGTCACTGTCTCCAACCCATATAACATAGCTGGTCTCACTACCCTCTTGTAGACTTTCCCTTTCACTCTTACTGGTACTCGTCTGTCACAAGTCACTCCTGACACTCTTCTCCACCCATTTCATCCTGCCTGTACTCTCTTCTTCACCTCTCTTCCACACTCACCATTGCTCTGAACTGTTGATCCCAAGTACTTAAACTCATCCACCTTCGCCACCTCTACTCCCTGCATCCTCACCACTCCTCTATCCTCCCTCTCTTTCACACACACATATTCTGTCTTAGTTATGCTGACCTTCATTCCTCTTCTCTCTAGAGTATATCTCCACCTCTCCAGGGTCTCCTCCACCTGTTCCCTACTCTCACTACAGATCACAATGTCATCTGCAAGCATCATAGTCCACGAGGACTCCTGTCTGATCTCGTCTGTCAACCTGTCCATCACCATTGCAAATAAGAAAGGGGTCAGAGCTGATCCTTGATGTAATCCCACCTCCACCTTAAACGCTTCCGTCACTCCCACCGCAGACCTCACCGCTGTCACACCACCCTTGTACATATCCTGTACCACTCTTACATACTTCTCTGACACTCCCAACTTCCTCATACAATACCACAACTCCTCTCTAGGCAACCTGTTATATGCTTTCTCTAAATCCACAAAGACACAATGCAACTCCTTCTGACCTTCTCTGTACTTCTCCATCAAAACTCTCAGAGCAAACATCACATCTGCAGTGCTCTTTCCTGGCAAGAAACCATACTGCTGATCACTAATCATCACCTCCCTTCTTAACCTAGCTTCCACTACTCTTTCCCATAACTTCATGCTATGACTGATCAGTTTAATCCCTCTGTAGTTACTACAGCTCTGCACATCACCCTTATTCTTAAAAATTGGTACCAAAACACTTTTTCTCCGCTCCTCAGGCATCCTCTCACTTTACAAGATTTCATTAAAGAATCTAGTTAAAAACACCACTGCCATTTCACCTAAACACCTAATTCTACAAAGCAATTTATTTGCATGTACCTCTAAACCTCTTAATGCAGGAAATCTGGACAAGACCAAATATATTGAGGGAACATATAGACAGTACTAAAAATTGCTCTTGTATAAACTTAGACAGTTGACAGAATAACAGATCTGCTTTAGCATGCATTTTTCTGAAGGTGGTGAAGTCTGAAACTCAATGTCTGTCATTATTTAGTGACTTTATTCCTAAATGATTTGCCAGAAAACCACAAATTTTATGAGAAACAAATCAAAAATAAGAAACAAAAATCTATTAATTCTGCAAAAATCTGGACAGTGGAGAGGTATAGTTCATCTGGGGCTGTCTTTGCGTTTGCCACCCTTCCCCCCTCACAAAATCATTGTCAAATGGGGCTGCCCCCTTGCAGCCATTTCTATGTCCCATTACTTGGCTATTTCACCCCATTTACCATAAACACTGCAATGTGCACACTGTTTCACTTCTACGATGATTTGGATTTCATTTAAAAGTTTTATTTTCCATTTGTGCAGCACAAACACTAATAGACATCTGCTAAACAAAGCAATGCAGTCTCATAGGGTCATACATTTGTACTAGGCCAAATGGCCCTAGATCCTTTACAAGCCTAGCCCATAGAAGTGCCCTGGCAACATGCCGCCGCTAGTTCCCAGTGCCACTATCAAGTAGAGCCACTGGAGTGATCCATATGGTGAACTTTCTATTTCCCATCCACTCATCAAGATTTCTCTTGAAAAGGGCCAGTGAGGGGCTCTGCTTGACATGTATGGAAATTCTATTCCAGAGCATGGGCAGTCTCTGGGTTATGAACCTGTCGCACCAGCATGTTCTGTTGATTGTGGTAATGAGGTTGAGGTCCCTGGAGTGTGTGGTGTGGAAGGATTGGGATTTCTTTAGGTGTAACATTTCTAACAGGGCTGGGTCAGACATGGCTTTGTGCGTCTCACAATGAAAATAGACAGCATTAAAACTTCTCTGACCTTGAAACTCACATTCATTGAAACAGCACTGAAACCCAAATTCAAAGAAAACACATCTGGCCAGTGGCAGATAAAGGTTAACTTTGGGCTGTTTTCAAATCATAGGCCCCTTGCACATGAAACATACATGTTTTCTTTGATACACCTGCCTGATTGTATTAAATTATATTCCTTATATAATACAGTACAGTTGTTAGAGGACATTTTAAATTTATTGTTTTGAACAATTGTACAGTAAACAATGAAACAAAATACATGCACCAATAATGACAAAACTGTCCAATTCAGAACATTTCCCATCATAAATGTCTACTCAAACTTCTACAATCCACCAGTATCGGTAAATATGTGCAATCTCTGCAGAAGTAAAAGTCATCTAAATAATTCCACGTTAAAGAGATCTGTAACTAATGAAGAGGTTGCTGCTAGCAAACAACTTTATATTTCATTGTTTCATCTACAAATAAAGTGCCTGTTGCCCTTGAGGAATAAATTGCCCATGTTACATTAAAAAATTATAAGCTAGTAATATTGCAGTAGGGAATGGATGGCAAAGTGATAGGTTGATAGTTACTAGGCATCTCTGCCAAAGAGGACATTCTCAGGACTGCAGTATCCACACCCTTTAAAAGTACAATGCAGTATAGTATCAGCAATGCATCTACATACTGTGGAGTAGAACCCACAGCCTTCTGCATTTAAAGCAAGTACACTGACTGTTGTGCTACTAACAATGCAAGCGGACTCACTATAAGCAGCACTAAACTTCTATTCCCTGAAGCTCTTAGCTCCTTGTAAAATCCACTTGACACTCAACTGTATCTCTCAACTTTGCAGCACATGAGCACAAGAAATCTGGAAAAAGCCAACATTTATGGGGGGGGGGGGCAAAAGCCCAAAAACCAGAGACACATTTTAAACATTGCTTGTATAACCTTGGAAAGTTGCTAGAATAAAATGCTGTGCTACTGCCATGCATTTTACTGCCAAGTCTCGGCCCCAGGACCCTGTGCACTACAGTTAGCAACATACCACTATTCCAAATCAGCCGTTTCTTGAAAGACACCAAGACTGAAACTTAAGTGGCTATCATTTAGTGAATACAGTTGTCACCATAGCTCTCAACGTCTTAGCACAAAACACCTGGACAAAGCCAATAATGGGGGAATACAGCCCCCAAACATATTCAGTGAATTCAGTTCTCACCATAGCTCTCAACCTCTTAGCACAAAAAACCTGCACAAAGCCAATAATGGGGAAATACAACCCCAAGAATAGGGACAAACTTCAAATATTGATCTTATAAACTTAGAAAATTGCTATAATAAAATGTTTCCTGTTACCATGTACTTTCTGAAGAATATGAAGTCTGACATTCAAGTGTCTATCATTATTTAGTGAATTCAAAATCCAGAAAACCACAAATTTTATGAGGAACAGAAGCGAACAAAAATAAGAGACAAAAATCTGAATGCTTTTCACAAGTAGTGGTGAGTAAGGAATTCAGGCTCTTGCTATCTGCACCCAAGGTTGAGGGTTTGAGCTTGAGTTACTCTCTCTAGCCACCAGTTATAGTTAGCCAGGGCATTTCACTCACACACACACACACACACACACACACACACACACACACACACACACACACACACACACACCAGTACCTGAGTGAATCCAGCCAGTTCCCTGTCCCATCCTACATTCAATTCAAAAGTCTGCAGCAGCAGCTCCTCTTTCAACCCAGAGTTCCCCATCCCTAGAATAAATAAGCCAGTTCCCCATGCTGAGTTCAAATTGTAGCAGCTCCTGTTTCTCAGTGCCGGAATGCCATGCATGTGTGTGTGCGCTGCCTCCTGCCTCCTCTAGCTTGTTCCAAGCCTGTACAGACTGCAGACCTTGCAGTCTGATCCCCTTCCAATCTATGCAGTTGTATCCACATAGACGTCTGGGGCATCTGTAGCAGCCTTCTTTCCTAATCCAGTTTGGTTAAATAGCAGTCTGGATTCAAGTTTCTGTGGGGTTCTGGGAGTTTTTTTTATTTTGGTTTACAGCTGGGATTTATTTTTTATTTTGGTGGAAATTTATTTTTTATTTTGGTTTACAGCTGGGGGGGGAGCAGTCCTGCAGTCCAATAACATGAGCCACCACTGATTGCAAGGATCTCTTTAGCTAATGAAAAGCTTTTTGGGAGGGTCTGGAGGTGTTGAGGCTGTTCAAATGTGAACTAATTTTTTTCTAATCTTTTGTCTTTGTTTCTTGTAATATTGTTCACAGTTTAATTTGTATTAGGGCCATTACTTTTGACAATGCAAATCAGATAAAGATGGCTCTTGAACTGCACAGGCCACGCTAGGGAGATTTGAGTTAATATTGTCTAGCATGACTCATCTTTAATTTGTTAAGTGTTCAGAAATGTGCTCCAAGCTCCCTCTACTTTGGAGTAAATGGATTTATCTCCTCTGTTATGTGCTCAGATCTGTCAGTAAACTGATCCTTCAATGAACTGTGTTCACTAAAATCTATTATGCTCAATAGCAATTTTGCAACAATTAAAGTTGGAAAAGCAGCCTGCGTAATGCTGAATGGACATTCTCATTTTTTATTTACTTTGTTATGTTTGCCTGCATTCCTTATCCATTTAGCTCTCATTGGTTCATAGGTCCTTAATAATCTTACAGCCAAAATGAAACCATGAAAAGGCTCACCACATCATCCAGTACTGGTGGGAAGCTTGCAGTATTTCCACATCTCACGTCTTCTACGCATCTGCCTCTACTATGCTTCATCCTCTTTTCTCCTCTCCTCTCCTCTCCTCTTCTCTTCTCTTCTCTTCTCTTCTCTTCTCTTCTCTTCTCTTCTCTTCTCTTCTCTTTCTTTTCTTCTCTCCTCTCCTCTTCTCTTTTCTCCTCTCCTCTCCTCTCCTCTCCTCTTCTCTTCTCACAGTAGAGATTGTGTCTTTCTTAGTCTATCTCCAGAATTAGCTATCCACATCTATCACATTTTCTTACTCAATATTTACCACTAACAGGCTTTCATTTTTTTAGGCTTACCTTGAAGCATGTCTTTCTTAGCAGGTGCCTTTGACTAATTGGGGGAACATCACCATGTGTAACTGCTTAGCTTACAAACTAATCCCTCTTTCTTTATCTCCCCCACCTTTGCTCCCTCTTTGTCTCTCTATCTCTTTGTTTTTTTTTGGGGGGGGGGTAACATGTTAGACTGACAACATAGTTTCACCATTTTAAATCATTTTATTCACTGTTATCCTTAACTTTCCTCAGTTTTCTTTGACAGAGGACCCAATTTTATAACCTTTCCTTAGTGAATGTAATTGTCATATTAGGGACTCCTTTTTCTGACTGCATTCGCAGGACTACCTGACTTACTATCATCCAACATTGTTTTCCTTTATACCACTGTCCCTCTCAGCTACCATGATTTACACATTGCATTCTGATTTCTGCCCAAGGCTTGACCTTACTTCTCCTTGATTTACTAACTTTCTTAATAACAAATAAATCCACAAAGCAGAAGTAATAAATTAACCATCCACAGGAATCAAGAAGTGGTCGATAATACAGAAATGAACACGCGGACCTGTAAAACGAGTCCAAATTTAATAACAGTAAGCGCTTTCACCTTTCGGCTTCATCAGACATCTAAAAAACAGCATACCAACATTTAAATACATAATCCTTAAATTCAATTGGTGGGACAAGTGATGACATCATTTGAACAAATGATATGATTTAAAACAAAGACATACACAAAAACTTCTATGTACAGTCAAATCATGTACTAGTTCATAACTAAAACAAAACTAAAACTAAACTAAAACTACCTCAACTAATTACATGCTAACCGTATTGCTATGAATACAAAGAAAATAAATAGTGAAACATACTGGTAGCAGCACCGTATATATGACCATACAATACAAAAGATGAGATAAAAATGCAATTGTCATCTGATAAAACATATACTATGCAAGGAAACACCATTTCATATATAAAAAATAAATGAAATTCATATCAAACAGATACAGTAACCCTACGTTTGTGTAGGATAGGTTTAAGAAAAGCTTTGTCATTAAGCCCAGGTTCTCTATCAGCTGAACATCTAACTATCCACCTAAATTCACTCTCCTCAGTTAGATTAACAATGTCTCCACCTCTAATATTCGTTCTAAAAACCTGCATTACTGAAAAGCTAAAAATGTGGCTTGAACCCTTGTCCATATGGTGTTTGGCCAAGGCATTGGTGTGAGTGCCTATGCGCATGTGATAAACATGCTCCCTGATGCATTCCCTGAGTTTCCTATTAGTTTTACCTATATAGAAACACTCACATGAAACGCACCTAGCCAAATAAACCACATGTTCACTCTGACAGTCAGTATTGGTATAAAAAGAATATTTCTCCCCAGAGACTGGATGTACAAATAAACATCTTTCATCTATATATTGACATTGTTTACATCTCTTACAGGGGATGGTGTTTCTTGAGTTAGCAGGATTGCAAGGAACAACCCTACCCAATGGACGTTGACAAAGCATATGCTTTAGATTCTTCCTATTCCTAAAAACATAATTGGATTTAGGACCTACAACTTTACTTATATCTGGATCTAACAGAAGAATGTCCCAATACTTCTGGAACACATTTTTAATCTCAAATACATCAGAAGTGTAAATCATCGATATTCTCAAATCTTTAGTGCTATTATAGCTCTGTTCCTGATCACGGTTAGATAATTCTTCGGAAAAGTATGGTCTAGCTCTAGTTGTCCTAAGTGAATTAGCAATATTAATAGCTTCATCTAGTTCATAATTTTTGTAGCATCTCTCCAACAATCTTTCCTTAAGGTTGGATGCTTCTAACTCAAAACCAACTTCAGTGGGATTTAGTCTCGATGCCCTTATGGCCTGGCCCTTAATCAAGTTCTTAAAAATGAAAGGAGGATGCATGCTATCCCTATGAAGTAGGGTATTCCTATAGCATGCTTTACGATGGATGGCTGTATTTAACAAGCCATTACTGAGCCTGGTTATGTCCACATCAAGAAAAGAAATTCTATATCTAGAATATTCAACAGTAAAACTAAGAAAATTAGTCAAATTGTTCACAGCTGACACAAAAGAAATTACATTTTCTTCATTGCCAAACCAAATAAAAAACAAATCATCTACAAAACGTTTATAAACTGAAATATTGATATAAAACTCAGGTAAAGTGAACAAAAATTCTTCTTCCCATCGAGCCATTACTATGTTGGTGTAGCTAATGGCACAAGAAGTGCCCATAACTACGCCATCATTCTGTAGGAAGAACTCATTATTAAAAATGAAGACATTATTCTGAAGAACAGTCTCAAGGAACAGAGTCAACTGGTCTATAAATACAGGTGCCAAATCCGAGTGTTCAGTTAAATATTGGTGTACCATGCAAACCCCTAAATTATTGGGGATTACCGTAAATAAACTTTTAACATCCATAGTAACCAAAATATATGGTTTATTAACAGGTATGCTCTTGGTAAAAGAATATAATTCTATGAGAAATTGCTTACTATCCCTTAAAATAGTAGGGTTTGCATCTACAACAGGTCTTAGAAAATGCTCAAGATATAAAGACATGGGTTCAGTTACCCAACCTCTCCCAGCTACTATCGGGCATAGAGGTGGTTTCTCCAAGGATTTGTGAACCTTGGGAAGGCCCTGAATAACTGGGATGAGTGGCTTGTTAACTCTTAAGAATTGCAACAATGTATAGTCTATCTCTCTACATTTATGGAGTTCTTCCAACATGTCATAGATCTTAAAAATTCTATTAACAACTTCATCTAACTCTATACAAGAATAAGAGGTACCATCACTCAACAAGGACCTCATACTATCGAGATAGTCATCTAGGTCCATTACGACAATAGGGCCTCCCTTGTCTGCAGGACCTATAACAATGGAAGGGTCTTTAGAAAGGTCAAATAGAGCTTTTCTCTGATGGAAACTAAGGTTCTGTTTACACTGTTTCCTCCCTTTTCGTTTGTTGGATTCATTCAATTTATATAAGTCCTGTTCAACCAACTTTGTAAAAGTATCTACCAGTGGATGCAGAGGTGGAACATACACACTAGGAGTTCGAAAAATCTTACTATTAAACTGACCGCTGGTCTCTGCAAATTCTAATTTTAATTGTAAGTTCCTAGCAAAAAGTCTTGTATCTAAGACTGTATCCGTAATATTACTAATTCCACTGGGAATGAATGTTAATCCTTTACTTAATACCTGAACCTAATATTTAGTCAAAACCTTGTGTGATAAATTAAATACTAAAGATTGGGGACTCGTTCCCACATCTTCTTGAGAGTGGGTCCCATATGTTTCCCCCCCGAGCCCTTCCGTTTCACCTTCCCTCTGCTGTAAGTACTCTGCTTCTGCATGTGTTGTGGCATACTTATGGGGAAAGGAGCCGGTGTACTGGGTCTGTCCACACATAATGATGCAGATTGAACAACAACAGAATTAGTTTTACGTCTAACCACAGGCTCTCCTGAGGTGTTAGGATGGTTCACGTCAACATTAGGTTGTTTTGAAACACTATTATTATCACAAGCATCATTTGAACCATTCCTGGCTAACAAAGTATTAGATAAAACATTTGGTTCTACATCTAGACCATCTTCATTCATAGTGGCAATATCAGTAGTTGTTTGTGGAGCATTATTAACTCTCACTGTCTCCACTGAATCTACATTCAAGGTGGTAATGGATGCACATGTAGATGTATCAACATAACTGGTATTATTCACCACTTTATTAATCACATTGTTACTCCTAGGCCAAGTAAAGACATGGCCTAGTTTAAAATTTCTCATGTCTCTGGTAATTTTGTTCTTCTTCTGTTCAAGTAGTCTCTTTTCATATAAATTGACACTGTCTAAAAGTCTATCCATCGCTTGGTCAACTTTAGGACCTGAAAATTTAGACAAAATATTCTTCCGTTGTTTAATTAACATATCCCTTAATTTCTCTTCCTCTGGGCCAAAAAAGTCATTTAATAAATGCATGTAGTTAAAACTGAGATCAAGATTGAGCTGTTGCCATTGATAAAGTAAACTAGGATACGAGTTACCTGTCATCGGCATCTTCATAATGCTCAACCCCCTTGGCACTATCTTCCTATTCAGGCAAACATAGAAGTGCTGGCGTTGCAATTGCATTCGTTTGAGCTTGAGAAAATCAAGTTCCATTTTGTTCATCTCATCATAAAAGCCGACCAAATTGCTTCCTCTTGTAATGTCAGGTTCATTCTCTTCCAGAGGTTCATAAGTCAGTAACAAGTTCTCTTGACCTGTTACGCATTCATTAAAACATATAAAACGTCCATTACTGGCTTCTTGGCCACGTAAAATATACGGTAGCTCAATATTATCAACTTCATAGGGATAGCATGCATACTCCTTTCATTTTTAAGAACTTGGTTAAGGGCCAGGCCATAAGGGCATCGAGACTAAATCCCACTGAAGTTGGTTTTGAGTTAGAAGCATCCAACCTTAAGGCAAGATTGTTGGTCCATAGATTTGATTTCGCTTATGACTGGTAACTCTCAGCAAGGGAAAGACAATTCTTTTGATATCAACCCTATGAGGCCTAACCGCATAGAGTGATCAACAGTGATTCAGGGATGGGGGAACATCAGGATTCAAACAATACTGAATTCCCTGAACTTAGGAGATCATATAGGTTAAGGCACAAATCCCCTGTGCAGTATTTTTACAGGGGTCCCCCAAACAGCATGAGATAAATAAGAGTGGTAGCCAGGAAGGGGGACTAGCCATCATGTTGGACCAATGGAGTACAGGGAATATTACAGTGGATGGACCATGTCACACCCTACATGACTTTAAAATTTACAATTACAGCAGTGAGGAGATTGACAGGAAACATTTTCTTTTATTTTCAAAAGGTTTTAAATTCATCCCCTCTACAGGGGGTAATTTAGTGGACAGCTTAATAGACTTGAGGATTTTTCTACGGAAAAAGAATTTAGATATTATGTTTCAGGGGCAACAGGATGGTGGTACTAATAGTGGTATTAGAAGACCTAGTACCTATAATCCCCCTATACACCCCCAGCTAAAAAATTTTGAAAGGGAGGTCGAAGAAGAAATCAGGAATGTTTACAGGGGTGGATGGCATGGTGAATTTAACATGACTAGAGAAGAAAAGGTACTTCTCAAATCCATTCAAGAAAATAGATAGCTGAGGGTGATGCAACCCGACAAAGGTGGAGGGGTGGTCTTCATGGACAGTATTTTGTATTCCAGTAAGATGATGGATATGCTTAATGATACCAACAGGTATGTTAGGGTATCCAAGAATGAAATTAACTTAGCATACAGTAAGATTGATTTGGTTTTACAGGACATGCTGAATGACAATTTTATAAACCAGGACACTTTTAAGTATCTCAGTGTGGACAGACCCCGTATCCCTGCTATTTTTGGGATACCCAAGGTACATAAAAGTGTGGAGGATCCGCCCCTGAGACCCATTGTGGCAGCCAATGGCTCTAAAACCCATCCGTTGGCCAAATGTTTGGATATAAAATTAAAAGATATTTGGGTTAGGGCCAAGGGTATCCTTAAGGACTCCTGGGAATTTTTGAGAAGCATTAATAGCAACATGTCTTCAGATTCCTTAATATTTGTAACCCTTGATATTCAGGATTTATTTAATGTGATTCCACATTCTACAGAGTTAGAATGGTTCCATGATGCCATTCACCAACATGGAAAACTTGACCACAATACTTTTCTGGTTTATACAGAGTTGATGGATTTGGTATTGAAACACAACTTTATATTTGTTGAGGGTGAGTTGTTTAAACAGATCCAGGGAGTGGCCATGGGGGCAAGTTGTGCCCCTACTTATGCCAACATTGTGCTCATGGTTTGGGAAGAGAAGTTTGTGTTCCAGTCTGAATATGCACAATATTGGGTATATTACAAACGTTACCTGGATGATATTTGCATTTTTTGGAAAGGTAGTATGGAAAAGTTAATAGAATTCATAGACTATCTAAACCATACCACAAAGTTTTTGAAATTTACTTCCCATATTACACATGACTATATGAACTTTCTGGACGTCACTATTAAAAAAGACGTCCTAGGGCAGCAGTTTACATCTAATGTATATAGAAAGGAAACCTTTTCTAACTCATACCTATATTTCACTAGTTCCCATCCATTTAAACAGAAGAGAAGTATTATCAAGGGACAATTTGTCCGTAATTGTAGGATGACCTCTTTGGACTCGGACTTCGAAGACGAAAGTCAGAGAGTCAAAGAAATGTTTATATCTAGGAAGTATCCTAACTATTTAATTGATGAGGTTTTGGAGGAAGTAAAGAATGGGAGAAAGGATAGGTTTGCCCCTATTTTGGGAACAGGAGATACAAGTGTGATAGTACCAATAAATGTGCAGGGTACCACACAACAACCAGGGGTGACGTTACCAGGAATGAAATCAAGAAATCTTGGGGGTAACTATGTGATGTTTTATAATCTGAATACCTCTAGGGTCAAAAGCATTATTACTCAACACTGGAGCAGGTTTAGGTGTTATTCAGAGTTGGACATTTTGTTTACCAACACCCTAGGATTCACATATAAAAAAGGCAGGAACCTCAAGGATTTGCTGGAGCATAATGGTTCTGTTGTTTCATGTAAGAAATTGGGAACCTACAAATGTGGACATGTGCCCAATGCCCATATATACTTAGACAGGATTCTGTACACATCCTGTCAAGAGACTATCAGACTCAGAGTAGTAGTTTTTCCAACTGTAATAGTGAAGGCTTGATTTATTTAGCCCTATGTTAAACCTGTGGTGCATTTTACATTGGAAAAACTACTCGTAAACTCAAAAGGAGGATTTATGAGCATTTATATGCTATTAGAATCGAAGATATTAAAAATGCCTTGTTTAAACATACACTGACATGTCCCCAAGCAAAATGGGGCTTCTTTGTTGTAGAGAAGGTGCAATGTGATGTGAGGGGGAGGCCCGTGGGAAAATAGGATATAGGTGAGAGAAATATTTTGGCAGTTGTTATTGGAAGCCAATAGATTCCCAGGGCTGAATGAAAAACATATCGATTGCCCCTATTTTATAAATGAGAGCTGCAAAACTATAAAATAAGTACATATATTGTTTTGCAAGTTCCTTTTGTTGGCTTTTGATTCAAGTTTATTTATCTGTGCAACACATTGTGATGGTTTTAGTATTTATATATTTATTTTAAAGTTCTTTTAAAAAATGTGCATGTTTTTATCTACTCCGTCTGTATTTGTGGCAAGTTGGTAGGTTGTCACGGATATTTTAGTTACAAGATTTAATTGGTGTCAATTAAACAATTGTTTTAACTATTAATTAAATTGGGAGGGGTATATAAGCAGGCACAGCCTTCATTCATTTTACATCTGAAGAAGTCTGGTGGACAAAAACGCTTTGTATTGTGTGGCGTTTATGTGATTAAACTTGCTGCTGCTTACACCTACAGGCTCGTGTTTTATTATTACCTTCTGCCTCTTTGGGTGCCTGTTGTGATCTAGTAAATCATAAAACTTTGTTCTGTTTCTGAATGTGAAACTGCAGATCATGTGTTTGCTTATAATGTTGAATGGTTCTAGTTTGAGTGTTTCAGAGGGGTTACCAGTTGCCAAAGCGGTGATCATGGCAAATGATGCTTGAATTGTACTTGAATGAATATCAGTGTGCCCACCAGGGAAGTCTAACCAGCATTTTTGGAACTGTACATGAGCTTGCAGACTGTAGCCCTTTATACTATCATGTGGCTCCCCACCCCTTCCTGGATGGTAACAACAAAACATTTCAGTAATGCAATTTAAAATGCACTTTGAAAAGAACCAGTTTAAAACAAATTATGCAACTTTTTAAAATAAAATAAATGTAAATTTGTCTGTTTTTTAATTGAAATTATAGCAGTTTTATAGCACAAAATAATTCAACTATTTAATGTCTACAACTTGATAATCATGATGTATCCCTGGCTATATCATCTATGTATAGCACTCTAGAGTCATTGGTTAGATATCAGACTTAATGGTGCACAACATGCACAGCAGATGTATAACACCAATGCTTACTCATTCATGCCTGGATGTCCTCATTTTGGTAATTTTCCATGTTATTCATACCTCTATAAAGTCTGGCATATTTTCAAATGCACTTAAATAACCTATTAGTACTCTGGTCCATAAAACTTCCCTTTGAGATCTGCATCACCTGAAAAAGTCACCCTGTATTTCATCTTTCCTTAGTAAGATTATAGAGAAGATAGTTTTAATCAACAACTCTTTCCTTTCTACCTATGGGTCTTTCAGTGCATGGTAATCCAATACCAGCAACTATCATGACACTGCAAATGCCCTATTTGGATTAGTAAATGATCTATTACTCTGTCTTTGTCCTACTTGAACACCTGCAGCATTTGATTGTTCAAAAACTGGAATTTGATTGGGTACATGTGTTCTCAGTGGGGTCTGCTTGTCGTTGTCTTTTGTTGGTTGACCTCTTACATCTTGGGGTACATGTAGAATGTCGTATACTGGAGTTAGCATTTTTTCTATGCATCTCTGTGTTGTGTGGATCTCCAGAGTTCTGTCTTGGCCTTATTTTTGGTGAAAGACTATCAACTTCCTTTGGAGATGTTAACAGGCGAAGTTTAAGGTAACACTGTTAAAATGATGATACCCACTGACTCATCTCCTTTCTTTGGGTTTTTTTGGCAAAACTTGATTCCCCAGACAAAGTCGGGACATCATACAAATTCGAGTCAGTGACAGTCACAGTCACTTAAGGAAAATGGATGCACTGATCATTCATACGAATGTTAGGTCCTGCACAACTCTATATATTCCTCTGCAGTTGTATAGTATGGGAATAGATTGGAGTTTTTCTCCCTCATGAAAGATAAAGGCAATCATTATTTATTCCATCACTCAACAACAAAATCAAACACTCTATTCGACCAAAGGACATTGCAATAGCCATTCATGTTTTCATCTCTCTGCATTTGGATTATTGCAACAGACTTTCACTTGGGCTCCGTAGCATCAACGTTGACTACATCCATTGCTGACAGAACTCTGCATCTAGGCAGGTGACAGATATTTCTAATATGGTGCATATTACACCTGTGCCACACTAGGTCTGCACTACCTGCTGATATACTGGAGTTTCCCATACAGGGCATTATTAATATACTGAAACTTATATAATATATATTCTGCTTGTATAGACAAGTTATTACTATACACTATGGATCTTGCATATCTAGATGAGGTACAATCACGCTGTCTTGGTCACCCAAACTACCTAGCTGCAACATGGCTGAGTCCAACAGATATGGCTACAGATATTACTTAAATGTTCCTTTGCTCACCAAGAGCCATTCATGCGCAAGTCACTATCCTGTAACTTTTAGAGTGCCTAGCAATAGCTGTTTCTGAAAAAATAGCTAAATACATACTTTACAATGATGTCTATTTTAGCTTACATTTGCTGTAGGCTTATTTTTGCTGTCAGGTATTCTTAATTTGAATATTATATAATTTAGTTGTAAATATGTGTATTCTTTTTGGTTCTTTTTATGTTTTCTATTATAAGGTTCTCAGTAGTAAATACTAAAGTAAAATTTAATATGATCTTGTGTGCTACAGAATTAAAACTTATGTTCTTGAAAGTCTAAGATACAGCAACCTCCTAAAGTATTTTGACACCAAGATCACAATAGTTATTTCAGCTGCAAAAGGCAAAAAGAAAGAAATGTGATTATTTTTTTTTTTTATTGGATTCAAATCAAGTCAATCAGGAATACTTAATCTAACCACACAGAAAGCAAAGCATAAGCAGTGAAAAATGCAAACATCTGACAAGAAAAAGTATAAAACCGTTTATTAAAACAAGACAAGTGGTTTAATGTTGTTGTTGTTGTGTCTTTCGGCTTTTCCCGATTAGGGGTCGCCACAGCGGATTTCCGGTCAGCTAATGATTGGCAGTAGATTTTTACGTGCCGGATTGCCAGCTCTGACGCACAACCTTCAACGAAGGTACACCCATTCATGCATGTCTCCATACAGAGGATGCTCTAGCTGAGAATCGAATAGGACAACATCTTACTGTGAGGCTACAATACTACCGCAGCACCACCACCGCAGTGGTTTAATGTAACATACCAAATTATAAAAACTCAGGTTTCTATCCTCACACACAGGACATATGCTTGTCAAATTGCACTAATATAAAAACCTATCTAATCTATGGATTAAAAACATGACGTCTTTGTTTCTTACCCCCTACATACCACTCGTGGAGAGATTGCTCCATACCCACTGCCTCTTTACCATAATACATGCACTACCTTTACCTTAATATACCAATTCCATGGTTGTTCACTGTTAGGTAACAGCAAACCACAATATTTGCACTGCTTTGGTTTAATTCTGTAGAAGCTTTGTCATTGTCATAGCTACTTTGAGCACTTGACATGCCTCCTCTACTACATGAAATACAAGAACATCTGATAACCTCACACCTGCAGTGCTCTCTGATCCGCACCACAGAGCTACACCTCATCAGCTTACTCATCTTACTTCCCTTCAGGATAGTAGGTGGTATGATCCTCAATTGTTCATGTACCTCTTCTCCTTACCCAGGTGGTGCTCTAGCTTCAGAGGTCCTAGCTGATACCAGGTCACCAGCAGCACAGACAGATGTCCTGCTCCTGCACAAAAAGACCGACATAAATGTATCTATTTCAATGAATTGGTACCTGTGAAATACTATACAAAACTGGTTACAAGATATCAGTCAAGTTACCATACAAACAGTCAATGAAAAAGGAAAGTTTGCCATGATGTGCCTAAATGAGAGAGGTCCTAAAGTTTGGTGAAGTTTTGTTTGTGAACTGGAGGACCCATAACCTATAGATGTATTAATCAGGTTAAGTCTGTAAGGAGTTCTGAATACTTTCATTGCAGCCAAGGCTCATGTCTTATTTTAGGAAGTGCAGTGACTTCTGGTATGACTTGGAAGTTTTGTTGATGTTTGAGGAGTCAACTGACAACGGGGAAGCTCCTGTCTTGTAATTGATGGACTAGGGCATTTCATGTGTTGGATGCTGTTTCAAACTTGAATCAATTCAACCTGATGACTAGTTAAGGGATTGTATGAAACTGTTAAGTTTTAGAATGTTGTTTTCTAAAGGCAGCTTTCTTAAGGAGACACTGCAATCTGCTATGACTTGTAACAAGAATCACACACACACACACACACACACACACACACACACACACACACACACACACACACACACACACACACACACACACACACACACACACACACACACACACACACACACACACACACACACACACACACACACACACACAAACAGACACACACACAGACACACACACACACTAAGATATATATATATATATATATATATATATATATATATATATATATATATATATATGGTTACACCTTATAATCTCGAAATACTGAAATTTCACATTTCAGTATCTCGAGACTATAAAGTGGAATGTTTAAAATAGCGAAAGTGCATAATCGTGAATTCAAATATCGGCTTTATTCTTTGTTATGTCTGGTGTTTTCTGTGGATGGTGTATGGTGTCATGTTTGGATGTAGGTGCGATTTAAGGTAAGCAAATGTTTTGTAAGGGTTTTGGGTATGAGTTTGAATGTATGTGAGTGTGTTTGTAAGTTGTACGTGTGGGTTAGGGTAGGTAGGTGAAAGTATGAGTGTGTAAGTGATGTATGTGTTGGTGTTTGTATATGTGTGATGTGTGTATCTGTGTGTGAGGGACTGTGGAATACCTGGGTGTGAGTTTGCTGTTTTTTCCTGTTTGTGAGATCTCGGACTTAGTATATATAAGTAGAGGGTTGCCTCCCCTGCTTATATATATTGTAGGTTTGTTTGTGTTTCTGTGTTTGTGTGTGTTTTGTTTGTTTTGGTGTGGGTTGGATGATGTATGTGTTGTGTGGTGTATGGTGTGTTTATGTACATGATTTTGTGTTTTGCGATTTTGGGGTTTCGGGATTTGGAATGTTCGACTTTATGGTCTCGAAATACTGAAATTCGAGATTTCCGTATTTCGAGATTATAAAGTGAATCCATAAATATATATATATATATATATATATATATATATATATATATATATATAAAAGCACTGCATTGGATTCACATAACAGAAGTGTACAAATGACTCAAAGATGTGTAAGTACTAGTTTAAATAATGTCTATAGCATTGTTATATGTAAAGTATCAACTGTAAATAGAGTGATGTTTCTTTGAATGAAGTAAATTCTGCTATTTTGTACCTGTTGCTTAAAAAACAGAAAGACACCAAGTTATATTAGCAAAAACAGGCTTATTTTATAATCATTTGAAAATCTATAAACCACAGAGAAGTCAGACCTTCAAGAAGAAGAAGCTAGAATGTCCTGAGGACTCCAGAGAGAGAGAGAGAGAGAGAGAGAGAGAGATAGAGAGATCAACACAGACTGTTTCCTAGCATCTCATGACTAAATTACTGGCATTTTTTAGTATTAGCTAAACCAAAATACTTGGGTCTGATTAGAAGAACCTGACATTTGTATTTGTATATACCAAAATGCACCATTTTTATAAAGCTGGTGGCTCCAGCTGCTTTAATCTTCCACACAGCTGGATCGTAGTGGGCATTTTTGCAGACATTATTAATACCAAAGCCCTGAGACCTATCTTTGCAATATGATTGTATTACCCCCCCCCCCCCGGGCCCAACCAACCCCCTCTCCCCACACACACACACATATACACATGCACGTGCATGTGCACACACACACACACACACACACACACACAAGAGGGTGTGTGAGAAAGAGTTCTTTGTGGTGTGCTGGGATGATTTTTTTTGAGTTCACCTGTGTGTGGATCCACATGCCAAGTTGGCACTATAGAGCAGTTACCACAGATCACAGCAGGTGAAGACAAATGTATACTCATGAGAACCAAAGCAGTTGGTAATACTATGGACCTACTGATGAGCATTCCTGACCCCAGCCTAGAATGCTTCCTTGTCAGACTATAGGAGAATAAAATGTACCAAAGCAGAGTTATGCAGATTTTCTATTTGCCACTAATACAGACAAAGTGACAGGGTACTGCAAGATGTTTGTACAGTGACAAAATGCTGGCAAGGCAGGAGATAAAACAAAAGTTTCTGCAATGCCTTCAGCTTTAATTGAAGAATAATTTTAGAGGTTAGCTATGGTCATTGTGGGGTTTCATCGTATCCAAATCTCAGCAGGTAAGAAGTATATTTCAGTGGTGGATTATATTAGTAGATAACCTAAGGCAGTGGCTCTGTCCTTTGTTGAGGCAGAGACAGTGGTAAATGTCCTGTTATATATATTCAGCAATATAGGTCTCCCCAGAGATAGTGTTGACACTGGTGATCTGTTTGTGGAAGCTCTGTGAGGTAGTACATATAAAGGCTATGCCTCACTAACTATATATATTAATAGCCTAGTGGATAGGTTTATCTGTACCCTTAAGACCATGTTTAAAGCCTTTACTGACCAGTTAAAGCTATAGGTGAACAAGTATCTGCCTCATCTCCTCTTTGTATACAGAGAAGCACCCTAAGAACCAAAGGAGTTTTGACCTTTGAGCTGCTGTACAATCTGAGATTTTTGTGAAGGTGTCTGCAGTTCCCAGAAGGAATCTGTTTTCTGTGTGGTAGTGTTGCTAAGTAGAAGGGAGAACCACAAACTTGGTCAAGTTCAAACAGTGAAGCTTTACCACGATAGACAGACAAAGATAGACTTTGCAGTGGATACCAAAAGAATCAGAGGGGGGAATTGCTGCAGACCTTCTCAGACAGGCTTGATCTGACATCTCAGTGGATGATGTAGCACTTTCAAAGCAGGCATCTCCTACCCAGGTCAGAAGATGCAGGCAGTGCTCCAGGATTTTGGGAACATCTTCACTGATAAGCTACGGTTTGCACAACTAATGGATCACCATGTTGACACAGGGCCCAGTGCACCACAACAGAGGCATTTTATATCGTGTTTGAGTGAGTTAAGCAAGCCATAAATAGGAACTGCAGAAAATGTTGATTTAGGGAGTAATACAGGAGTACAACATTCCTTAGTCCTCACTGGTGGTGCTGGTGATAGAAGAAGCTGTTTGCACCAGGGTCTATGCAGACACTAGGAAAATGAATAGTTAGATGGAGTTGGATGCTCATCTCTTGCCTAGGTGCCTTGGATAGATAAAGCCTCTCAGCAGTTGGATAGCAAGTTTTTGTTCATTACTGATATTCCTGATGCAATAATTAATGTGAAGAATTTTAGATATATTTTATGATTTAAGATAGTCTTCTTATTATGAAGTTTATTTAAGCTGGCAAACCTACAGGATGGTTTATTAAACTTACCATTATATTTGGCTACAGTAGGGATAGGAATAGAACAGTTTTAATTAAATAGCAGCTCTTTCTGGTGTCTGGTCTGGTGATGCTACAAAAGAATTTGGATAGCTTATCATAGAGTTTGAGGGGTTTTATCCATTAGTAATCCTTGAATTCAGAATCAATGACACCAGGAGTTTTAGATACTTTGAAAGAGAAGAAGAGAAGAGAAGCAAAGAAATGACACAAAAAAATCAATACTAGCTGACAAAAAAGTTACTACTGCCAACTACAAAATAAACACCAAAACAACCCCCAAAAATTTTGGGCAGGTCTTAATAACCTCTTACGCCCAGGCAAGTCCTCAACTCCTACCCCAGAAATGGTATCTGATAAAACACCATTAGAAGTAGCTAACACCTTTAACTCATTCTTCACGAGTACTATACAAACCTTAGCAAACCAACTATCTGCTAACTACAGTCCTGCGACGGAGCATATTCCAGAAGCTAGACCCACTTTCACTCTACAACCTGTCCCCACATCTAGCATAAGATCCTTACTACAAAAACTTAAACCTACTACCCCCTCCGCTGACCTTCTCCCAGCCAAATACTTACAGAAAGCCGCAAATGCAATAGCCTACCCCATATCTATACTTATAAATCGCACCATCCTGGAATCTTCCATCCCGACAATTTGGAAAACATCCCATGTTATACCTCTTCACAAAGGTGGTTCTTCCACTGAACTATCAAATTATAGACCAATAGCCATAATGTCCCCCTTGCCAAAATTATGGAAAAATGTATACATAAACAACTACTTCACTATCTAATCCAGAACAAACTACTGACCAACTCACAACACAGATTTAGACCCAACCACAATACAACTATTGCACTACTCTCTTTTACTGATACTATAAATCGCAACCGTAATAACAAAATAATATCATCTGCTCTCTTTCTGGATCTTTCAAAAGCCTTTGACATGGTTAACCATCAACTACTTCATAATACTCTAAAAACTTTACAGCTTGACAATCTAACTTTAGGCTGGTTCCAAGCTTACCTCTCTGATAGGAAACAAGCAATACTCTGGAAAAATCAACTTTCCAATCTCCTACCAAATACCATAGGTGTTCCACAAGGATCCATACTGGGTCCACTTCTTTTCTCAGTCTTTATTAATGATCTACATAAAGCCATCCCTGAGGCAACCTGTATACAATACGCTGACGATTCAACCTTAGTCTGTTCGGACACCTCTCTAGACAATCTATTAGCTAAAACCCAATCCTGCTTTACAGCTGTTGAAAACTGGCTAACAGGAAGACAGCTACTTCTTAATCCCAAAAAAACCAAACTGCTTCTTTTTCACCCTACCCAAAAACTTCCCTTCACAGCCTTTAATATACACTCAAACAATGGCACAATTATAACACCTGACCCCCATACTAAACTACTAGGAGTTACCATAGACAATAAACTTAGATATGACATTCATATTAATCTTACTATTAAAACAGTCAACAGGAAACTAGGATCATTATATAGAATCAAAGCCTTTCTAACACCAATGGCAAAAACAACTATTGCCCGTACCCACTTATTATCCACACTTCTATATGCATCCCCAATGTTCACTAAGCTGAATAAAACTGAGCTAAATAAACTCTCATGCACATATAATCACATTGCAAGATTTGCAAATGGTACACCACATAGAACACACCACTGTAATAACCTAAAAGACCTTGGATGGATAGAACTCACTAACCTCCTTCAGCAGACTCAACTTATTGAGGCATATAAAATACTTAACCACCCTGATAAAACTCCTGCACTAAAGAGCCTAGTAGTTCCATATACTAACCTAAATAGCCTACGCTCCTCAAGCAGGATACTTATTCAAAATGTCAAATCCAATAATGCAGGTGGAGATGCTCTATTTGCTAACATCACTGCCAATATATGGAACTCCCTTCCCACCAGTATTACCACCAATACCTCTCTATCCTACTTTAAAAAAAGTCTATTCCAATATTTTAAGTCCCACTGGTTATGCCAGTGCTCACACCCTGACTAACTGCCTTGAGTTAACTCACATCTCTCACCTCTCTTCTCTCAAATGAATCCCATGGAATATACCATGTCTGCTTCTTTTTTTCCTGACATTTCCCCTTGTATTTCTCTTCCCTCTGAACCAACTTAGACCGGTATTATCTTTTATATAAGGCTAAGTGTTTTTTTCAAATCATTTATCTGCTCTGCTTCTAAATTCCCTCTTTTTATTATGTACTTATGAATGTAACTATTAATGCCCGTATCTCTGGCTTCTCTTTTTTTATAATTCTGTAATAGTTGTTTCATTTAATATCAGTTTTTATCTATGTAACTATGTACCAACTGTTAAATGTGGAGCTTTTCTCCCCGGGCCTCCGCTGAAAATGGACATGTATCCAGTCGGATTTTCCCGGTCAACAAATGTAAAATAAATAAAAATAAATAATAAACATTTACAGTCAGACTTAACAAGGGTGGGAGAAACTAGGCAGGTAGTACATGTAAAAGATATAGTAGTTAGGATCAGGTCAAGAACATGATGTCCTCTAGATGATTTGTTAACTATTTCCAGGATTCTTTTGTTGTTGTTTGTTTGTTTACTTAACAAGTCTAGGCAGCTTCAAGATTGCATAAATGTTTGCACCTCTCACAGTTTGAATCCTTTGTCCCAGGTAGAAGTGAATGAATATATGCCGTTTTCTACACCGATAGAGAGTACCAACTACTATAAGGCCAGCAGCAGAATCTTTCCATTTTATCGAGCTGGATCAGGGCATTAGTTTGGTCAAAGTACTCAGTATATAATGTCCATAGCCTGGCTAAGTGTAGGATGTAAAGAAATAAACTATGTGACGGCACAACTAATTCTGAGCAGCTAAGTGTAGTTGAATGCAGCCAGGCACATACTATGTGACAACACAGCTGGTTCAACTGGTAGCAATGCAGTTACACTAAGGGGCACAGCATGAAACTAATAGCAGCCTAGTACAAAAACTTTCAACTTACAGCAGAACCATAGTGAAGAAATGTTTAACTATCAACTGACAGCAGCCTTGCATAACTGTTTTTAGTTTTCAGCAATACAGTTATGGTGAACCACTCAAGAAGCACATTAGCCAAAGGCTATATACCCGAAATTTGTCCAGTTGATCTAAGGGTGACTAACCAACTGATGTGTAACATCACCTACAGGAACCTGACATGAAGTGCTCTGGTGCTAAAAGGAGTTTTATAAAAAAAATGCAACTTGCAGAACAGCTGCAAATTACCACCACTCACAAGGTAATTACTAGTAATGTTCCAAGATGAACCTCAAACACTAACTTACACATGCACGCACACACACACACACACACACACACACACACACACACACACACACACACACGCACGCACGC
Source organism: Protopterus annectens (assembly GCF_019279795.1). NCBI lineage: Eukaryota > Metazoa > Chordata > Ceratodontiformes > Protopteridae > Protopterus > Protopterus annectens. Next base: position 455,115,693 of record NC_056744.1, on the reverse strand, counting down.
ACACACGCACACACACGCACGCACGCATGCACGCATGCAGACACACACACACACATACACTTGTATCAGCTTTCAGATAATTTAAGTAATTGAAGCACACTTCCATTGTGTCTGAAGGGAATAAAGAAGGAGTCATATCCAGTATAAACAGGTAAAATCTGATTCCAGCAAGAGCTCTGATGCATGGCTCACTGCATTCCAGACCAAAAAACAGACCCAGAAGAAAAACAAACTGCCAAACTAAGTTGTGCCTAATTTGCAGTATGCACTGAAATCAGAAAAAAAAAATGATAATCTAAGTAATGCAGTATTCTACCCAACCATCAAATTTAAATAAAATAAAATTCTACCAACGCATAACATTTTAAGCTCAAATATCAAAATAAGTGCTATAGACCATGACTGATATTTTCTTTTAAGTCAGAATGAAAATGTGATTAAAAATTGACTTAAAAAAAAAAACATTTAAAGTTGGACATTCACAATAGCATTTCCAGCTGACTTACTGTGGCAGTACTCTGAGCCCTAACAATGTCACGGGATATTTGCTGCTGGGCAGCCAATGCTTTATTTATTTCCTCTGGTAGCTATAACAACTTTTTGCACCTGGCTTCCTTTTGGAAAGTGCCACTGTGGACACTCCCCCAGATTCAGCAAACATCCGTGCAGGAATAACTTATTGCTGCATGAAAGGGACCATTCCCATGCAGCACGGCAGCTTGCCATGCATATGTATGAAGGCGCACTGCCATGCTCTAATACCTACATGGCAATGTGTACGAGCACAGGAGGCATGTCTGAGAGCAGTGCTCTCACAGTACACATGCTCCCCGCACACCAGAATTGCCGTACGGCGATCTAAAAAGAGCGAGATTGCTCATCACACCTCTCAACCCATTAGAGTAAGAAATATGGACAAAGCCATAAGGGACTACTGCTAAATATTGCTATTACAAACTTAGAAAGTTGATAGAATAACAGGTTTTGCATTACCATCAATTTTGTGAAGGGTATGATGTCTAAAACGCACACCTCTCAACCCGCTCGAGTAAGAAATCTGGACAAAGCGTAAGGGACAACTGTGAAATATTGCTATTACAAACTTAGAAAGTTGATAGAATAACAGGTTTTGCATTAGCATGAATTTTCTGAGGTGTATGAAGTATAAAATGCAAATGTCTGTCATTATTGTCAAACTTCAATCTTTAATGATGTGCCAGAGAGCCACAAGTTTATGAAAAGTGGACCAAGAATATAAGGCAAAAATCCGGACATACTTTGAAAAGTTATATGTCATCAATGTTTGCAAAGCACAGCCCCCAACAAATAAATCTTTTTTTTTACATCGACAATAAAGTTTAAGCATAGTTGTGTGGGTGTGCCCGTTGCTTAGCTATGCTTAGCCCAGCTTAAATGGTATGAAAAGTTAAATGGCAATAGACATCCAGCATAAGGAGTAGTGCAATAGTGTAGCAGTTAGAGAGTACGCCTTCCATATAGTCATTCATGGTTCGAGCCTTACCAAAGCCATTTCTATTTTGTATGTGAAATCATTACACTTTTAATTTATTTGTATATTTATGTAGGAAGTAACTTATATTTCTCAACCAGAGTAGTGTATTAGATGTGAGCTGTCAGTGTAATAAAGTTGTGAAACCCCCATATAAACACAAGTGCCCCATACAGTATAGTCACACAAGAATAAATGTAATGAGAGCACATTGAGGGATGTCAGGAAGGTAAACACATTTATAATATGTCAGGAATGATGAATCAGTCCCGTACAGATGGTAGTCCATAAAATAAAACATAAGCAATGCTAAGGATTGCACAACTATGCTGAGCGGGTGTAAGCATTGTGCAAATATGAATGCTAAGCAATGAGTAGCCCAGCTACATGGATTTGACCATTGGTAAGCATTGCTGAACCTGCCCCTTTAAGCACTGCCAACCTTAGCTAAGCAGGTTTGCCTGTAGCCTAGCTTAGCTTAGAATATTGAAAACCATCCAATCACGGCAAAGTGTGAGAAATTGGATGTATTTAAACCTTGCACGTGGGAACAGAGCTCATAACTGGTTGTAGCTCCCCACTGTAGGCAGTATGGCAGGTGTTGGAGAGGGCATGTGCTTTTGGGTGCAGCACTGGGGCATACAGGTGTCCAAGGTCATGGTAGGACTCCTTGTAAAAAAACATGACATGAGACAGCTGCAGGACCAGTACCAGGACTCCAAATACAAAGCAGAAGCCTGGGGAAAGTCCTGCCTGTGATCTCACCAGTGCCACTGGTATCCCTTGGACTGGTGAGCAGGTCCAGCATTACTATGCTGACTTGAAGTGGAGGAAGAGGGAGCTCTTGGAACAGTGGGTCCAAGAATCACAACAGAGGGGTGATGTCACAGCAGTGTGTAAGTATTCATAGCAATAAATGTTTACCAAAGTCCAGCCTGTGTATGTGATGGATAAGTATGCATAAATGTTTCTCTATTTTCATTGCAGTTCCAGCTGAGTGTGTTGTGAATGAGGAAGCCCAGGCCAGCAGGTTGCAAAGGCTACGTTGCAAGGCTGGTGAGTAATAATTTAGCTTGTAGTATTCATACCAAATAAATATAAGGAGTAGAATGTCACCAGGCATTACTAAATTATTAAAAATGGGTATGGTTTGTACTGAATGAAGCATACAATATTACAGTAATAGTCTCATATAGGTCACATATTAATAAAATTGTAACTGTCTGTCAATAAAATGCAAAACCCTGGAACGGTTGTGTTTACTCTGGTATGGTATGATTTGAAATGTGTACAGGTTATGCATAGCAACTATAGCTCTGAAAGCATTAAACAATCAAGTCTCATCTGACAAAGTTAGTGCCTCTGTAAGACACGAGATTAACTAATATTACAAATGTCATGCTCCAAGATCTGATATCTGAATAGTAATGTTGTGTTAACCACTGTTTTCCACACTGTGCTATGTGAAAAGGCATGTATAGGAATGTATGTATAAGAATATTGTAAATACAAGGTCAGATCATACAACAAAGAGAGAATGAGAAAGAAATCATTAAAGGAAGAGACAGATGTTTCTCAACAGCTCCCTCTGATGAAACACACACTTGTTATATTTTTAGAAGAAACAGCCATGGTTCAAATCCCAAAAGTGGTAGTAAGCTGTATGCATAATTTCAACTAGGATTTTGTGAAAATGTGTAGAAACAGTCAGGTAGTATTAACAATCATTCTCTCCACAGGTCTTCCAGGTATGATAAGGTATAAAGTAGCTATAAGAAGGCTGTATTTATACTGTGTCCAGCACCCATGGTCCAACCCCAAGGCTGCAAATGACAGCAAGATAAGTACATACACCAAGTGGTCTCGCCCAATAAATATGCAAAAGTGTCATGCTGTCACAGCTACAGGTCCCTGCTAACAACAACCAGAGTGACTGACAGAAATCAAGGCAGAGTGTGTCAGTAGCACACACACACACATACACACACACACACACACACACACACACACACACACACACACACACACACACACACACACAGTATGAGTTGACATATGTAACCCTGACTATGTGAATATGGGTAGAAACAGTCATGTAGTATTAAAAAACATTCCCTCCAGAGGTCTTCCAGGTAAGGGAAAGTATAAAGTAGCTATAAGAAGGCTGTAATTATACTGTGTACAAACATACCACTGCCCAACCCAAGGCCGTAGTTGTTGTAATAATACCTGTAGAGTAATAAGTAGAGCAATGATCATTAAAGCTGTGAATACTGCAATAATCTACATTTGTTAACTGACATCTCTCTCTCTCTCCCACCTTATGTTCACCAATAATCTAAACACATGAATGAATGGGTATGTTTTCTACCAAACCTACTGTTGGGACATGTGTCCTGTTCTACAAACGTTAAAATATATTCCAATTAATGTACCCTGTTCAAATACTATCATTGGTTGCCTGTTGCTATCAATGTAACCTGCATGTTGGTGTAATGCCCACTGTGGTTACATATATGCATGTGTTCTGTTTGCTGTCCAAATGTTCTAAATCTGTTATTTTGGGTTAATGAGAATACTCATGCATGCTGTTATAACTAATCCTGGAATGTGTTTACCATTACTAACCAACATATGTTCTAAAACTGCAACACCATAGCATCTCAGGGAAGGCCAATCACAGTGGATCTGCCTCTCTCACCTCTTCTGACCATGGCACCAGGCCCCAGGACATATGGGACCTACCCTGGGGCCTCCTTGTCTGCTATTCCTGCACCACCATCAGGTGGAACCACCTCAAATGATGGGGCTTAATGTCACCTGAAGCCAGGTCTGGGGTCTGGTGCATAGTGAGCTCCACAAGGAATTTGGAGGTCTGCTGTGCTAGCTTGAGGGCTGCATGGCACAATATAGAGGGTCAGCGTTCCCCTCCTGCTCAGCCACCAGCACAGCCACCTTCGGGGCCATGAAGGTGCAGTGGTGGCTGCCCATGGGTGGGGACTTCAGTCCCACTGTATCCATTTTGGGGGCTCTTGGGCTTCTGATTGCCAAACACCCCTCTCCGTCCAAGGTGTTTACCCCCACATGTGTCATATACCACCCATGTATGCTGTCTTGTCTGTCTTCCTACCCAACCTACCTCCCCAAATATACCTATCCTTCCCCAACATCCCACTCTCACCTTAAAAAAGGGCAATCTGTCCCCCCAAAAAATCTCACCCCATGCATAGCTGTCCATTTCGCACATGTCCACTGGACACATGTAATCTTGCCCAATTGGCTTCACAATAAATTATTGTTGTCTTCACTCCTCTCTCTCAGGGGTTTGAGTGACCAAATGTACCTCAAAATTCAGTATATATGCACAGCTGTTGCTGTAGAACAAATGGACAGCTATGGACATTCCCTACATCCATCCAGCACATCCCTAGCTATCTTTCATATTGTTTTACCCTCTTTGTGTCACCTTTTCACCACTTTCCTATCACCCCTTTTTTCTTTTGTTTTAAAGAAATTAGTGCAGGTGTAAGTGGGAGTAAGCAGTAATAAGCATGACTAAGCTTGTTTGCACAGTGCTAAGTGATGCCTATGCAGATTAAGCACCTTTTAAGGCTAACTGTGTGTAGACATAGTTAACCAGAAGTTAGCATTGCTTACCACTGCGCAAACCCATGCAAACCTACTTACAACTGCTTAAAAGTGCCTTGATAATTCCGTATCCAACAACCCTTGTTCTGTCCAGCAAAAAAAAAAATCAGCCCTAGCAAGTCTTGAACCAAGGACCCTGCATACCATAGCCACAGCAAGTTACCACTAAGCCATCTGAACTGTAGATATGCCTGATGTTTATTCAAACATATCATGCAGCACAGTCAATTCAACAGTAGGGAAAATGTATATATATATATATATATATATATATCTATATATGTGTATTTATATATATATATACATTTTCCCTACTGTTGAATGACTGTGCTGCATATATATATATATATATATATATATATATATATATATATATATATATACATTTTCCCTACTGTTGAATGACTGTGCTGCATGATATGTTTGAATAAACATGAGAAATATCTACAGCTCAGATGGCTTAGTTGTATATATATATATATATATATATATATACACACACACACACACACACACACACACACACACACACACACACACACATATATATATATATATATATATATGAAACTGATGCAGAATAAGGTGAAGTGCCAAGACTGGAAAAACTCCCTTATCAGCCTCAACAAATGGTTGAGATCCCTCATCAAATCCTCTAAAACTAGCTATGAAAACAGAATTGCAGCAGATAGTAAAGACAACCACAAGGCCTTCTATAGTTATGTAAACAATCTCCACTGCAATACCCAGATTTACTCTGAGCTACTGCACAAATGTACCTACTATACCGAGCTAATAGATATTGCCAATATACTGACAAATAGATTCAGTGCTAACTTTACTCCTCTCCCCCCACAGGACCAATCACATAACCAGTAGATTGCCAGGCACCCAGTATTACTGCTGCTCAGGTTAAAACAACACTGTCTAAAGCCAAAAATACAGCTTTTATGGGACCTGAAAATATCCCCAGCTGTGTTCTACATGAATTACAGAATGAACTGGCACCTCACCTGTGTGCCCTGTTCAATCATAGCCTCACCTCAGGCTTTGTCCCTACCAAATGGCACACTGCTACAGTCATCCCTTTCCACAAAGGAGAAGTGACTACAGACCCTGGAGATTATTGCCCCATTAGCCTGATGTGTCTGATATGCAAAGCTATGGAACACAATATCATGGACCTAATAAACAAGGATATAGGGAATGTCCAAACTCTGGATCCTACACTGTTTGGTGTTGGGAAGGGTAGATCATGCCTGTTCAACTTGGTAGACTTCTTTGAGTCAGTCACCAGAGCTATGGATGAAGTCAAGGTGGTTCATAAAGCCTACATTGATCTGGCCAAGGCCTTTGTTACCATTCTCCACTCAGGAATCATAGAAAAACACACTAAGATAGGCATCAACCCCAATATCACTAGGTCGGTTGCAAACTGGCTCACAGATGGACCATATATATATATATATATATATATATATATATATATATATATATATATATATTAATATGATTAGATATAGTTTTGTACTGGAAGAGCTTAGTTATGACTATATGCACATACTTCTATTTTTAGTTTTGTTCCATGTAGCTTCTGTTAAGGCCGCATTGTATGCTGTCTTTGTCCAGCTCATGTACAGTGATTCTGTACTTCTGATAGTAATGAATATTTAATATTAGAAATGAATAATGGCATTGCATTTTTATTTTGATTTTGCTGTAATATACATTGTAGGGTTCGATTATATAGTTATTAGTGCTGCTATTAGTAACAACCATATTACAACAAGTCTATTATGATTATGTGTGATTATGTTTCGCACAGATTTTAGAATTTTGAGCTCAGCGTGTTTTATATGTTGATAGATTTTTACTGTCAGTGGTAGTTTTTAGGATGTTGTATTTCAATGCATGCTTATGACATAGTGCAGTTGATGTGTTCTCGTCTTGCAGGAACTGATGTAGTTTAATTAATTGCAATGGGAAATGACGTTTTTTAAATTTGTCTTATATATATGTTTTTATGGATAGTGAATTTGTAACGTCTGATGAAGCGGGGATACCGCGATAGCGCTAACGTTTCATTCATTCATTAAATTTTCTATTTTGATTTTGCTGCGTTTTGGAGCTGGACTTTTGTGTCTGTGAAAGTGAACAATCCATATTTCATCCGTCTTGGGTTTTGTTTTATTACGTATTTCTGGGCTTTGGTTGGACACATTTTTTCATATAGATATATATATATATATATATATATATATATATATATATATATATATATATATATCAAAAAACAACTCACCAGCAACCCCAAAGTAGTTTATACAGAAAACTGAACCCAGTCGGAAGGTATATCCAGTCGAGTATCACACTCAAGATTCACTCCAAGTCTGACAAAGAAAATCCTTGTAGCAGTATATCCAGTGTGGTAATATAACCAAAATTCAGCAAAAGACTCCTTTTCAAATGTATAAGAAACTCTTTATTAACGTTAGCGCTTTCACGGATATTCCGCTTCCTCAGACGTTGCCGACTGGGTTCAGTTTTCTGTATATATATATATATATATATATATATATATATATATATACACACATATGTATACATATTTATATGTGTATATCTATATATATATATATATATATATATATATATATATATATATATATATATATATATATATATATATATATATGTACACACACACACACACACACACACACACATATAAATATGTATTCATATGTGTATATATATATATATATATATATATATATATATATATATATATATATATATACATACATATATATATATATACATATTTACATATATGTCCTACAACCCTTGTTCCCAGAAACAAAATAATCAGCCCTGCCAAGTCTTGAAGTGAAGACAGGACACTGTATACCATTGCCACAGCAAATTATCACTATGCCAAGTGAGCTGTATAAAGTAAGGTTATCATTAGTGTGATATCTACTAAAAAGGAAAAGTGAACAATGGTTAGCAATGCACAGCTGTGGTTAGCTTGTATAACAAGCTTGTACAGTTTGTATAACAAAAGAAGAAAGCTACTGCACGTCAGAGTGAAATCCCATGAAGGGAAGACATCTCTGATCAACATTAGCAGAAAACTACGTTCTCTTATAAAAACATTCAAGGCAAACTTTGAGAGAAAAATCGCTAAGGACACTAAAGATAACCACAAAGCCTTCTTCAGCTATGTTAGAAACCTGGGCGGAAACCCTCAAATATGCTCAGAGTTGGTTCACAACAACAAAAAATACACTGAACCCACAGATATTGCCAACATTCTGGCTGACAGGTTCAGTGCAAATTTCTCCCCTCCTTCACCCCCAAAAGAAGAAATACTTATCCCAGCTGAATGTAATCTCCCTGTCTTCTCAGATGTCCAAGTGAGAACCGCCCTAAACAAAGCAAAAAACACAGCATCAATGGGACCTGACAGTATCCCGGGGTGCGTGTTACGTGAACTCCAAGAGGAGCTAAACCCACACATAAAAATGCTATTTAACCTTAGCCTTACTTCGGGATATGTACCTGAACACTGGCATACAGCAACAGTGGTCCCACTCCACAAGGGGGGTGCCTCTACAGACCCTGAAAACTACCGCCCCATAAGCTTAACTAGCCTGGTCTGCAAAGCTATGGAAAGAATCATTATGGAACTCATAAACAGAGACATAGGGGACCTACAGACACGACCCCACCCAGTTCAGCTTTGTAAAGGGCAGATCCTGCCTTTTAAATCTAGTTGACTTTTCTGAAACAGTCACTAGAGCCATTGATGAGGGCAAAGCAGTCCATACAGCATACCTGGACTTGGCTAAGGCCTTCGACACAATACCCCACTCAGGCATCATAGATAAGCTCAACAGCTTAAAAGTAAACCCTTATGTCCCTAGATGGGTTGCAAACTGGCTAAAGGACAGAACCCATAAAGTTAAAATCGCTTGAGCAATGTCAGACTCAAAGCCAGTCACAAGTGGTGTCCCACAGGGATCTGTCCTGGGACCCCTCTTGTTCGGCATTTATTTCTCAGATGTTAAAACAAACATGGGAGGGCTGTGGCTGACAAAGTTTGCAGATGACTGCAAACTAGGCACCATAGTCAATACACCAGCAGACACACACATCGTACAAAAAGTCCTCACTGAAACGGACAACTGGTGCCGTAGTCACGGCCTTAAACTAAATGCCAAAAAATGTATAGTCATCCCTTTTGGAAAAAACAAAGTACCCACAAATTATCACATAGACAGCAACCCACTGAGTACAGAAAAAGTAATCAGAGACCTAGGGACCCAAGTAGACAGCGACCTCTCATTTGACACCCACGTTGCCAAAGTGGTTAGAAAAACATTCTACCTTGCACACCTCATCATGAAGGGATTCACATCCAGATCCAAGGATGTCATTGTACCCCTATATTCCTCCCTCATCAGACCCATGATTGAGTGCAATGCCCCATTTGGTATGTACCTCACCCGGCATTTACAACAGCTGGAGAGACCACAAAAGTACCTCACCAAAAGGATCAAGGGCCTCCAACATGTCTTATTCTGCCAGACTAAAGAAACTTCAGCTCTATTCAGTAGCATACTGCCTGCTCAGAGGTGATCTCTGCCTGACATACAAGGCCATGTCCAATCAGGATCTGATAGACATGCTCCACCTCAAAAAATCCAAATCCATCAGGACCACGAGAGCTAAAGACTTAAACCTCAGCACAAGTATGAATAGGACATGCTGGAGGGATAGATTCATAACCCAGAGGATTCCCATGCTTTGGAACAGGATCCCAGTTCGTATTAGGCAGAGCCCCTCACTGACTCTCTTCAAGAGAAATCTTGATGAGTGGATGGGAGATCGTAAGTTTACCCCAGGGGTCACATCTGTGTCACTGCTAGACAGGGGCACAGTAAACTAATTCTATTATATAAATAAGGGGACCTTCATTGTGTCACTACTAGACAGAGGCACAGTATTCTAGATTTATTCTGTACATTTTGTATCATTTCATGGGGTGGCAAAAGCCATATCACTATGGCTAGGCTTACAAATGCCCCAGGGCAGATAGCCTAGTACTATACTATGAAACTATGAAACTATGGTGTGTGACTTGCTTAAGTATACATGGTAAGTGTGTTTGTGCATTTGTAAGTGTCGATAACCAAAGGGTACACAGTGTAAGTGCCTATATATTTAACCCTGTTTTAGCTCTGCTCAGCACCATGCAAACACACTTAAAGCCACTTTAAAGTGCCTTAATCACTCTTCCTACTTCTACCCAGCAACAAAATAAACAGCCTTTGCCAGTTTTGAACCCAGGACCCTGTACACCATACTCACAGCAGTTAACCACTAAGCCATTGGAGCTGTAAGATGGGATGATTTCTCTAACATATCATGCAGAACAGCCAGTTTACAATATGGAATGTACAGTGTGGAAGCACTAAACATTCGAATGATGCGCACACACACACACACACACACACACACACACACACACACAGATATATATATATATATATATATATATATATATATATATATATATACACATACATAAATATATATAGATATATACAAGAGAGTATATATAGAGAGTGCACAAAAAATCAGCCAGTAACCCTAGAGTTGCCACCTTTTCTAATGGCCAGAGTCTGATTCTTTCTTGGAAGTGAGAATTATTGCATTAAAACATATACCCACACTCAATGCAAAGTGCATAATACCACACTTTTTGCATAAATATAAATGTTTATTTGTGTACTATTTAAGTTGTTTATGCCGTTTCTTAGAGCATTTAGGTGTTTGAAATACAAAATAACTGATTTATGCAACTATCAAAGAAAACATATGATACTTTCTTGGTCCTACCATCTCAAGACATTTGCCATTTGTCAGTTATCAGTAGGACACAACTGCACAATGAGGGTTTGTCCCTCGCAAAGAGGGACAGGTGGTAACTCAAAGTAATCCACAAAAAAAAGATACTCTGCTGTCTTGGCCAAAGCCTTCAAGTAGTACAACATTAAAAACACACTTGCCTTGAAGTCAAGGAGCAGTCAACACTTAATTACAGACTTAGTTAAACAGCCTCCAATTACACTTTGTAATTATCCTCCTAGGGGGAAAAGTATCAAGTGTTACAATGTAAATGGATCCTTTACATAACAATGCTTCACTTCAAACTGTGCTATCACACTGACAAACAGAACTGTGTGCAAAACAGTAAGCTCTAACCCGCCACAGTCCCCATGGTGAAATGTATGAAAATGTACAGCCATATACCTTTTTGTTTCTTATTATTAATATCCCTCACATGTACTAACAGCCTAGGTTTAAAACATGTAATACCTCTCCCCAATAAAATGTCTTACAGGGGCATATAACAACATTCACTATACACTGACGTCTTGACTGTACAGGGGCACACATGTTGTCCAGCTATAGCACTCATATTTATGGCCCCTACCCCACAACATGTGTGGGAGTCCACAACATCACCGGAATGATAGCAGGAATGCCAGCACTAAATAATGATAGACCATACCTATCAACCTCTTACTGCATGACATCTGGACAAAGCCTGGTATATAAGTGGAGGACAGAGGCCAAAACACAGGGCCATATTTGAAATATTGCTGTTATACACTATGAAAGCTGCTGGTGTTACAGGATTGTTTGCAACATACCCTTTCTGAGGAATATGACATCAGAAACACAAACGGATGTTGCCTTATACTGATAGCAATCAACAGAGAGAATGCCACGGATTTGTCCAGGACAACACATGTCTGGGGAACAGATAAAACATAGCAGCCAAACCTCTGGCCATTATGTGGGTAGCCCCACAGTTGAGAGCTATGCAGACAGACTGCATTCCATGCAAAACTAGCATATACACACAAACCCTGTAAAACTAGCAGTATTCAAAACATATAACAGCAATACTCACACTCTCTCCCTAGGTATGGAACCTTATACAAACATGTAGTTGGCCTGTTTCCACAAGTCTTGTTGTAAGAGGTATTCTTGCCTGCTGTCTGTAACACTGCTGCCCCCACACATGAAGGATGTCTTCCATACAGGCAAAGTTAAGGGACAACGCCCACTTGAAATAGTCATTTATAGTAGTGGGTTGCTAGGACATTGGCTATTGGAAGAACTATACAGCTGCCTGCATGCAATTAGCAAGTGAGGAACACCAGTTGGTGCAGAGGCCATCACCTGCCCATGAGCATCACCTAAAAAAGCCATGTTGCAATCTATTCAAACCAGCCTGATCCCTGTAGTGGAGAGAGAGAGAGAGAACCAACAATAACAAAAAAAAAAATACAAAAAAAACCCCCAAACCAAACCACACAAAACAAGAAAGAGATAAAATGGGATACGGAAAAGAGCATAAAAACAAAACAGGTATGTGAAACATGTAAGCATGTAATTGAATGTAGTACTTGGTCTGTAATAATGTGATAGATGATTTTGAAAGACTTATATGTGCCAACAAGACGTGCTGTAATGATGTCTTGCTGAACAGCTGCTATGCACATAGCATCTGGCTCTGTCTGCAGTGGACCATACCTGCCAACTGTACAGATCTTCACAGAATGTCAAGATTTACCCATCATATTGTTTGGTCTGTTCCTCCTAATATCTATATTTTTCTGACAAATAGCTGTGGATGGAAGTCATGAAGTAATGACAGACACTTGAGTTTCAGACCCCACCTCCTTCAGAACAGTCGTGGTAATGCAAAATGTATTATGCTACAAACTTCATAGGTTTGTAACAGCCCTTAATTTTAGGCTTTGTCCAGATGTGATGCTCTAAGAGATGGAGAGGTAGAGTCACAGCTGCAGAGCTTGACTCACTCTGGGAAAGGATAGCTCACATATAGCAACCACTAGAGTGTCTGTCAAACAGTCATGATTGTGTCACTGCTAGGACAGTTAATGGGATGTTGTCCATATCCATATGTTACCTGTGAATATGAGTATTACACATGTTTGTATTGTAAATCTAAGATACCTATATAGGGCATGTGCATAGCAAAGTACTGTTGCAGATGTGTGTGTTAAATTGCATGTGATATATTGAATTAATAACATCCAACTGTACAGTGTTCTGCCGGACAATAGTCACAGTTGTGTCTGATATAAGTTGTCGCATATACATATACTTGTGTTATGTCAGCTATATTAATATGTTATCAGTATCAATTTCCCTGTTGTCACCCATTGATGTGGACCATTGTCAGAAGTCCTGGTATAACAAGTTGAGAAGTATGATTGAGTTGCAAGACTCCCCACCTTCGTCCTGCAGAAACGTACCAACATAGCCAAACCCATTGTTTTTAGACAAGTCAGAGATGATTGTAAACTAAATATTCAAGAACTAAACAGTATTCTAAAACATAGTAACTGGAAAACACTACAAACCATAAATCTAGACCAAGCTGTTGACTACTTCAACAATATTCTCATCAATATCCTTGATAGACTCACACCAATTAGGAAAATAAGAGCCAAGGCAACCTATGCACCATGGCTAACTAGGGAAACTAGAGTCTTTGTAAAGTCAAGGGATAAGGTTTGGAGAATTTGGAAGTAATACTATACTAGCCTAGGCAAACAAAGTTACCTACAACTTAGAAATCAGGCCAAGAGACAAACTATACTCGATAGATAAAAATTACTTCCTCAATGTCCAAAATAAACATTCAAATTATCCCCAAAAGTTTTGGCATACCATTAACTCTCTCCTAAAACCAGGCAAAACTACCACTCCCACTCCTAACTCCATTATTGACAACAAGGACATTGCCTTCCAATTCAATCACCACTTCACATAATCCATCTTAACACTATGCTTCCAACTATCCAAAAACAGCCCTACATATAACCCAACCAAATGCCTTGACAACATCCCATTCTTTATGCTCTCACCCGTTCCCACCTCAAGAATTAAAAAACACCTCCTAAAACTGAAACCTACCACCCTTGCTGCTGACAATCTACCGACCAACCTCCTAAAATAGCTGCTGAATCCTTAACCTACCCTATTTCTATTATTATCAATCGCCCCATACAAGAAGCATATGTCCCACAGCTATGGAAGGTATCATACATTATTCCACTACATAAAGGCAGAAACTCTTACAAATACTCAAATTATCACCCCATTGCCATTCTACCCCCTTATCTAAAATACTAGAGAAATGCATACATTCTCAGGTAACATAATTCCTAAACTCACACCATCTCCTATCTCCCACACAGCATGGCTTCCAACAACACCATGGCATAACCACCGCTCTGCTTTCTTTCACCAATCTGATCAACCAACATAGAAATAATAATAACTTTGTATCTGCAATATTTCTAGACCTCTCCAAAGCATTTGACATGGTTTCGCATTCCTTACTACTAGACACCCTGGCATGCCTATCCTTTGCCCCTTCTACTATAGCCTAGTTTAAAAGCTATCTGTCAAATAGGCAACAATGTGTCCAATGGCAAAGTGTACTATCCCCTTACTCCCAACTGCCATAGGTGTACCACAAGGCTCCATATTAGGCCCACTTTTCTCCATATTTATCAATAATCTCCATACCACCACAAAGCATGTTTCACTTATACAATACGTTGATGATTCAACTCTTATCTGTTCAGCTCCATCACTTCCCACCCTACAACAACTCACCCAGGAATTATTTAGCTCTGTAGAAAGTTGGATCACTCAGATCCAACTTATCCTAAACCCTAATAAAGCTAAATTACTACTTTTCACCCCCAACAAAACCATTTCTACCCCTCTATCCTTCCATATTTCCTCCAAAAATGGCACTATTATCTCTCCCTCTGACCATACCAAAGTCATAGGCATTGAAACTGACAAAAATCTACATTTCGATGTCCACATTTCACAAACTATGAAAAATGTTCATAAAAAAATGGGAACACTATATAGGCACAGGTAATCCCTCTCAAAACAAGCACGGATTACCCTAGCCCAAACTCACCTCTTGTCTACCCTAATGCATGCTGCTCCAGTTCTTACCCAGCTTAGAAAACTTGACCTTGCCAGACTCGAATCATGTTATAATAAAATTGCTAAGTTTCCAAACAACTCAACCTTTAGAATCCACCATTGCCAGGTTCTAAGGGAACTGCAATGGCTGGAACTTCCCCAGCTACTAACCTATCACCAATTAGTCATTGCCTACAATGTGGTAACATATCCAGAAAAAAAACCCTGCACTAGGCCAACTTCTTACCCACTATAATACAAATCATCTCTGTATTTCTAGGGCTAACAATACTGCAGGAAAAGCACTGTTTTCCCACTCCATAGCTAGAACCTAGAATAATCTTCCTCCTGCACTATCTGCCCCTTCCTCTTCTCTCTTTAAAAACTCACTTAGAACACACTTAAAAAATAAGTGGCTATGCCCATGTATTACATAAGTCCTCAGATTATTCACTTCCTAATATGCCCACTGTAATATATATTACAGTCTAGGTCTTCTCCTAATGCTGTTTGAATTTGTATACTTATTCTGTTATTAAACATGTCTAACTATTTTTCCTGTATATATAGGTCTTATGTCTTTTGCTGCATACTGTATTTTAACATATTGTTTGAAAATTCTCTGTATACTGTATTTTAACATATTGTGTAAAATGTTACTTACTGTGGTGCTTTTTTCCCCGGGCAACCTCTAAAAATAGGACCTGTATCCAGTCGGACCATCTTGGTTAACAAATGTAAAATAAATAAATAAAATAAATAAATAAAGACTGTAAATACAGTGTGCCATACTGACACAGAACACAAATGTATACCAGGTATCCCCTGAGCACGTGTATGTATACGTATGTTCAGCTGAAAGGCATAAAAGTAATAACACGGGTTACAAACAGCCCGGAAAATAGGTTGTGCATGTTGCATATGTGTGTAATATCACCGTCACTGCATACAACAAAATAAAATGTGTACAGCTACTGATTGTTGCATTGTCATGACACTGATATGGGTACTACAGTAGGCATGATCATCAGGTAGTAATCAGAGAAGTGTACAACTGTGTTATGAGCCACTGTCCATACCTACCACTAACAGCTATATCAACACCCATATACACTGGATATCCAAAATGTACACACCCCTGTTGGAATCCCAGGTTTATGTGCTGTATGCCAATGAGACCACAGAAAATCATTTCAAAATTTTTCTCACCTCAAATGTGACCCGTAACCTGTGCAATTGTATTGAAAAAGAAACAAAGCTGTTTCAAGGAAGGTGAGCAACCATTGCCATGTGAAGTTGTGTCATGATGTTAGAGTACAAACCAAGACAAATGGATGCTGTAATCATCTCAGCAGGTGTTTACACAACATATCAGTTTAAGGGTGTGCACACACATTCAACTGGCTTACTGTACTGAGTATTATTTCCCATATGTTTTCACAGAGCAGATTGTTATGTTTTCAATTGAATTGAGCAGGTTATAAGTCACATTACAGGTGGGAATTGTGTTGAAATGAGCTTTTGTGGGGTCATATTTCAATTGCACAAATACCAGCCATCGTAACAGGGGTGTGTACACTTTATATCCACTGTAGCTATATGGAATCAGCAGTAACTGACCTGTACAACCAGCCTCCACTAACAATAGAGTAACCCTCCTTGGTGGACATCAGCAATACACAAAGCACATAATAAGTTGCTATAGTGGCTGTACAGGGACACATAGGTGCAGATCACAACTTGGAAGCAAGTCCACCTCTATCTGAGCAAGCATGTAGGTTCACAGGTGACTTCCTGTAAGGCTGACTATGACTATAAATCAGAAATATCCACACCACCCAGGCCAATTGCAACAATGCCTCCACATATGTAGTCAGTCTCAGAGGCAATAACATAATTCAACCTGTACTGGGGGTAAAGCACACCTCATACACACATGCCATGGATACAGGCAACCTGCATCAGACAGGTTAGGTGGGAACAGTGTCACCCTATCCACAACATTTGTACAGGGGGATATGCACATCAACCACACTCCTGCCCTCATCAATGGTGAGCATGTACATAATGCCTACTGATGTCACCAACAACAAGCCTCCATGGGGCATGAGGACATCACAGTCTGCCTCCTACATGAACTCAGGTATGTGCTCCCAGTTCCATCACACACTACAGTCAAACACAGACTTGCCACCATCCACACATCATTCACATGAAAGATGGCCACTGTCATCCCTCTACACAGAAATGAATGGAGAATAGAGGATTATGCGATTATGTGTCCAGCATTGGGGGAACTAGACAGGTCAGGTCCAGGAGTGTAATGCAAGATGCCAAAGCCATGCTAGCTTACAGTATTTTGGTATAGTCTGGATTAATTGCAAGTAATATCCACTGTTGATGTGCAAGTGGACAACCATATGAGGCCCTGTGACCTTTTTTCCTGTTTATGTTTTCCAAGTAATATGCAACATCCACAGCTGTTAGCATTCACCAACACAGAGAATGACACCATAATACAATATGTCATGCAACATATTATTCAGCTGCAGAGCCCAGGCTATGCAGGAGAAGACCACCCTGTGGAACAAGTTCGTCCACAGGGTAAACAATGTCAGCCTGCACAGCCAAAATTATGAGCAGGTGTGGCATTGTTGCACTGACCTCATCCACCAGACCCAATTGCAAGGGACTGACTAGGCACAGGTGGAGGTCAAGCCATCTAGCTCCCACTGACACATGCTGAGGAGCTCCTCACCAGCCTTGGGGCACCCGCCCACTGGACAAGCCATGAAGCAGAAGACAGCATTGTGGAGGTGGGTGCCACACACACAATGGACAAGGAGTGTGCAGGTAAGGCCCTAGTGCACATTACTAAACCACTGTTGTGTATCAATTTTTATCTGTAAAATTTCTACATGCATATGTCAGATAAGATAGTTTGTTGCTGGAGTCTAGTAATGTACAGATGTGCATAATCCTTAGTATTGGGATTTGTACTGCTGATGTGCTGAAATGCTGCTTCCACCCTGTACCAATGCCATGGGTGTGACTACTGACATTACCTCTCTCCCACAACTATTTAGGTCCCTCTGGTATACAACTGGGACAGCAGCCTGTAGCTGGTGAGTATGGAGTTGTTTTGTTCAGGTTTGCCAGTACACCGGCCATGTTAAGGCCATGCTATTTGCCATGCACACATTTAATACACATTTAATACACCTACCCATAATGCATGCTATACATGTTCATTTTTGTTGGTGTTAACTGCATTGCATCACAGTGGTCACCATGGTGGCATATTTGAAGGGTATGTAAGATTCCTGCAGTATACCTTACAACCTGTCAGTGCATGATGTGTGGATTGAGATAAACAAAATGGTGGGAAAAATGGCATACAGTAGGGACATGTATGAAACATTACCCTTATAGAGTGGATACAACAGTGTATGCACCACTATTGCAATGGTAACTGTTCCTGATATATACAATGGCAGACCACAATAACACATTTTACACATTTTACAACCTGTAATTTGATGCTAACATGAGCAATGAATGTGTACTATAGAATCCTATGTTAGGACAACAAATATGGGGTATACAAACCTTACAAAACACTGGAAGCATATGTGTGCACACACTCCAAATAACATATTGTGGAGGCAACTTGTGATGTACTGACAGAATTCACTCTTCTTGAGTACACACCTGCCATCAAGTACAGGGCCTCAATGTCACACCAAGTAATGGTCTGCTGTCCAAGATGTATGTCCATGACATTTGCCCAGTTGCCTGCAACAGAGGCAGCCATGGCTTGCACACATCTTACAAAGCATGAAATGGATCAGGAGTGGAAAAAGTAACCTTACCTCACGATTGCATATACCATGACAAACAGTGCAGACAGTGATATAGAGATGTATTAAATATGGGACAACGGTGATGTAGAAAAAAAAAGATGCCCATCCAAAACAGATGACAAAATATGTTGCAAACTGGTCATGGAGGCTGCCCAGAGACATGCAGCAACACTAAGGGAGTTGCAGGAATGTTTAGCAAGTACTGCCTGTGTAGTACCCATGTCAACAATCTCCTGGATTCTGCATAAGTGTGGCCTATGGGTTAGATTTCTCCCACATGAAACATCATCCAGGGCTCTGTACAGGTAGCATAAGCATAACATCAAGTCTCCCAAAGGCATGTGTTGTAATGTGTAATGGTGTCACGAGACCAAGGCTCAAACCTACAGACAGTATTCATAAAGACATGTGTGGTGCACAAGGAACACCTCACTCCACCTCAGGGCCACCATCCCCAACTTTTAGTTTGCTGGTGCCAGTGTACACTTTTAGGGTTGCTGCTCATTAGCTGGAACTAGGCTGGTAGACATGGTAGGTGGAATTTGGAACACTGCAAAATAACACTCATGTGTGGCCCATAGTTGTCAGGCATCTGCAATAAGGCTGAGGATGGGGAGGGGGTGTCAGCTTCAAACACAACAGGGAAATGAAGCATACATCCAAAGCTAGCTAAGAATGGCTGTATCTGAACACAGTCAAGGTTATGAATTATGCCAGACATAACCCAGACTCTGCAGCAATAGTGAAGCCACTGTGTGACCTCCAGGGGCTGTGCACATGAGCTGACCTTGCAATCTGGCAGAGTTGATGTACCTTTGTAGGGCAGATAGACCAAATAATGCCAAGTAAAGATGGGCCATGCTAGTATACCCCTTCCAGGAATAGTGACTGTTGTAGTTCACTTTACAGGTGTTTCAACAAACCATAGTTTTAAGGGTGTGCACCCTTATGCAACACACATATTGTATGCATCTCATTTAGCATCTCCATGACTAACACATTTGTTTGATACTGCATTGGATTGCACAGGTCATATGTCACATATCAGATGTGTGTAATATTATCAAATGCAGTATTGTGGCCCCATTGCATATCATAGAAGAGGTTGGCATGTCAACAAGGGTATGTACACTCCTCATACCCACAATAAGCTTTGAATGTTGTTGGTGTAACTGGATTTTATTGGACATACATCCACTGCTGATGATAAGATCTGCAAATCAAAGGTCAGACATTAATTATTGACATCAGTCCTCACATCATCCTAGTTATGTGTCAGACAAACACATAGGGGTTGTGAGCAACAAAGCAAACATAACTGCCAGACATCTACACATTCAGCAATGGTCTGTACACTTGTGAGGTATGGTGCACAGTACATGCCAGTGTGCTGTAAAGGTGCACAGCAATAATGTGTACATGGGTGCAGTGTGTTCCAGAGGAAGGAGCATCACCTACTAACACAACTCATGCATCACAGAGATGTATATTGTTGGTAACAAGGATTATGGATGGCCGCAGTGCATGCTGTTGAGTGCCATATGCCATGCATGTCATGTCAACTGTTGGGTAATGAGAGGTCTGTATAACATCTTTATGCCACTTCACCTGTAAGTGTGTGTGTGTGTGTGTGTGTGTGTGTGTGTGTGTGTGTGTGTGTGTGTGTGTGTGTGTGTATGTGTGTGTGTGTGTGTAGAAGTAAACGATAAAGTACAGGTCTTAATTTAAATTTCTTGTCTGGCCCTCACAGGTGGCAAGGTTGGTCAGGGTCCCTCTTGCAGGCAAACATATGTTAGTGTCCATGACTCTGATGATGCTGATAGGCATAGTGAGGCACAGGCAGGGTTGTCAGGGGCTGAATCTGTGCCATTGGTTGGCATCCCACTTTTATCCACCCCATCCCTGCACACAGTCACAATGCTCACACATACCCCATCACCAGTGGCCATAGATGAAAGATAGTTGGCAGGTGATGGCATGGGGCAGGAAAGTGTGGTGACTATGGCAAGTGTGTCTGTACACAGTAGCCATAGTCAGATGACCAGTGAGGTTCCACACAGGTAGAAGGACAGGGGTACTCATAGGAGGGCTGCTGGCCATCATGCCCCTGCCAAAAGTGCCACAGCAGGTGTCACCAGATGCATGTTTTGGGCCATCATTGAGGCACAGGCACATATGGAACATTACACCAGAGATAGTCTGAGGCTCCAAAGTGCTATATCCGTGATCATGCAGCTGCCCACCGTTATTTTGCAGTAAATAATGATATACTGTACATATCCACCTCTTACTGCATGACATATGGACAAAGGGTGACAGACTTGGGGGACAGAGGTGCAAACACAGGGCCATTATTGACATATTTCTGTTATAATCTGAGGAAATTGCTGGTGTAGCAGGGTTTGTTGTAACATATCTCTTCTGAGGAATATGAAGTCAGTAATACATATAGATGTTACCATTTACTGACTGCAATCATCAGAGTATGCTACTGCATTTATAAAGACAGAAAATGCGTGAGTAACACACAAATCTAAGACTTCAAACTCTGGCCAGTCCGCAGATAGCCCTACAGGTGAGAGTTTTCTCAACCACATAACACTGTCATGTCAGACTTTAAATCATGCAGAACAGCCATATCCACACAAACCCTGTTAAACTAACATTACTTCAAATGTAGAACAGTAATACTTACATTCTGTCCCCATGGCTGGAACATCACCCTCCAGTTTGTTGGCCTGTCTCCACAGTGTTTGTTGTAAGAGGTATTTCCAACTACCCTCTGTGATGCTGTTTGTCAGACACCCACATGAAGTCCTGCTCACAGTGAAGGAAAAGGGCCAATGCCCACATGAAGTGCATAGTTATAGGAGTGTGTTTCCATGCAATTGTATATAATAATGATACCATAGTTGTTCCATATGCAATTAGCTAGTGGGGAACTCCAATTTATGCACAGGGCATCAGCTGATCATGAGCATTACCTACAAAAGTCAAGCTGCTGCCTATGCAAAACAGATGTATTTTTCTACATGTACCAGACAGAGACAGAGAGAAAGAAAGAAAGAAAGAAAGAAAGAAAGAAAGAAAGAAAGAAAGAAAGAAAGAAAACAAAAAAGCAAGACCATCACAACCAGAATACAAAAAGACATCTGTGAGGCACACCCGTCTTCCTGTGAAATGCACCAACTGAAACAGGCAAAGAAAAAAAAAGGTATGTGAAACAAGTAATCATGTAATGGAATGTAGTAGGGTGTATGTAAAATATTTCCCAACAACACTTGCTGTACTGATATACTGCTGACCAGAACCTATGGCCATAACATCTGTGTCTGTCTGTAGTGACATAGAATACAGCTCACACCCTGAGTCAGTCACATATGACTACTACTAGAGTGTGGTTTGAACAATGCTGATTGTGACACTCCTAGGCCAGCTAATGGTATGTTGCATATATCCACATGTTAATTGTGAGTACTAGTATGATATACATGTATATATATATATATATATATATATATATATATATATATATATATATATGGTTTACTAGTGAAAGGTTGATCCCGACATGTGCGACTCGTCTTGCACGAACACGGAACTGCGATCGCCACTACACCGACTCCCAGATGTGCGAACGGCAAAACCGTGCCCCTATCTGACCCATGGTAGCATGGGTGTGGAGGTGTTGCGCGGCCGGTAATGTCGATCGTCGACGTTTTCGTAGTTTCGGTTCGCTAGCGAACAGTTTTCGCAGTTTCCGTTCGCGCAAACACGTTGATGAGGTCGCCGTTCGAATGAAGTGCATTCGCACATTCAATAGTAAACCATATATATATATATATATATATATATATATGTGTTTTATATATATATATATATATATATATATATATATATATATATATATATATATATATATGCACACACACACACACACACACACACACATACACACACACACATATATATATGTATAAATATATAGACCCATAATGGGCACAGTTCACTTGTAAAACCATGCATCTGGATTCATGTATTGCACAAGGAAGGCAGGCCACCTGTCAGGGCAGCAGACGTTGTATCAGCATGATGTTTCAGTCAGGTATGATACCTCATGCTGCCATATGTGTCAGTTCACTCACTGTGGCCTATTTGCCTATAATATCACATCCATGGGCATTGTTAAGGCACACAGACCACTTCTGACTACGTATAGGTTGCAAATATATGGATATGCCAGACTAATCTGTACAGAGGACTGTGCAATGGTTTGACATGGTGCATGTGAGGCAGATGCTGTTACCACACTATATAAAGTAATGGAAGTGGGAGGTAGTCACTAGCCATGTACAGTATACACATCAAAATGGTATAAGGCATGCTAGATATGATCCTCACACACACACAAACAGTTGCCAGCATAAGGATTAGAACTCTTGCCTATCTAGGTATGTCTTCTATAATGTTATGCAGTTACCGTGTATGCTACAGAGCTTACGGAACTTTCACATGGCCAAAGCCGCTGCTAACTGCACAGCTGTGGTAAACTATTACAGGTGGCAGACAGTCTGCCTTCTGTTCCACCCCTACATCATGCCAGTTCTTCCTGTCTTGCAATTCAACTAGCATTATAGCTTGGCACTTCACCATGTTATTGTATCAAGAAGTGTGGCACACCTGGGAGCTGTCAGCAGTACTCATTCATCTCAGAAGTAGCCCCAGTACATGCTAGATGTTCTTCATCTCACATTGCTGCAGTCCTGACACTTGGGTAGTCCGCTGTCCACGGTCGGCCCGAATATCAAGGTATAAGGCTGACGTCGGTCAGGGCGCATTTAACTGACGTCAGGACGTCAGGGTACAAATGCGCATGACCGACGTCATATCCTCAGTCTTTTTTGCCGCATGGTCCGATGCAGAAGCAGCATTGCAAGTGCCGGTTGGCGTTCTGAGATTTTTCGATTTAGAAGTTTCAGACCGAGTTCAAAGTTGGCTAAGTACCCGTGGGAATATTTTAGTTTTTCTTGCCTCAGTCATTTACCGGATGTCAGAAAAGTTAATAATTGCGTTTCTTGTGGGAAACAGATACCGCATAGAGATTATCATACTTTGTGTATTCCTTGCTTAGGGCCTGAGCACGCGTTGTTGGCTGTCGCTCTTGTGCTAGATTTAATAAACGCACTATAAAGAGAAGGTTGGATTGTGCAAGGTTAGTCTTTGGGAAGCGGTGCAATTATAAAATGCCGCCGGATGCTCCGGCGCCCGCTTCGAGGAAGCGCAAGGACAAGGCAGTTAAGCCTAGGCTAGAAGAACCGTCTGTACCGGACACGGTTCTTTAGAGGTGTCGGTGGAGCCGGTGGCTCCACCGGAGATTTCTTTGTGTTCCCAGAGTGAGACCTTATTATTGCAAGATGTGGCCTCTCAGGAGGCAAGTCAGGCTGAGGGGCTTCTCAGGTTACTATACTCCCTCCCTTCCTAAGGTGGCTAGGCCCTCTCCTTCTGTTTCTAAGGCTTCTCCCAGGGGCAGGCCAGGTTTAGCTTCAGTTGGTGTTACCCCTAGCTCTTCAGGTACTATGCCCAAGAAGCATATGCTTAAAATGGCAGAAGATTTGATTACTTTGATTAGGGGTTCTATGCCCCTCCTGCTAAGAGACCTAGGGTGGAGCCTGAGCTGGGGGTTTTGAGCAAGCTTCAGATGTTTCAGAGTCTTTGAAGACTTGCAGGAGTACTCTCCTTATTCTGATTCTGATGTGGATGATTCTACTCATCCTGCTACTACTCCTGAGGATTTTTCTTTTCAGAAACTCTTCATTCCATGAGGGAGCATTTTAAGTGGGAGGGTCAGGACTTCTCTGATTCCAGGAAACGGCTTAGGGAATTTCTGTTTTTACCCCAGCATAGGCCTTTGGCTATACCTCCTGTTTTGGATGTAGTGGAAGATGTTTTACAGAGGCTTCTCTTAATCCTGATTCTTTGCCTCCTGCTCCTGTTAAGCCGGGATAGGTATTACAGGGTGCCTGAAGTTCATAAGTATCTTTTAAGAGTCCTAGGGCAGACCCAGAAACTGTTAGCCAGGGGCCTAAGGGTGTTAAGGCTTCTGTTGTTAAGAATCCGGTTCCTACAGACAAGGAGGCTAGGGCCTTGGATAGATGGGGAAAGAAAGTTTATACTTCTTCCACTCTTGCCATGAGGGCTCTGAATTGCCAGTTTCACATGTTGAAATACCAAAACTATCTCCTTTCACAATTGAAGTCTAAGGTTGATGCTCTGGCAGTAGGTATTGATTGTAAAGAGTTGCAAGATTTAGTACATGTTTCTGAACAGGTGGGTAAGCATTCTTTGCAATGTGGTTTTGATGCTGTACAGGCCTCGTCTAGGGTGGCTGCCACTGGGACTGTTCTTCAGGCACGCCTGGCTGAGGGATCAGAATTTGTCTGAACATGTTAAAACAAGGATTTTAGATGCTCCTTTACAATCTGACGTGTTGTTTGGTCCTCCTGTTGAGACAGTCTTGAAGAAAATGGAAGACAAGGCTAAGTCTATGCAGACTGTTAAAGATTTTTTGCAGGTCCAGCCTCCAAAGTTTAGTAGAAATTGGCCTACTAAGGGGTGGATGTATCCTTCTTATGATTCCCAGTCTAGGGGAAGATCTAGACGTGGTAAGGGCAGAGCTCAGGGCTCTTTCAGGCCTAGGACAGGGAGTTCTCCTGCACAGGCTTCGGGTGAGGGCAGAGGTCAGTCCTTTCGTAAGCAGACCCAATGACCTACCTTTTCAG
Source organism: Protopterus annectens (assembly GCF_019279795.1). Taxonomy (NCBI): domain Eukaryota; kingdom Metazoa; phylum Chordata; order Ceratodontiformes; family Protopteridae; genus Protopterus; species Protopterus annectens. Next base: position 455,089,831 of record NC_056744.1, on the reverse strand, counting down.
CTGCCAGAGCCTGCTCGTCTGGCAGCACCTTTGGGAGGAAGGTTGGCACTTTTCAAAGAAAATTGGAGTTTAATTACCCAGGACAGATGGGTATTGGATATCATACACCACGGCTACAGGTTTTATTTCCATACCTTGCCTCCTTTCAAAGGCATGCCAGACGTTCCTCCTCAACAAAGAATAGAGGCTCACAAACAGGTTTCTCTGTTGCTCCAACTAGGGGCCATACAGCCGGTCCCTCTGCCAGAAGTGGGCCTAGGATTTTATTCTCGCCTGTTCCTAGTACCAAAGAAGGGGAACACGTGGAGACCAATTTTGGATTTATCTATCCTCAACACTTATCTGGACATTCCCAAGTTCAAAATGTTGACGTTGCAGCAGCTTTTACCTCTGCTGGGCAAAGATCTTTGGATGGTAACTTTGGATCTCAAGGAGGCTTACCTTCATGTTCCTATCAGACTCAGTTGCAGAAAGTACCTGCGTTTTCGAGCTGGGACTTCTCACTATCAGTTCTCTGCATTGCCCTTTGGCTTATCTACTGCGCCCAGAGTGTTCACGAAAGTTCTGGCTCCAGTGATAGCTTTCTTCAGACTAAAAGGAATACAGATCTATCCTTATTTGGACGACTGCCTAATTCTGGCTCAAGGAAGGGGAGAGCTTCTTCATCATTTGGAATATGTGATAGCAGTGCTAAGATGCCTAGGGTATTCTGTGAACGAAATAAAGTCCAGTCTAGTACCCTCTCAAGACATGTGCCTTCTGGGTGTGAGACTGAATACAGCAGCCCAGATGGCCTTTTTAACCCCGGACAAACAAAAGAGTCTATCCCTTTACTTCCATCAACTATCTCATCAGTCCGGGCTGACTGTAAGGACAGTCCTTCAAGCCTTAGGGTTCATGGCATCTTGTATTCTGGTGCTTCCCAATGCCAAACTGCATATGAGGAAGCTACAATGGTATCTCAAAATGTATGGACACAGCACTGCCAGGATCTGGACACTGTCATTCAAATAATACCTTGCATTCAGAAGGAATTTTTGTGGTGGGCTCAGGAATGTCACCTAAACAAGGGACTCTCTGTGACCCGGCCAGAGGCAAGTCAGATTTTAACGACAGATGCCTCAGACAAAGCTTGGGAGCTCATCTAAATGGAAAGTGGATACAAAACAAGTGGCCTGTCAGACTACAACATCTACATATCAACATGAAGGAGATGTTAGCAGTCCAGTTTGCATTAATAGCTTTCAAGGAATTCCTTCTTCCAGGACAGGTGTTGATTCTAACAGACAACACAACTGTCATGTGGTACATCAACAAGCAAGGGGGAACGATTCTTATCCTCTATGCAGGCAAGCAATGATTTTGTGGGAGACTGCTCTCAGTTTACAGCTCAATCTTCAGGCAAGGTTTCTGCCAGGAGCACAGAACTCCTTAGCAGATGTGTTGAGCAGACGAATTATGGATCCCCACGAGTGGGAATTGGATCCTCATGTATTTCAGAAATTGACAGTGTCATGGGGAACTCCAGACATAGATCTGTTCGCTTCTCCACTAAACCATCAGCTGCCAAAGTTTTGCACAAAAGGTTTCATCCCACAGCTTGGAGAGTGGATGCTCTTTCTTTCAATTGAGCAATCTTCATGTGTATGCCTTTCCACCTCTGCCTCTCCTCCCAAAGGTACTTCTGAAGGTCAGACAGGACAAGCCAAGGATGATTTTAATAGCTCCAGATTGGCCTCGACAGCACTGGTACCCATTACTAAGAAGTCTAGTACGGAAGCCTCCATGGCCTTTGCCTTCGATTCCACACCTGTTGTCACAGGAGGACAGCCATTTGCTCAATGTCAAGCTTCACTCTCTGCACCTAACAGCCTGGCATATTCTGTTTTGAACCATAATGGGCCTCCACTTCCTCAGCAAGTTTTGAATGTTATTTTGGAAGCTAGAAGGCCTAGTACAAGGAAAGTGTACGCTGATAAATGGAAGAGATTTTTATTTTGGAGTGCAGCAAAAGATTTTGATGTTTCTGAGCCTAATTTGTGTGTGGCTCTTCAGTATCTTACTGAGTTACTAGACAAAGGTTTGTCTTTCTCTTCTATTAAAGTTCATGCTGCAGCAATTTCAGCTCACTATCATTGCGACCCGCCATTGTTTTCTCATCCTTTGTTCAAGCAATTTCTTAGAGGGGCGAAGAATATAAGACCCACGAAGAGCTCCTACTCCTGCTTGGGATCTCAATTTTGTGTTGGAGAAACTCACTCTACAACCTTTTGAGCCTGCAGCTACTGCTGAGTTGAAATATTTATCATGGAAGACTGCTTTTTTGTTGGCCATTACCTCTGCAAGAAGGGTTTCTGAATTACAGGCCCTTATGGCAGTTGAGCCTTTCTTGATTTTCCATAAGGATAGGGTATCATTACGTACTAATCCTTCCTTTATGCCTAAGGTGGTTTCTAGTGTGGCTTTAAACCAGACTATTCATTTGCCTACTTTTTATGCAAATCCCCAAAATAAGGGGGAAAGGATTTTGCACACTTTGGATGTACACAGGCAGTTGCGTTATTATTTGGACAGAACTAAAGGGTTCAGGCAGTCTCAGCAGTTGTTTGTTTCTTTTGCTTTGAGTTCTCAGGGCAAGCCTGTGTCAAAACAAACTATTTCTAAGTGGATTGGGTTTTGCATTGCTTTCTGTTATTCCCATCATGGCAAGGAGGTTCCAGCTGGGATTAGGCCTCATTCCACTAGGGCTACTGCCACTTCAACAGCTTTTTTGAGGGGAGTGGCAACCAAGGATATTTTGGAGGCAGCTACTTGGAGTTCTGTGCATACTTTCTCTAGGCATTATCACCTGCCACTTTACTCTAAGTCCAGGGCTGGTTTTGCCACTGCGGTTTTGCAGGGCATTTTGGCAGCTCCTGCTTCCTTATAGTTAGCCATCCTCCCTTACCTCTGCTTTGGGATTCTACCCAAGTGTCAGGACTGCAGCAATGTGAGATGAAGAACATAGTACAGTTTTGTACCTACCATAAATGTAGATGTTCGAAGATCCACATTGCTGCAGTCCAATTTTCCCTCCCTCCTTCCCCTCTGTAGTTGGAGGTGGTTGTGTGGGTTGGGTTGTTCATATTGTGTATATTGTATATATATTGTACATATAGTTAGTGCAAGGGTGGTTGGTTATTTGTTTGCTGTCTTTTGGTTTTGACCTTTATTTTTAAGGTCTTCTGACATCTGGGGCAAGAAAAGACTGAGGATATGACGTCGGTCATGCGCATTTGTACCCTGACGTCCTGACGTCAGTTAAATGCGCCCTGACCGACGTCAGCCTTATACTTTGATATTCGGGCCGACCGTGGACAGCGGACTACCCAAGTGTCAGGACTGCAGCAATGTGGATCTTCGAACATCTACATTTATGGTAGGTACAAAACTGTACTTTATGTTCACCCCTCCTGGCATGTTTGTATGGTGGTTATCTGTGCTTTCACCCATTAACTTGGAGTACATGTCCATTCTGAGGCACTTTTGCAACTGTCTCATGTACACAGACAACCCTCCCCTCTAAACTCCAAACACTCATACCTGTGAGGGGTGCCCATATATTACCCAGTGTGGACATATGCACTCTCCAGCAAAGACTGACTAGCAGGTCATGAGGATGTGATCAACACCTGCACCACACCATGTGGAACATGTAGCTCACCATGACACCCACTTTGTCAGCAATGACATACAGTGAAAAGCCACACACCTACCTTCCCAGAGGCACTCAATAGACATTTACCCAAACAGCACAGACCAGCAAGACAGATACCCACTCAGACACCATGACATGGCACATGCCAAGGGACACATATTTAACTTGCACAGTGTACCCCTCAACCTAAGCTCCTAAGGCTAACTACCTTGCACAATACAGTGATCTTGGGCAACTCAATACTGAGGCACACACATATCCCACTCACTAAGTTGAATATGGAGCAGGTAACAGCCAAATATCTATCACATGCCAGCATCCAACACATGACACAGCCAGTCATGGCACTTCACAACAACTACGAGTATCACTCTGTATCAATGTGGGTGTGAATGACTTGGGATACACCTCCCTGGACTACATGACAAGAGACATGTGCAGTAGCCCTGGGCAGTGTACTGCTGTCACCCAGAATGATGCTGCGGTGCTATCGACAGATTGACTGCAGCATTGGATTACTTGTTATGTGTAATTCTCAGGGGATCCAGTACCTCTCTGCTTGGGATGACATGATTGACAAAACCCAATGACCTGTCACATATGTCTTACATCCATCACCACTGGATTTCCAGGTGCTGGCTAGGTGTCTTGCCACCCCTATGATGCCTTATTAGGCAGTGTTCCTGATGTTATTACCACCATAACAGCTACACATGTATGCAATCCGATGGTCATGCTGCTCAACTTTAGACATCTAACTGTCAGGATGCAGTCACTCAGAGCAGTTGGAGTGAAGGACACATGTCTGCTGTAATGGAGAGGTGGTTCACAGCAGCAGAGAGCAGACCTGAAGTATCAGGCTGTGATGCATTCCACATCTGTCAGGCCCCAAACATGGAATACACCACACCTCCACATGTTGTGTTGTCTCCATATTCATTATGGGTAGGAACACCTCCAGACTAGTATCCCATCATAATGCATTGGTGATACTTCCGGTAAAACTGCCTTGGGGAAATAGTGAAATCCAGACCATAGCCTGCTCTGGATCCACATCTAGGTTCCTAGACTGTCAATGCACATTCCTCAACACCCAGCCATCGTTGATAGTATAAGTCTTCAACTACCACTTCATCACCTGGGGAAAGTGGCCAAGCCACAGTACAGTGACCCAACACTTCTGGGAGTCATCATTTCCATTGCCCCTGGACCAGCTCATACTGACCCCCAGTAGAGGATGCAACAACCTTGACCTGTGTTGAGTACTTAAATATGGGACTGTTGCTCATCCACAGACATCAATCCCTGCATGGTGAGATTCATACAGGCTGTAATCAGTATGGAACCCAACATGTCAGCCACACCCTCACAAAGGTAACCACCTTGCAAAACCTCGCCAAAGCTGGCGTTGCAGCCATGAAAACAGGGGTGGATGTCTTCACTGCACCCATGGTAATGGGAAATGGCTGCATGACTTTGGAATCATGTACATATGCACTGTACAAACAGATACATGAATGCATGGTACCAGACAGAGCCAACCAAACCCAGACACTGTCCTCCAAACACTAGGAGGCAATGTGATGGTCCCCTGCCATTACTAAAGTGTACATCAGAAGGAGGACATTGTTGCAGAGAAATATGGTGTCCCGTGACTGTTGAACTCCCTTATTAGCCTCAAACACAACTTTGGATCCCACATGGAATCCTCTATGGGCATCTATGATGCCAGAGATGCAGCAGACAATGACGACAGTCACAACAGCCTTTGATAGTTACATCAACAACTTCCAAAGCATTAAACACAAGTGCTGCAAGTTACTGCACAATGCTAATACCTATCCTGAGACAACAGATATTGGCCACAGTCTTGGCAACACATTTAGTGCCAGATTTACCCCTCTCGCCCCCCACAAGTGAAGTGCTGAGTGAATGTGATCTCATATGCTGTATCCCATTTCCATTCTAGGCGTCTGTGTGTCACCGGGATGTGGCCTACAGTATGACTATGGGGTATGGCAGTGTGGTGACACATCTACCATGTGATTGGCAGAGTACAGTATGTGCACAGAAATCCACGGTCTGTAACACAGTGATTGCATATGCCTCACAGATTATAGGGCTGAGGGTTGTACATAGGTATATGTTGATTTACATATGTTGTAGAATGGAGAATGGTACGTGTTGTAGTTTGGACACACCTTTGATTGCTAATAACCACAGCCACAGGGGATATTCATCAAACAAACACACTGGGATTACTATTCACACACACACACACACACACACACACACACACACACACACACACACACACACACACACACACACACTTGCCAGTAATGTGATCTATAGGTTCATTGCTTCATAGGTGTGTAGTAGGTGAATGGGCCTGAAGGCTGTACAAAGCTAGCCCAAGGAATACCCTGGCATCAGGCCACATGAAAATAGTCCCTAGTGTGGCTCAGGAGTATAGTCACTGGACTAGTCTCCAGGGGTGGGTATTGCATTCCCCATCCACTCATCCAGATTTCTTTTGTGGATGGTCAGTGATATGCACTGCTGCACATGTATGTGATTTATATTCCATAACATGGACAGTGTCTGGGTTGTGCACATGTCCCACATGCATGTTCTTTGAAGTGTAGAAGTGTGATTGAGGTCTATTGGGCATGTTGTGTGGACAGATTCACATCTTCAGAAGTAGCATTCCTGGCCTCATTTGCTGAGACCTGGATATGTAACTGAGGTAGTGACTGCACCTACATAGACAGTATGATATGGGATTCATTGGAGTTATTGGTGTCTGTCCATACAGGGCATGTGTATAAGGCACGGTATTCCCTTTAAGGGGTACGTTTGCAGACTCTACAGTTGTTGCAGGCGTCCAGTGGGGAATATGGCAAAAGGGCCACTGTACACATTTATTGGGCTACTGAGGGGATGTAACAGGGTTCCATTTCCTTTTACTTACTGCAAAACACACACTCCATCAGGAGATGTAACACAAAGCACTTTATGATGCCAGTGGCACTGTTGTGGTTAACAGGCATGTAGTCCACTGCAATCACACCATAGGTAGTATCTGTGAGGTAATTTGCTGGAGAATTACCAATATAGTGGTTGCTGCCTAGCTAAGCATGTTTGTGCATGATCTGTGGGTGGTGAGTGGTCTCTGAGTATTATAAGAGTTGCCTATATTGTTCACTAATCCATACTGTGACATAGTCATTGCACATGGCACTAGACATTTATGACTTTGGATTGTCTACACCAACCTCTACAGTGTTTGACAACTGTTGGCCTTGTAATGTGGACATTGGGACATATAGGTCTTCGATATAATAATGTAGCAAAACCCGACCCACAATGGATCCTGTTATTACACAATCACACCAACACCCACACAGGATACTGATGACACACATACCCACACACTTGCCAGTACTGAGTTTTGAACCCCCTACCTAGGTATGTATTACTACTACAGTGTTACACATTTATCACACACGCCACATTTATCACACACGCCACAGCTCTTATATGTTGAGAGAGCTGTTCAAAGGTATCTTTGAAGGTGAGTGACATCAGCAGCAGTGCTAAAGGAGGGGTAAGTAAGTGTAGTAAGTGTGAATGACCACAAAATCAGGTGTCAACAAAGACACACACTCTTTCACACACGCACAGACATTTAGTTGCCAGGACCAGGATTATAACTCCTACCTAACTAATTTGCTACAGTACAGTATAATGCAGTTATTGCAACCCCCATGATGCTTATATGTTGTAGAGCTGTACAACAGTATCTCTGAAGGTGAGTGACATCAGCAGCAGTGCTAAAGGAGGGGTAAGGGAAGTGTAGTAAATGTCAATGTCCACAAAAGCAGGTGTCAACAAAAACACAAACTCTCTCACACAAACACACACATTTTCACAGTTGCCAGATCCAGCCAGAACCAGGATTAGAACTCCTACCTAGCTGGTTTGCTTACACTATAGTATTATACAGTTATTGCACATGCCACAGAGCTTATGGACTGAAACTTAGCCAAAGGGTTATTTCAAGGTGACTGACATCAGAAGGAGTGCTAAAGTAGGGCAATGGGAGGTGTAGTGAGTGTGAATTGTGAATGGCCTCAAAATCATTTATCTCCAAACACACACACAATTTAACAGTTGCCATGTGTGGGATTAGAACTCCTAGTTAGCTACACTACAGTATTACACAGTTATTGCAAGTGCCACAGAGCTTATAGAGCTACAACTTGCCCAATGGTTATTTCAAGGTGACTGACATTTGCAGAAGTGCTAAAGTAGTGCAATAGGAGGTGCAGTGAGTGTGAATGGCCTCAAAATCATTCATTTCCATGCACACACAGACACAAACACACACAGCTTAACAGTTGCCATGTCTGGGATCCTACCTAACTACTTTGCTACACTACAGTATTAAGCCATTAGTGCAAGCGCCATGGAGCTTATAAGGCTGAGACTTGCCCAAGGGGTTATTTCAATTTGACTAAAATCAGCAGGAGTGCTAACATGGGCAATGGGAAGTGCAATGTGTGTGAATGGGCTATAAATTCTTCCTCTGGAAACACACACACACACACACACACACACACACACACACACACACACACACACACACACACACACACACACACACACACACACACACTCACACACAACTTTATATTTGACAGGACTGAGTTTACAAATGCTACATGAATACTTATTGATACTATAGTGTTACACATTTATCACAACCACCACAGACACTATAGGGCTGAGGGCTACCAGAAGCAATGTCTACAATGATTGACATCAGCACATCATGTGATATAGGCCAATGTTATGTGTAGTGGGTGGGACAGGCCTCATAATGGAATTCTCTCTGTCACTATCTGTCTCTCTTTTCCCCATGTCTCTGTGTGTGTATGTTTGACATATTATAGTTTCTTGGCCTTAGATATGTGTGAATATTCCTATCCAATGTGTGTGTAAAGCATAAATGGTGCACAATTTGGTGTGTGCACAGGCATCTGCAAATGACAGATATGTATAGTCCACAGTGTTGTCAGATATGGGCTTCATTTCTGTAAGTGTAGGAGCATGCCCAGTATGACCTTCTATACTGAGTGTGTGAATCCATTCCAGGTAGGGTTGTACTCCAGTCCAGGGTTTGGTGTTCTACACCTACAACTAGCAACCTGTTTCTGCAGGATATCTGTAGATAGGTTGACAATATGGAGTCACAATGGGTGAAATATAGGGGGATATTGTAACTATTGCTGTCTGTGCTGCTTGGGTTACATGGTTGGTGTTAGCAGAGATATTCAGACATATGTACTGTTTTACACTGTAATGTATTGTCATCAACTACTAACAGATATAATTATTTGCTCACAGTTATTTACTGGGAAATACAAGATGAATGAAGATGAGTCTAGTATTGTGGGTGGCAGCCTACACATTCTTGCACATTCCTGCCATTCTGGAGGGGTAGCTACAAACACTTGCTGATGGATCTGTGTAAATGGTCCAGCACCTTGGTAGTATGGTGACTGAGGATCCTCTTCTTGTACATATATCGACTTAACAGAATGGCCATATCCTGCTGTGGCCATATCCCTCAGCTGTAGAGATTTACCCAGGTTACCCAGAGGCAGGGCTCATATATCTGGTCAGTTCCCCTTCACATTGTGGTTTACGAGCAGGTTTGTAGCCACCCATTAATGGGTTTGCAGGCTGGGGTAGTATGGGCACACATCAGAGTTTCAGACTTCACACACTCCATGATGCCGATGCTTCTACACCGCCCTCGTTACTCTATCCTTTTCCTAACATTATGCGAGCGATATCTGGGAAGTATCCCTATAGTTGGCCCTTCATAGCAGCGGTATTTATGGATTGATCCACAGTTCATGCAGTAGGACATCGAGGGCATGCTACTCGAATTTGTCAACATGGCCTTGGATTTGTGTTCTGTTGACTGTGTTAGGTAGTTAGTTGGACCCCATGAGATACCATACATTGGCCTATGGGTGAGGCACAGGCCTTTGACAGAGGATTGTAGGGCATTTGGTAGTGATGTGGGCCATCTATAGTAGGCCAATGCATTCTGTCACTCATACATTCCCAGGCTGCAATCCAGTGGATTCTCCTGGGGTGACAGGGTAAGCGTGCGAGGTGTTGCTGGCAATACTTCCTCTCCATATTGATCCATTGATCTGGATGCAGGCAGGGTGCTGCTTACAGCTAGGGACACACCTGCATAGGACACCTCTTCAGCATGCTGCATTCTGTGGGTATTCCCATACAGAAGTGGGGTCATACTGTACTCATTCCCAACAGCAAGGATATGACCCGTGATAAACCTGTGGCTGATGGTGGGGTGAGCTGCGTGCATGTGTGATATGGAAGCTACTTGCAACTGACTCACAGATATACCTGGGACATTTCCCTTATGCTGCCTTGTGCATGGACATAGGCAGTCTCTCATTGTTTTATAACTGTGCCTTTTGTGGTCTGCCAGTGATTGGCTAGACTACACCAGTATTCCATACTACACAGGCAACTAATGTACTGCTAACCTGTATGTCCAATTCCAAAGTTGTATGCAGTTGACAGTTACATTATATGCACTCTGTCTAGAGTACTTCCACCTATGTATTGTGTGTATATATGGGGCTAGGTTCATGGTATGTCCATCTTTCACATGGTGACATATATTGACATCTTGACAGTGAGTATCGATGACTGCTGACATGGGTATCACTAAGAAGCATTGTGGTTGGCACTGCAGTTGTTGGAACATGGGCTTGTTAACAACAGTACTGATGATAGGCCACTGAGGCACAACCCTCCATGCCTACATGCTGACCACTTCCAGACAATATTGAACACACAACAACCTAACACGCAGACCCCTGCATTTTGCACACATGCAACAATCTAGCCTGTAGATTGGTCCAGCTTGGGCAATCTGTGCTCTACTGATATTACTTCTTACACTTACATGTTACTGCATTTATACATAGGATTGTGGGGGGGGGACACCTAACAACTTTAAACATTTGCTTTGACGGTACTGGTATTTCAAGTACTCGTTTGGCTTCCATTTCTTATTGTATTCTGACCTATCATGCAAACTGGAGGCATATCAGTAAAGTACAGATCTTAGATTTTATTGACCTACATTTCAGTTTCAAACTTCTTACACTTCAGAACTAACATACAACTGCCAGACACATTGAAGTCTGTCTGTGTAGGTCTGGATGGGGGGCTGTTCACCATTGCCATCATTTGGAGGCCTTAGCTCAACCTTTCTTTATGGTTATCTACACCTGTCCTGCTGGCTGAGGCTGGTGGTGGGTATGTAAGCCTCACTGACATGCATGTGTGTGTCCTATGGACACGCACAGTTATTTGGGCCACCACATGTACTGCAGCGGGATTTGTCACCTTGTCTAGTACTGCCTAGTATGTTGACACCAGTATTTGTTATGGATTTCATGCTGCCATATAGGTGTCCACTATCTGCTGCCATCCTATTCGGCCACCCGATTCCCTTGCACGCTTGCGCCCATACCATAGATACAACTATAAGAACATACTACTCTATTCAGTAATTGGTAGGAAGAGTTACTTACCTTGTGGCTGGACCAGTATTGAGGATGGTGTTGTAGGGCTGACTACGTTGGATGTACATAGTACACTCCCTATACATGGTAAACACAGGTAGTGTCATGTTTGGCATCTCTTTTACTGTATGTGCGAGTCAGAGAGAGGTGTCATTCCCAGGGTCCCTACTGTGTCACTGTATGTGCTATGTGTTGCCTCTTTGCCAAGGCCTGGGCATACTGGGCACGCCTCCTTCTGCCTACAGGGGCAGACTCGGGTAGATCCTCCTCCGAGTCACTCTGTGTCTGTGATGGCCTTGGCAATGGTGCTGGGAGTGTGTGGCCTTGCCCCGTGCTGTTCCTGCTACAGCTGTTTCCACAGGATCATATTGTGTAGCATGGCACATACTATGAACATTTGTGTACATGTAGCTGGAGAGTACTGCAAGGCTTCACTGGATCTGTCCAGGCAGCGGAACCGTAACTTGAGCATCCCAAACACATGCTCTATAATGATTCTGGTTTGTGCGTGTGCCTCATTATGGAGTTCTTGTTCAGGTGCATGTGCATTTCTGAGGAGTGTCATCAGCCACGACTCCAGTGCGTAGCCAGCATCCTCCACTAGGTTGCCATATAGGATGTCCCCACCGGCAAATGACTTCTACAGCTGTGTCATATGCCAGATGTGGGAGTCATGATAGCTTCCAGGGCTGCCAGCACACACATTCATGATAATGCTCTGGGCATCGCACATGACCTGGCAGTTGAATGTCCCTGTCCCCCCTATAGAGCTCCACTGTCTCCAGCTCATGTAGCCCCTAGTAGGTTATCCTGGGTCTGTACACTCTTCTCCTCCTTCTCACTGTGGGATGGTCATCAGTATTCACATCCTTATCACCCTCAGCCTCTTGCACATATTGATGTATGAGAGCAACAGCAGCCACTAACATTTTGTTAGCTTTGTCAGGTAAAATTTCCCCATCTGTGTACACCGGTGGTGTTGAGTTTGTGGGAAAAAACAGACTGAAAGTTGTTTGCATAGTTTATAGTCATGTACTGGGCTGCTGCCTGTGTAATTGGCTAATTCTGATACATTTCACCTGCCAGCTATGCTAGTTCTCCTTGATTGCCTTCCTACTGCTGTTTTCCCTTCCCATTGCTTTCCTGTTTAAGCCCCGAGGCATACCGTGCATACCCAGTGCTCAGACATGAACAGTGCTGCTATTTCCTGAGTTTTTTTTTTGTTTGTTTAAAACCCAGTGTGGAGCGCACACACCTGTTTAAGTAAGGAAAACAGTGCTCAACAATGTGAGACACACCCACTTCCTTAGCTGTGTTTAGCTAAGGGTAAACACAGGCCACAGAGCTCCAATAAGCTTATAGCCTGCACAACACATCCTCTTATGAGGTCATCCACCTCTTATACTTATACAATGGTGGTACTCCACCTACACGGCTGGGTGCAAGCTAACACTGAGAGAAAATCCTGGGATTCAGTATCAATCCCCTAATTTGCATAAAATGCCACACTGACACTGAGCCTTCCCCCTTAGCAACCACTATTCCCTGGTATTATTGTCGTATGCATGCCATTGGTTATTATGGCAAAATGCAGATTTGGCTATAAAAGCTTATTTCCCCCCTTTTTAAAATTTTCGTGGTGATCCCGTTTGCACACCGCTGCCCTATGCTTAAACAACCGAGATCGGCCAAAAAAAAATAAAACTTGTTTTTTTAATAAAATTTCACCTATTTTTCATGCCAGTGGTCATATATTTGGCCATTGGCATGCCTACTACATAGAATACATGCTTTCTTTCGAGCTGTCATGCCCACGTTTTGTAATTTGCAGAAATGTATTTGGTTAGTAACCATTTGGTTTGTATACAATCCCTATTTTTATTTTTATTTTTATTCCTACTTTTACTTACATTTTCAACACTGCTTTTTTTCTTTTTCTTTTTATTGAATAATTCATGTATGTAATTTTATAAAGGTACCAACATGGTACATTAGTTACGCATCATGTCACAAGCAGTGTGGATTTCAAACATTTTTTATGCTCACTTGATTGAGTTGCTTATTTATTTGCTCATGACACCTCTAATTTCTTTAATGAGACCCAGCTGTAATTAAGCATGTGATCAACTAAGACTTTTATTTAAACAGTAGCTTCTTTTGAAAGAAACTGTTTTTGACTTGATAAAGCTTGGTATTACCCAAGCGAAAGCGCTTGTCTTATACTGCTGTTTCTCACTTTGTTAACCTTTGGATTTTATCATCTAACAGTCGAATAAAGGAATTGCCTTTTTATCGAATTATTGTCTTCATTTGACGGTCTTGGAGTCTCTTCCTGGTTTTGTGTGACTTACATTTGGTTTTTAGTAACCAAATACATTTCTGCAGGTTACACTATTCCTGCACAGACGCCTGCCTGCTTCCTGGATCACTAATTCACCTCATTTGCATGGTTTTAACCAGCAAATGAGGTAATTAGCATATGGCAGTGGTGTCCGTGTGGGAATAGTGTAGGGGAACTCGTTCACATCTTGGGGACTTGATCCTGAATCACTTGTTGGCCATATTGCATGCAGCAGCTCTTGCTCCATTTCTGCACTCCGTGCAGAGCTTGCTGAATCCAGAGGACTGTTTCTACTGAATGTCTGCCATCATCTTTAAAGTGTACATTTGGGGTTGAAGACACTGGAGTAGAGGTGCATAGGTTTTCTTCTTGTACAATCATGTTTGTGATATCAGCATGTGCTTGACTTTGTGATACACTACCACTTCCTGCAGAGTTACTAACATGTAGTTGGGTGTGAGATCCTGAGATTAAACTTTAAAGGATTACATGCCACTTTCCTCTGGCTGCCTCAAAAATTTAACTATGTTATCACCTTCATCATTATGTTTGACAGCCATTCTGCTGCTGATATCCTCCAAATGTATTGGAAATATTTGTTTCTGCTGCTGACCCTGTAAAAAATATTTGAAAACATTACTAATAAAGAAATAGTATACAATACTGTATACTTATTAAGGAGGTGTATGGGACACTCACTATGCAAACTGCCTTCATTGTCATTCTTTGTAGATGTGGAAGGTTCTCCTATTAATAGCAATTGTCATGCATTTAATATAATTATTCCATATTAGTATTCAATTCTGTATAAAAATGTTTTTAAACCACCCGTTCAAAGTAGATGAGTGTTGCTGCTGCAGACGCTGGTAATAGCCAGTGTCCACACTACTTCTCTTTATTACATTGCTGTGATCCCTTTTGTCATAGTTATCCCTATGGATGAAGAAGTGGTATTCCACATTGGGTGTTAATACGATAATTGCTGAAGGCCCCCCCCCAGTACTGGTACGGACAATTGCATTCAACCTTGCCTTGTTTCTACCATGTCCTACCATATAATTTACCCTTTTTATGCACTGTGATAATTTACAATTTCTTCCAGCCTCTGCATTAATGTCCAAGACCACTTGATCCCAAGCTTTTGTTCTCTCAGCTTGTTTGGACCTCCCTTTACCAAACAGATGCTTCTCATATGTCCTAAAGAGCTGCTACGTGAATGTAATTTTCCTCATGGCTGAAGTTGCCCATTCTCTGTCTTGAACCATTGTTTAAATCACTACTGCACATGAAAAAATGCCACAAGCAGAGCCAAGCAACTTTTGATATAATCATCAGTCAAACTACACAAGAATGAAAGTATGTCTACAATCCTCCTATAAAAAAATTAGACAACACAAACCCCATAATTATATACACATGTAAAATCTCAGTCCAGCCAAGTAAATGTTTGTTATACTAATGCCTGCAGTATCAAAAATATATTCAGAACTGTAAAACAGTGACTTTGTTAACAGGTCCATCCTTCACTCAGTTCCTACAATTATCATGTTTTCATAATACTGTCATTGTTCACTGTTCACTGAAAGAAATCTCCAAGTAAAGATACATGTTTGTTCAGCCAAAAATACATCCCTACCACTTCAGCACTTAACAATTAAAGCAAATATGTATGCACAATCACTAAATAACCACTAAAATAAATTATGTTTTCGATGATCACTAATTATTTCCACTGCTGCTGTCATGATTTTCCACTTACAAATGACAGCTTTACATTATTCACTAAAGCCTTTGCAATATGCCCATTGTATTAGTAAAATAAACATATATTCAAGTTAACTCACTAATTTTGCTTCATTTTAAAGTGTTTCATATTAAATTACAATATTTCTATTATTTTTCTTACATTAAAACGTATACGGTTTCCTAGGTCATCTGTCCTTAACTCGAGTAATCACAAGTTAATATGGCAGTGTTAAGCTATTTCACATAAAGTTATGTGTATTTACATGTTTTATATACAAATTAGTCTCTTTTCTGTTTATCTCTATGAATCACAGTGATACATGAAAGTTGATAGCCACTTATGCATGTAATTTGTTCTTGTCTGCAGATGAAGGCATCCTCAGCTTCGTGTAAACATGTTGGGGACAGTGGTAGAGACCACAGCAGTCCTCCTCAGCAGTCCCCAATAAGCCATGGAATGCACCAATAGCCTGAGATATGCTCAAATCTAAGTATAGTTAGAAAAAAACAAAACAAAATGCATGACAGTTTGCTCAACCATGAAGTGTAACCTTTGCCCATCCCACATCATCTGGCTCACTTTTTCACCTCAAGCCACTCAACATTTCACAAAAGTTGGTAATTACAAACATACAACTATGTATTTCTGCAAATTCCCCAAAAAACTGCTGCTCTAATTTATGAATTAATGACACTCAAATATAATACTCCAAAAACATTAGCTAAGGCAATACTCAGAATTTTAAGCAGTGCAAAGACAAAAATCAGGATTACATACTGTTTTTTATCCACCATATAAATGAAACGTGAATGTATTTCTTTAAGACACATGTATGTGACAAAGCATTTTTGATTAAACCCAGCTTGCAGATAATAATAGTATCTGGTCTAATTCTTCTGCTGGTTAACTGGGTTTGGTTAAGGTGATGTCACACCTCAGAAGGAGAGTTTCTAAACATGTGAACCACAGCCCTGCTCACACTTTCTTCTGGTTCTGGCACTTCATATGATGGCAGCACCTATGAAGGCACAAGTCCACACTCCAAGCTGATCAGAGACCCTGATAATCCTCCACCTCCTTAGGGAGTCATATCTGGATAAGATTTAAGTGTGCACATGTGGTTCTGATTGGAATAAGATTGATATCTAGCTGGAGTTGGGTGAGTACCTGTCATCCCTGACAGGGATCACCAACTCTGGCCTAAAGTGCTATCATAGGTACAACAACCTACAGAAGCATAGGCCTGATCAACTGGTTGAGTCGGTTGACTAGGTAGCAACTAGAAGGTGAGAGTTCTACAATAAGTATTATTTCATTTTTTTATGTTATATTAAACATAGGTTTTAAAAAATACACTATAAAAAGGTTGCATAATCAAAGGTATTTGTTAGAAGAAATATGTGTAACTGCAAATATGCATCTGTAATCGTATAATAATGCTGCATCTGTATACAAATATAGGAATGTTTATGTAATAACATAATTGTCTGTTTAGATACAACTGTAACATATATGTGAGTAAAATAATCTGCATATATGTATCTGTAAATCACAGTTATACATCTGCATGAGTACACTTACAACTACTTGTTTATGTATTTACACAGATACAGAAAGCAAAAAAATGCATTTTCACATAATAATTTCATTTGCTATTTAATTTCCTTAGCTACTACTTAAATTACATGCAGGCAGTTTTTGTGAAGGAATAATTTTGTTTATGTAGGCCAGAAAAATATTTTTTAGTATAATAATTGTAAAAAATAGTAATTTATTTCACAATACATACAAGATGGCTATACTCTCAGTCTGGCACCACACCCTAGTCAGAGTACAGTTCGGGGAAGGGGGTGGTGGTTGGACTGTGAAATTAATGTCTAGCACATACCTTAACAAGAAATGACCAGTTATATTACTATTTTATTTATTTATTTATTTTACATTTGTTAACTGGGATGGTCTGACTGGACGAGGTCCATTTTCAGCAGAGGCCTGGGGAGAAAAGCTCCACTTAATTAATTACAGAGACAACAAGTATTTATACATCAGTTATAAACCAGTTAGTGAGACTGTGAAACAGTGACATAATAGATCAGAGTACAAGGACATTCTTTTAACATATTTTCAAAACAAACTTTACAAGTAGACAATAGATTAATAGTTCAATAAATTGTTAAGACAAGAGAATAATTTACTGTTTCTTTCTTACATTAACATACAACGGACATTTGCTATGTCTATGTTTTATGGTTTTAGGATGAGAAAGAAAGGTAGTTTGTCTTTATGTAACACAAGGACATAACCAGGAATTAATAAGATGAGACTTAAGGGAGTGTCTGAATTGTTTTGTGTTTGGTGCTGAAATAACTGAGTGAGGGAGGTTATTCCAATACTTTGCTATACAATGAGAAAACAGAGCTTTAACTGCTATGTTATTAGCTGAAGAGATAGAGAGGAGTGATTTATTGTCAGAGCGGAGTGACCTATTTGGTATGTAGTTACTTATTAGTTCTTTAAGGACTGGAGTTCTGTCAGGATGTTGTTGGATATTATAGACTATAGCTAGTTGGTGGTAGGTTAGTAGCTGTGGAAGTTCAAGCCACTGAAGTTGCCTGAGCAGTATACAATGGTGAGTTCTAAAGGGGGAGTCTTTAGCAAATTTAGCAATGTTGTTATAACATGACTCTAGTTTGCTAAGATCAGATTTTCTGACATAGATGAGAATTGGTGCTGCATACATAAGTGTGGGGAGAAGGTGGGTTTGAGCTAAGGTGACCCTAGCTTGATCTGACAGAAGGTATTTTTGTCTGTAAAGGGACCCCATTTTTTATGTACTTTTTTGATAGTTTGGGAGATGTGGATGTCAAAGTGTAAGTTGCTATCAATTTCAATGCCCAGCAGCTTGATGTGAAGAGAGGGGGAGGTGACAGTCACATTATTAGCAAGGACAGAGAAAGAGAGTGGAGTGGCTGTACACAGTAGTTAGTGTCTAATTGATTTTGTTTATATGTAGAGAGAAACAAGTTATATAGGGTGATAACTGAAGCACTAGAGTGTATTTAGTACATTACTGATATGTCAGTATATAAGTGGAGTATGCCATCTTTAACTGTTTTTATTACTGTATTTAAAGAAATAACTTATAAAGCAAGTTATAAGTCTCACTGTGACTACTGTGCACATTTTAAGTAATCTCCTTATATGCCTAGAATTCTTAAAAAAGAAACTATCAAAGCACATACATGAGTGAGGAATGAAAACATCGATGCATTGGTACATTTTTGTGTGTGAACAACCTCTGCCTGAACACAACTCACAGACTGTTACATGCGTATTTTAAAACACCATTCTACCAACAACATATCAGTTGGTTTATAACTTACAGTAAGGAGAAGACTGACACAGACTGATACAAGCAAGCACTGCAGTGAATGGAATGCCTTGCAAATAGGTGCTAGTCACAAAACTGATATCAAGGGGGAAAAAAGTGAAGTACAGGTAAACAGCAATTGTCTAATTTATGTCTTCTCTTCATAGCTGAGGAAGACTTTAAAATAAACGTCAGCAGGAGGGAAGAAGAGTAATGATGTTTGAAGAAGTTGGTTAGAATGAATAAAGTAATAAACAGTAGTTAGTGTCTAACTGATTTTGTTTATATGTAGAGAGAAACAACTTATATAGGGTGATAACTGAAGCACTACAGTGTATTTAATACATTACTGATATGTCAGTATATAAGTGGAGAATGCCATCTTTAACTGATTTTATTACTGTATTTAAAGAAATAACTTATAAAGCAAGTTTACTGAAGGACTACATACCATTCAGTACATTACTGCAACTATATGTAAAAGATATGTCAATACATAAATGGCACTATTCTGTATTTTATTGATTTTATAAAAAGTATTTATAAAGGATGTTTATGATCATTATACTTATGTAATAGACTGCAACATATAAACCCCACCAGAACTTGATTACAATACACTCTTCTGTCAAGTACGTATAATCACTTCCCATAAAATTACAGTTAGTCTACATAAACACTCTAACCACACCCTTCACCTCACATAGGTAAATCAACACTCACCATCAATTAAATAACATTCAGCCACTCCCACCTACCTGCTCAACACATATAATTCAAAACCTTCAACTAATCCCCTCAACACTCCATAACTAAATGCATACTCAACCTTACTATTAAAACGTATAACCACATACTACCTTCTTACAACCCAAAGTGTAAGTTTGCATACTATCTCTGACTAACACTGACATACACATCTGCTAATCCCAGCTTATACTAACTTAACTATGTATGCATTTAACATCTCAGCAACGTTAACCTTTATATTACTTACACATATTGCATCATACTACCATACTAATCCCATGCAGCCACCTCATCACAGTACTACTAACACTATAAATACAAAAACAACACATTTAAACTTCCACATCCACTCCTACCTCTTTCACATACCTCTCCTTCACCACATCCCATACAGTCTAATGTCAGCATATCATGCCAACAAACCATCCTTAAGATACCACTTCTGTATTATTAACATCTTCCACACCATAGTGCAAATCACCTCCAATTTAGTCCTGTGTGGAGATGTTCACCCCAACCCTGGCACTAACAACCCTATCAACCACCCAACAATGCAAAGGTCCACTCACACCCCTTCACACCTCCCCAAAAAACATCCTGCATCCTTCTGCTTAACATAAACATTAGAAGCATCACAAACAAGATCTCAGAACTGCATGTTCACCTTTCCCTCTCTTCTCCTGACATTGTACCCTTTACTGTTCCCTCTCTTCTCCTGACATTGTACTCCTTACTGAAACATGGCTAAAATTGGATACAAGTACCAATGAAATTATTCCCCCTGGATATAACTTACTGCATAAAGATAGAACAAGCAAAAAGGGGGGGGGGGTTGCCATCCTATTTAAGAATCAGTTAAACATTGATATAGTGGACCTTCCTTTACATACATTAGCAGCAGCAGAATTAATAATTGCTAAACTATATATGAATACTAAAAAAACATAAACCTCATAGGCTGCTACCTTCCACCAGGCAACAACATAGATACCATAGAAAATCTACTTAACTGGGCCTCTAACTCACTTCCTCAAGAAACCATAATTCTAGGAGATTTCAATATTGATTGGCTGACATGCAGTTCCTCCAACCCTCCAACCTATATCAACCTCCATGTGTTTTCACAATTTATCCAGACCCCAACTACTGTTGACCAAACAACTATATTAGAATCTATACTGGACTGGATATTGTCAAACAGACCAGAAAAAGTTAGGATCACAGCCTGAGTGACTACCAATCAACCTACCTTTTTAGAAATCAAACCCATCTTGCAAAACTTGCTACTTATCAACAAATACATAGTAAAAATCCTTTAACCCTACAATTTTATTGCTTCTCTAAAAAGTTGCAACTGGCATCCCTTGAAAACACTTCTCCTAGATGTCACTGTATCCTACTTTAACTCAACATGCCTCAACATACTAGACCACCATGCACCCCCAAGAACCATCAGAATTAAAGTTATCTATGCCCCCTGGTTATCCACAGAGACTAGATATCTACTACATAACATGGGCAAAGCCTGGGTAAACTGAAAGAAAACAGGTACCCCTACTGACAAACAAAAATATCTTGAACTTAGAAATAAGGCAAAGAAAATGATTAAAGGAGACAAAACAAACTATTACCACATGATTCAAAATAGATACCAAACCAGTCCTAAAAAGTTTGGTCAACCATCAACAATGTACTTAAACCAGGTAAAGCCGGCACCAGTTTGGTCAACCATCAACAATGTACTTAAACCAGGTAAAGCCAGCACCCTTACCCCATCTACCACTGATAGCTCAACAAACATAGCAACTCACTTCAACAAATTCTTTACAAATTCCATCCTAGCTCTAGGAAATTCTCAAAAGCCTTCTACTACTATCATGGCACCAAAACACATCACTACTGAACATTGTATGTCACTACAACCTGTCCCCATCTCCACTATTAAAAAGATGCTCAACAAGCTAAAACACACACCTCTGTCCGCAGATAGACTACCCAGACAAATTCTTAAAGACTGCCACTAATGCAATAGCTTATCCCATAACAATTCTCATTAATCAGTCCATAACTGAAAGCCTAGTCCCTCACCTTTGGAAAATCTCCTACATCACCCCACTCCATGAGGGAGGAAACTCTAAGAAACTAATCAGCTACAGACCAATAGCAATACTCTCATCCCACTCCAAAATCCTTGAAAGGTATTTATACACACAGATTATGACTTTCCTCTTACAATCTACTCTCAAAGACACAGCATAGTTTTAGACCATCACATAGAACTACGAAAGCCCTTATGTCATTTACACAGACAGTTAACAACAACAGGAACAATGGAAAATATGTCTCAGCTATATTCCTATACCTTTTCAAGGCCTTTGACATGGTTAATCATGAAAAACTCATCAACACTCTCTCAGAATTAAATCTAAGTGCTCCCACCATTTCTTGGTTTAGAAATTACCTAACAGGCCGACAACAGGCAGTAACATGTCACCAGGAACTCTCCATTCTACTACCAGTCTTTCTAGGAGTCCCACAGGGTTTCATTCTAGGAGCACTATTTTCTATTTTTACTAATAACCTTCATACTGCCACACTTCATGCTTCTGTCATCCAATATGCAGATGACGCCACACTAATCTGTTTTCCCCTCCACCCCAGACATTGCTGCAACAAACGCAGTCCTCCTTTCTTGCTGTTGAAACATGGCTATCTGAATCACAACTAATATTAAACCCCAATAAAACTAAGCTTCTTTTCTTTCCACCCACACAGCATTCTTCTCATAACATTACATTCAGCATCACCTCCAGTAACAACACAGTCATATCTCCTGCCAATCACACCAAACTGTTAGGAGTTGAAATCGACAGCAACTTAAAATTTGACATACATATATCCAGTACCATTAAGAAAGTACATAAAAAACTTGCCATGCTATACAGAAACAAACAATTCCTAACGGACTCCACTAGAGCCACTATTGCACGTACCCGTCACATTTCCACTCTTTTGTCCACTTCACCAATCTTTACCAGTCTTAGAAAATCTGACCTTACCAAGCTGCAAGTATGTTATAATAAAATTGCAACATTTGCAACCAATACTCCCCACAGTGCACACCACTGCACTTCCATTAAAACACTTAATTGGCTTGAACTTCCCAATCTCATTCTTTATAATCAACTTATACTAACCCACAAACTACTTCACTATCCTGAAAAAATCCCTGCCCTACAAAACACATTATACTCAAGAACCAAAACTAAGGTCCTAAGAGCCAATCAAAATCCCTATTAGATGTAACCAAAGCCAATAATTTTGCAGGTATATCCCTCTGTAGCAACACTATTGCCAAACATTGGAACAACCTTCCCCCCAACATCACATCCATTACTTCCATTGCCTCCCTCAAGAAATCCTTAAAATCCCACCTACAACAATCATGGCTCTGTAACTGTGGCAACCCTGATTAATTCTTCTTCTTTGCCTACTGCTCTGTTACCAATACCCTCTCTCTCTCAGCACCCTGCTACCCCACTAAAGTACCTTTTCTTGCACTCATCTACTGGTATTAACCCCTCATTCAACCTTTCCTTGTCTACTCCTATTACATCTTTAACCACGGAACCACCTTCAGCAATCATGGCTCTGTTACTGTGTTACCCTAATATCATCCTGTACTACCTACTACTCTATTATCAAATCTCTCTCTCTCATTACAATGCAACCCCACTAATTTATCTTCTCCCTTCTCTATCCTACTTTCCTCGCTTTTATGTCAACTTGTATCACATCCTTCCTTTGAGATCCTTTCAACCAGCATGGCATACCAATAATAGACTCAGCCTAGAGCACATAGAAAATGTTATAAGTCTGAAATTAAATACCTCACAGAAACATTTTAGCTACTACAATTAAGACTAAGTGTCTTTGGCAAACTCTGTATACCTCTAAATGTGTGTATAAACTCTAAGCATCTCTGATGTACTTCAAAGTGAGTGAAGTGAACAAATCTGTCAGATATTACAAGTATGTAAAAGTTATTTCCTGTATATGGAGCTTTTCTCCCCAGGCCTCCACTGAAAAAGGACCTTTGTCCAGTCGGACTTTCCTGGTAAACAAATGTAAAATAAATAAATAAAATAAATAAACAATTCACATAACAGTCTTCCCACATGTACATATATACTTCAAAAATCAGTAGCCCTTGATTGCAAAAGCACTTCCAATATATTCTATTTTGCTTCAATAAGGATTTATAAAAATAAAAATGTTTTAAAGTAAGAAATTTAATGCTGTATAATATATGTAAATTTATTGTGTGCATTTTCTCTTTTGTCCCCTCCTTTTTTTCTGTTTTTTTTTTTAATTATGCATTCCTTTCTCCTTTATGATTTTCTTTCTCTGCTATTTATGTTCATTTCTTTTTTACAGATCCAAAATCCTCAGGAGCAGCCCAGGCACATACCTCAGAGGTTATGGAGTGCTCACCCTCTGTTCATCCGGGGACATCCTTGTAGGGTTGGGATGGTGACGCTGGTTTCACAGGCACCCTAACGTGGCCGACTAGCCAACTTCTCTTAACAGGGATTTTTGAACTTGGTTGAGGATGTGCTGGAGCAGGAACTGAACAGATGATTTCAGCCAGTCGAGTAGTCTCTTCCGTGTGTTCAAGATGGGTCTACTTTGGAAGCTTGAACTTTCAAATCTTTAAACTTCATATGGTCAAGACCATAACATCAAAGTTTTAAAAGTTCGAAATTTCAATAAAAAAAATAAAAATAATTTTTTTTTACACTTATGTAGGGGGGCATGCCACCCTGCACCCCACACCCCCTGCTAATTAAATATACCAACTCCAAGATTGCACTACAGTGAAAAGAATGGTAACTATCCTATTTTGTGCTGTACAGCAATCTCCATTTAAACCGTTTGAAGTCTCAAACTTTAATGTTATGGTCTCGACCATATGTTCAAAGTTTTGATACTTCAGGCTTCCAAAGTAGATGTGTTCAAGCCATGCAGTCCCAGTTAGTGCCAACCACTACACTACCATAGGCACTTACCCCTGAACATTAGGTTCATCCACTGCGCCACTATCTGACTGTGGAAATGTTTGAGGCATTGTGGACTACGGACTCCTGCTGGAACCTCCTTAGCTCTTCTTCCCTTGTGCTTTCTCTTGCATCCTCTTCCCTATTTCCCACCCACACTTCCCTCTTATATAAAATAGTTTGAAAAAATAGGGGGAGGTCAAAAACATAGTTCCCCTCCAGTCCCACCTGCTCCTATACAACTCTCTTGACATTTTCCTTCTGTTTTCTCCTCTCTGTTGTCTTTCTTTTCTCAGTCTTTCCTATCTCTCCCTTTCTATTCTTTAAAGTAACCTACAGGGTGTCTATATAAGATTATCCTTATATAAAATTTTAAACTCTTTTATTTTATTTATTTTTTAGATATTAATAATAATAGCTGCATAGTCCATTGCTTGTTGTAGGATTTTCAAGCATGATTGCACATAGATGCATCTGTCTACAATATCTGAATACATACATACAAAGTAATATAAAGTATATAGCTTTCATGTAGTACTTCCTATGCACTTAGTGCTTAACTTTAGATACTTTGTACTTTTTCTGTAAGTAAGCATGTTTCTTAAAACACCTTTGCTTTTCCTTATTCAGTGTTAATAACCTGCATTTAGTTTATTTGCATAACTGCTATGTAGCTGTGAAATCTTGGACTATGAATACCACCTACTACATATTGAACTTGTACATCCTTGACAAAGAAAGGACCTACCACTGTTACTATTTTCAATTTGATTTGGCCAGATTTCATCACATAATCCTGGAGCTGAAATCTAAATGAGTTCAAAACTTAATAGCCTAAGCGTATGTTTGTTCAGTCTCCTAATTCATATCTCTTACATCCTCAAAGCCAGAAGACACTCATGGAAATGAGGGAGGAGAATGTGTATAGTAATATTTAAATAAACACTGCCATCCAAAAATCTATATTTTTTTAATCTGGTGGCACACTTAAGGAACCCTTTTCCTCACTCTCTGAACTTACCTGTTTCTACAGAACTTACACTAATTGGATTAGAACGAGATCATAGTCAAATGGGGTCCTATGTACGATAATGGATCAGACCCTGCCCTCACAGCAGGGCCATCTAGCCATTTCAGTGTCAAATTACTTGACTGTTTCTCTACAGTTACCATAAGCCCTGTTCAAACATGTCAGTGTACATACTATTTTCTTCTTTACTTTTACAATGATTAGAGATATTTAAACATTTTATTCCAAATTTTATAGAGCAAGCGCTGATAGCTATTTGCTAAACAAAACAATACAGTCTCACAATGAAAACAGACTTAGCATGAACAGTGACCTTTCTCTGCCCTTGAAACTCACATTCACTGAAACAGCATTGAAGCCAACATTCAAAGAAAATGCATCTGGCCAGGAGCAGATTAAGTTTACCTTTGGGCTGTTTTAAAACCATAGGCCCCTTGCACACAGTTTTAGGACTATGCATACATGCATGTGTTCTTTGATGCACCATCTTGATTGTATTAAATTATATTCCTTGTATAATGCAGCACCACTTGTCAGAGTGTGTTTAAAATTTGTAGGTTTGAAAATTGTTCCAGTAAGCAATGAAACAAAACATATGAATCAATAATGATAAAACTGTCCATTACTGAACATTTCAACCACAAAAGACAACTCAAACTTCTCTCATAACAATCCAACGATATCAGTCAATATACACTATATCTGCAGAAGTAAAAGTCATCTGAATAATTCTACATTAAAGAGATGCATAACTAATGTAGAGGTTGCTGCTGGCAAACAACTTTACATATCATTGTTTCATGTACAAATTCATTGCTTCCTGCTCTTGAATCAAAAATGCCTATGTTACATTAAAAAGTTGATAAGCTGTTAATATTGCAATAGGGAATATCAGTCAAACCAGCAACAGATTCATAGTTACTAGGCATCTCATCCAAAGGAGGACACACTCAGGAGTGCAGCACCCCCAACCCCCCTTAAAGGGCACTGCAATATCAGCACTCCATCTGCATGCTGTGGAGTAGATCCCACAGCCTTATGTACCAAAGGCAAATATGCAACTTGTGCTACTAACACTGCTTTCAAATTTGATAGCACAAATACTCATGATGGATATTTGCTAAACAAAACAGTTGCACATTGAAAACAGACATATCAAAAGTAATAATAATATCGGGCAGTGCAGTGGTGCAGCGGTAGCATTGTCACCTCACAGCAAGAGGCTCTCTGGTTTGATTCTAAGTTGGGGTGCCTTCTGTGTCGAGTTTGCATGCAAATGTATTTTAAAATTAAAAGCCCTGGAAAGGTAAATACAGCTATACCTCCACTATAAGGAAATAATTCATGTTGTTATTGTATTAATTCATTTTTTTGCCTTTTATAAATGTCTAAATAATGATTTTTTGACAATTGTATTATTGTACATAAGAAGCAGTATCATTTTAGTTTATAAATAATTTTTAGATAATGTTTTTAAAAGTATATACATATATTGCATAGTTTTAGTATTTAAATAATGCACTTAAGGCATTGATTGATAATTTAGTAGAAATTGTTTAATTGATTAATTGATTGTTGTATATACAGCATGGGATCTTGGGTATGTGTTGTCTGAAGAAGTTCATCTATTGTCTTGAACGAAAACGCTAACAATAAACAGCTTTGGGATTTATACAGTTCATTGCCATTTGTTTGTCTTTTCTAAGTTGAATCGTTTTTGAAATAAATTTAGGAAAATCAGGAGAAAATATAATTTGAATAAAAGTGAACAGCTGGCTTTGCAGAAGTTACAGGTAAGCAACTATAATTTTGTCTACCCTCAAGCTGACAAGGGGGGGCAATTGGGTTATTATTATATAACAACATGGCCAAGGAATTATTAGATGATGTTTCAGTATATAGTAAAGTAAATGTAAATCCAGTTTCTGTATTTAACTCTAGTTTGTTGGAACTACTAGAAAGAGGGGAAATGTTGGGCTTCTTTTCTGCTAGTGATGTTAAAAAGTTGCATATAAAAAAAACCCAAGGATACAGTTTTCTTTATCATTCCCCAAGATTCATAAAACTTTGGATAACCCCCCAGGAAGACCCATAGTTTCGGGCATAGGTTCATACTTGCAGAACATGGGTATATTTTTGGATTACCATCTTAAGAAGTTTTTACGTAGGATCATGTCACATAATAAAAATGGTAAGAAATTTTGTGATATGGTGGGGGGAATGAAATGGGATGATAATTTATTTTGGGCTAGTGTGGATGTTAGTTCTCTTTACACTAGCATACAGAATACCTGGGGTTTGGAAGTAGTAGGAAAATGATTGGTGTGGGCCCAAGATCTTCTCATTAGTTACAAATATTAGAGTTTACTCTTACACACAAGTGTTTTAAGTTTGATAAACAGTTTTTCATACAGAAAGAGGATACGGCAATGGGGGCATCTTTTGCCCCCACTTATGCTGTTATTTTTATGAATTATTTTGAAAATTCATATATCTCTAACACTGAGTTTTTTGTGCATCATGGTATTATATATAAAATATATATAGATGATTTGATTTTTATTTGCAAAGGAGAGATGGGGATCTTTCATAATTTTATGGAAGATTTGAACAAAAACACTTTCAGTTTGTGTTTTACTTATGAAACGGATTCTAAAAGCATGCAGTTTTAGGACTTGGAATTTTTTTGTTTCTGAAGGGCAGGAGGTACATTATAGGCCATACACTAAGGAAACTGCTGTGAATATTTTTTTGGCAGCAGACAGTATGCATCCCTCACATTTGTTAGCTTCTTTACCCTATGGAGAATACAAAAGGGTGTTTGGTAACATTTTTTATAAATCTTGTGTGAATCTGGAATTCTCAAAGCTTTGTATGAAGCTTTTAAATAGGGGGTATGCAGCAGAATGCTTGAACAATGCTGAGAATAGGGTGAGGAGTTTAGAGGGAATGGAACATACATTCCATAGCAAGAGAGATGTAGATTTTTTCACAAGGCATAGAGAAGTTAGTGACAGTGATGGAGAGGGTAAAATATTCTTTGTTACTAAATTTTCCCCATTTTCTGAGGTCTAAGGCAAGTAGTGGAGAGATTTTCACCCATAGTATATGAGGATCCAGCCTTGGTGGGGTTGTTTCCAGATAGAGTGACTTTTTCATACAGTAGATTTCTTAATTTAAAGGAACTTTTGAATATGAGGAAATTTAGAGGCAACATTGGTTGTCTGGGTTGTTACTCATGTGGTACATGTAAGGTATGTGATAAGATAAAAAAATCTTAATGGGATGTTTATTAATGGTCAGGAATACATTGCAAAGGATAGTTTTAATTATAGACCCTGTGGGATTTTATATATATATATATATATATATATATATATATATATATATATATATATATATATATATACATATTATTAGATGTGGATGTATATTTACTAGATGGTATATAGGCCAAACAAAAAGAATGGCCAAGATATGTATTATGGAACATCTGGGTGATATTTGAAATGGGAGGATGGAGCACCCAGTAGTATTCCACCTCCATGAAGCCCATGGGGGCGTAGATGATCATTTATTTTTTAGTATTCTGGCTAGACCTACTCATAACGAGGGGGCTGAGTTTTTAGCAAAATTGACTCAGTTGGAATCTAAGTTCATTATTAATTTTGGTACTCTTAAACCTAAGGGCATTTTGTAAACTTGGGGAGTGTATATTAATTAGGACATTGTTGAGGTAGAAGTGTAGATGCACATTCATGCATAAGTTTGAAAAACAGGTTGAAAATTTACAGGTCATAAAGTTTGCAACAAAGTCTGTAACAGTGTTTACAATGTTAAAATCTTGCTTGCTCCATTGCATGTATGAAAAAGTATGGTAAAAAAAGCAATGTGAAAAATATGTTAAATATGATATGTGGGAGCTAGGAAAAATGTGCTGTTTTAGGTATTGAATGGTTAAATGTTTGATTAACCGTTTGATTAATTAAGTATTCATTTAATTGCTTAATTATATACTTAAGGGTAATTGAGAGTGTTGAATGTAATATAAAAAGCCATCATGTGATGTATAAATTATTCCCTTGAAGGCTATAGGCCGAGGTACCAGGAAGCATCAGTAAACTGTTGTCTTGAATTTATTTGGTCATTGCCATGGTTATTTCCAGCATACTTTGCCTTTGCTTTGTTTTTCCAGCATGGCTACTTACTCAGAAGACTAAAAGTCTCATCTTTCAAATGATCAGGCAATGTTAGACTCAATGGCAGTGTTCCAATGTACGAGGCTGTCAGGCCTGAGTTCAGATAGTTATGTGATGTGATATGTGAGGATTAACTAAACCTTAGTCAGAAAAACATAGAAGTGGTAGAGAAGTAGCCAATACCCTTAAAGACAATGCAAGTCTGGACTTTCCCTGGATTTGGTGGTCACGATAGAAAATTTATCCTTGAGTTTAATTCTGTAGCCTGTTGCCTAGCAGACTTCACTAAAGGTAGGATGCCAGACAATGTCTAGCAGCCAACAGAGGCTGACATATTAATTTATTTTAGTTTGTTTATCTGGGTAGTACACTGATAAATAGACCATTTGTAGGCAAATCCCCTGGTAACATAGCTTTTAAAATGTTTAAGAAAGTCATTTGTTCTCAGCCATTTCTGGTGCCCCACACTTTCTAAACCCTTTACAGTCTATACAGATGCACCCAGGGTCAGGCTACTTGTGCAGAAGATTAACACTGAAGAACACCCAGTCTAATAGCTGAGTAAAAAAAAAAACTGAAAGCTGTTACTTCAGTATAGCCTTTCTAGAGTTTACAGACCTTCCTTCAGCCTACAAGCTAAGGGTGGTATCAGTAACACAGTGTGACAGGTGGACTGCCTAACAGATGGCACCAATGGACATGGGTAGGACCACTAAGTACACTAAGTTCTTCAGGATGCACAGAGAATCTGTAATCTGTAATTGCAGCAGTGGGTATTAAGCTTTTTCCCAGTCTGTCCTGACCCTCTGCATCCCAGTTGCCCAGTGATGTACAACAGCCGACCTTTATTCAAACTGATTGACTATACCTTTCTCAATAACATTGCTTAAAATGTTTCACACACTCTACTTCTGGTCCTCTCTTTAACCTGGTATACTCGGGCTAGTAAAGGATTTTCCCAAGGTGTTCGGCACGGACATTCGGAGGTCCCTGGACTTCCTGGAATATTAGTAAAGGGAAAGCCAACAAAAACCTCTAACCCCTGCTGTATGTAAGACTTTTAGTTATATCCTGTACTGTATTTGGCCCAGTATATTTGTAGAGGCTCCTTGTACATTACCACTCCAGCCTTTAAGCCCCCCCATCTGCTACTGAATTTCTTCAGCCTCTGACCTATACTGTCCAGTTACTCTCAATGGACATCTTGAACAGGGTGTTCTCTGTAGCTACTCTCCTTGCAACCTTCATTGTGACTTACCTGATTGTTTTTCTCAGTGCACCACTTGATCAAGGGCCTTCCTCCTAGCTGTCTTGTTCTACTTTACAACCTAGATCCTTATTTTCTGTTCCCCTGCATCTCATTTCCTTATCTTCTCTTTTCCCCCTCCCATGATGCCTTGTGCCATTTAAAGCACTATACTCAGTGTCCATGCCTTCTTTTCCCAGTCTGTCCTGACCCTCTACACCTCAGTTAACCAGTGATGTAGGAGAACCAACCGTTATTCAAGCTGATTGACTATACCTTTGTCAGCAGCACTGTTTAAAATGTGTTTGATTATAATTTATCTTTCCTGTCAATTGTTATTTAGTTATTTAGTTTAACAGTAATCCTGTTCATAGGTATTCCATGCCATTGCTGTTAAAAGACACCATGCATTAGATATTAGCAGTCATAATACAACAATAGCTACTGCTGAACTCCGGACTTTTAATGGTAGTAAACTGGTATTTTTTTTATTGTAGCATTTGAATTATTGCATTGACTGTGCTGTACTCAACTGCTCGACATCCAGATACTGTGGCCGTCTTTGCTTATTATCAACAAGTTTATGCACCAGAGACATGACTGTGTGCTTATATTTGCTTGCTTTCAAGAAGCTATGTCAATATCACCTTATTTATCAGGCCACTGTAGTCCTTGAGAGATTGTTCCCTTCTTGCTAGTGAACTATACAGATTTCTAGCATTTAATTATCCGCATTAGTGAACTAAATGGATTACTAATGCTCAGTTATCTGTAATAATAAACTAAGTGGATTTCAAGTGCTTAATTATCTGCAATAGTGAAATAAGGGATTTCTTGTTTGTAATTATCCATAACAGTATTACTATCCTACGTTGGTTCAGTTAGCTCTAAAACTCTGCTATCATAATTTATCAGCCACATTATACCCTTAATCCTGCACAACACCACAGTAAATGAATGGTTGAGTGTGATAGAATTCCTGTTGTATAGCTACTGTTTTTACTATCGTACAGACATTTAACAGACAATTCCATAAAAACATGATAGCACGTTTATGTCTACAGACCGTTTATATCATCACTACCACCAGCTGTGTTACAAGCCATTTTTTATGATTATCTCACTAATTGCTCTAAGCCTTTTTGTAGTGCAATTGTTTTTGAATATTAGCTGTGCTTTGTATTACTATACATTGGTTGTGTTATCTGCAATGTGGTGATATTCCTCTCCTGTGCTTATGTTTACGTTGTAACACTGATATTAGCTTCACCTACAGTACATAATACCTTATTGCAAAACTCCATTCCACCATTATCTATCTCTTATGCATGTAATCTTTACTTTCTGGGTGAATTCTCCTGGGATGGCTACTCTTGGCCTAAACTTCCTCCTGCGTACTCACATTCCTGTCACTATTACCTCTTGCCTACCTCTCTACCCTCTGTTTACCCCTCGTTTCATCTGCCTTCCTGCTACCATATCTTTTCCTCATACTACTATAACAAACTATACACCATCCCCTAACTCTCTGGCTCATCCTACATTCTCTGCTTTCCACTTTTTTACACCTAAAGTACATGCTAAGACTTCCACTGATAACCTCTGCTCTTTTACTCTTTTCATAGGTTTTACATGCTCTCCTTCTGGCCCTCTGTCTAACCTGGTACACTCGAGCTAGTAAAGGATTTTCCTGAGGTGTTCAGCAGGGACATTCCATGGTCCCTAGACTTCCTGTCTCATTAGTAAGGGGAGAGCCAACAAAGTCCTTTAACCCCTACTGCATGTAAGACTTTTAGTTATATATTACACTGCCCAGTATATTTTTACTGGCTCCTCGTACATCACAACTCTGGCCTCTAAGCCTCCCCCATCTGCTACTGAATTTCTTCAGCCTCTGACCTATACTGTCCACATAGAAGTGTCACTACTAGCAGAGCACTGTGCATCCTTCCTACTGTATATACCCTTCACCCTCCCTCTGGTTAAGTTTCCCTTTTGGATCTTCCAGTCCTTCCTTCCCCATTTCTTTTACTCTGCAGCTCAAATTTTCTTCTCTTTGCATACCCTTATCGCCCCAGCCTAAAACCCAGTTACTCCCAATGGACATCTTGATCAGGATGTTTCCTGCAGCTAGTCTCATTGCAACCTTCATTGTGACTTATCTGATTGTTTTCTGCAGCGCAGCACTAGGCCAGGTTATTTAATAGGCAGACAGCAAACAGTACAGTGGAGGCAAGAACTCTCTCCTTTATCAGTCACACTGTTTGCTATCCAAAGCTCCATCCTTGGTCCTTTACT
The DNA here is from genome assembly GCF_019279795.1 of Protopterus annectens. NCBI lineage: Eukaryota > Metazoa > Chordata > Ceratodontiformes > Protopteridae > Protopterus > Protopterus annectens. The sequence goes on along the minus strand of NC_056744.1, from coordinate 455,056,450 downwards.
TTTCTGTATCTTCATTAACAACCTTCATACCCATACTCTACATGCCTCAGTTATCCTGTATGCTGATGACTCAACACTAATCTGTTCCTCTGCCCCCTCCATGAACTGCAATTACAAACACAGGCCTCTTTCCTTTCTGTAGAAGAATGGCTTATCACTTTTCAACTAATACTAAACCCAAATAAAACCAAACTTCTCATATACTAGCCTACTAATCACTCCACTCCCACACTCGCATTTACTATCATTTCTAACAATAAAACAATTATCTCTCCTGTCACTCACACCAAACTTTTAGAAGTTGAGATAGACTGCAACATGAAATTTGACATTCCTATTTCACCCACCATAAGGAAACTACATAAAAATTGGGGGACTATATAGAAATAAACAATTCCTCACAAACAGCACCTGGGCTAAAATAGCACTAATCTCTATACTTCTATATGCTTCCTCTATTCTCACCAATCTTAAAAAATTGGATATGAATAAACATGATTCCTATTATAACAAAATCGCAAAGTTCGCCACCAATAGCCCACATCATTCACACCACTGCTCAGCCCTTAAACAACTTAACTGGCTTGAACTTCCCCATCTTCTCCTTTACAACCAGCTTACACTAACCCACAAGATTCTCTACTACCCTAATAAAACCCGAGCATTACAAAGGCCTAATAAATTTTACTTGAATACTAGGGTTCTATGGTCCAACAATAAACCTCTCCTTCCATTCGCTAAAACCAACAACTCTGCAGGAGGCTCCCTCTATTCACATTTTATACCTAAAAAATGGAATACTTTGCCCACTAATATATCAGCCACAACATCCTTAGCTCAGTTTAAGAAATCTCTAAAAACAGGTTTACTTCTTTATATCGAAATGACACTTTACTGAACCTGACATCGTGGAACTCAAACTACCGAAAGTGCAGTTTAACGAAACTACACTACATCGAACATCACTTCCCTGAAATGAAAAAACAAACACAAAACAAATCAAAATATATGTTTACAGGGCCAAGCCCCCCTGCACCCCCCCCCCCACACCCCCTGCTTATTATATATACCAACTCCAAGATTGCACTACAGTGGGAAAAGGGAAAATCTCCTTATCCCACCATACTGCGATATACACCAACAAGGTCTGACTACTGTACAACATAAATACATACACCACTCTGGAATCAGTGATCTGTATTCGGACAAGTCAGCCTCGATATAGTGCAGTTTTGTTGAACTACACTTTTAGCAGTTTAACTTCCGCGATGTCAGGTTCAGTAAAGTGTCATTTCAATAAAAAGAAGTAGACCCCTAAAACATGCCAACAAGTTAATTGGATTTGTAACTGTGACTCCCCAGGCTAGTCTAACCCCATCTCTTTCTTCTCACCCAAGGTAAACACTCCTCCCTTATTTTCAGGCAGTAGATTTCTCTTTATCTTGTAAGACGCATTCCTCATACCTCTCTCTTCCTCTCTACTGTTATTGCTTCTTCTAAGTATAGATACTTGGTGTATACTTTATATTATTATAATACTATATCATACTGAATGTTGTCTTGATTGTACAGATTAAGATGCTTCTTCTTTGAACCTGTATAGTATATTATTTAAACCTGTATAGTGTACCATTTTCCATCCTAATTTAGATGTACAGTTTAAACTGCTATTATCCTAGTTTCATTTGTTGTAAAATGTATAGTGTTATTCTTCTGTACCTATGAAATTGTACTTATTAATCTCTGTTATATATGGAGCTTTTCTCCTGGGGCCTCCGCTGATAAAGGACTTGTGTCCAGTCAAACTTTCCTGGTAAACAAATGTAAAATAAAATAAATAAATGGAGTAAGGTGAAGGAGGATTTGAGACTGTTCCCCTTAAAGACAATTACCTGTGGTAGCAGGTAACTTATGACAATTGTAAGTGGGCTGCTTTTAAGACAGGTTCACTGACAATATGGCACAAGTCAATGTGCTTCCAGTGTTTGTTTTTCAAAGAAGTCAAAAAGGTGTTCACGTGAAGAAAGACACACCATGGCCAGTGCTGGCAACTCCAAGACAGGGGTCTTTTATCTGTGCTTTATGACATCCTGATACTTGGAGTACTAAAGTATGTATTCTATGAAAGAGTGGTAAGCCATAAACATTCAAGCCATTCATTCGCTGAGGTCTTATGTCAGAATTTTATCAATCTCAGACTTTTTAGCAGAGACTTTTGGTTGTCTAAGGCATTTATATATCAGATAAAAATACCAAAGGTTGCCTTATACGGATGAATACCCCACAATACACGGCAGATATGTATAATACGAACCAAAGCAACAATCCGTGGTGAAGTACAGCTGACCAGATAACGAAAAGACTCTTGATATATAAAAAGTTTTAATCCACAGTATTGTAGCAAACACAATACAGATAAAGATGCAGTCGATAAGCGCTTTCACCCAAAGTGAGCTTCATCAGATCGTACTACTGCTACCCATCAATCCTTTATATACAATTCATAAAACACAATGCAATTCAATTATTCAATAATTCAATAAAACAATCATGATTCCTTAAAAATATATATACATATATATATGCTGTCACTAAGGTGCATAGTAAATGTTATATAGAATCTTCAATCATAACTTATACTCTTGTGAATGTACTTTCTAAAAACTTATTATAATGTAATCAAGATATATAAGATATATAAAAAATATGTAAAAAAACTATATATATATATATATATATATATATATATATGTAAATGCTATATATGAAATATATGTGTGTATTGTGTATTGTTGGTCATGTGAGAGAAATTATGTTATATTATATGTTTATTTATATATGTATGATTGAATCAAAAATGAATGTCTAAATAACATAACAATTCAATATTCATATACCAATATATAACAAAAATGGTCTAAGACCAAAACATGAAAAATATATATACATATACGTGTATCTCCAATGAACAACTCATTACTTACAAATCATATATCGTATAAAATTATACGTAGTATACTTGAATATGTGCAAAACCACATGTATATGCCTGACACGCTGTTAAAAAACTATGCTATCTAAGTTTAACGTTAATATTCCTTCTCTTCTTCAGAGCGGTTTTATAGAGGCTCTCTCATTCAAACCGAGCCCTATCAGCTCTTAACCTCACAATCCACTTGCTTTCTCTGTCCTCAGTGTGATTTCTGACATCCCCACCTCTAATATTAGGTATAACTACTTCTAATGCTCTGAATAGGAAACAATGTGTTCTACCTGCCTCTACCACATGTTTAGCAAGGGCATTATGTGTATTACCTTTCCTCATGTGGTATATATGCTCACGTATTCTGTCCTTAAATTGGCGGTTGGTTTTGCCAACATAGAATGCCTTACATATCTGGCAAACTGCCAGATATGATGTTCATACTCATGCACGTGGCCTCTACCTGGGTTATAAATTGCATATGTGAGTCAGGATAGGTAAATGTCGTTTCATGGTCAATATATATGCATTGATTACAATGTCCACATGCCTTCGTGTAACTTGGTGCTGTTGTTTGTTTGTCTTTGTTAGAATGACATAGCAACCTCCTAAGATTTAACTTGTTTCTAAATAAAAATCTTGGTTCCTCTCCTACTACTTGTTTAATTCTATCATCTGTACACAAAATTGACCAATGTTTACTAAATATCTCCTTAAGGGCCATATGATCATTGGTATATGGCATGGATATCTTCACTTCTTTCCTAATAATTGGCAAACTATTTACTTTCTCTCGTTCAGGTCCATAGTATGGTGCTGCTCTACCCTGTCTCAGTTCATGTATATCACACAACTGGTTATCTATCTCCTTGCAGTTATAACCACGTTCTGTCAGCCTATCTCTTAGGTCACTGATCCCTGTACTAAAACCTGTATCTGTGGCATTCAATCTAGAAATACGCATGCCTTGACCTCTTATAATGTTCTTAAATATATAATGTGGGTGCATGCTACCTCTGTGTAGTATTGTGTTATGATGACAGGGTTTGCGATACACACCTGTGTTGATCAGGCCATTGCCTAATTTCTCAACAAATAGATCCAAAAAATCTATCTTGTCAGTAGAATAGTTCATTGTGAAAACCAAGTAACTAGTTAAATTATTGATCATTTTGAGAAATCCCTTCAACAGATGTATGTCTCCTCTCCATAACAAAAAGACGTCGTCTACAAAACGTCTGTAGAATACTACATAACACAATACTACACAGAGGTAGCATGCACCCACATTATATATTTAAGAACATTATAAGAGGTCAAGGCATGCGTATTTCTAGATTGAATGCCACAGATACAGGTTTTAGTACAGGGATCAGTGACCTAAGAGATAGGCTGACAGAACGTGGTTATAACTGCAAGGAGATAGATAACCAGTTGTGTGATATACATGAACTGAGACAGGGTAGAGCAGCACCATACTATGGACCCGAACGAGAGAAAGTAAATAGTTCGCCAATTATTAGGAAAGAAGTGAAGATATCCATGCCATATACCAATGATCATATGGCCCTTAAGGAGATATTTAGTAAACATTGGTCAATTTTGTGTACAGATGATAGAATTAAACAAGTAGTAGGAGAGGAACCAAGATTTTTATTTAGAAACAAGTTAAATCTTAGGAGGTTGCTATGTCATTCTAACAAAGACAAACAAACAACAGCACCAAGTTACACGAAGGCATGTGGACATTGTAATCAATGCATATATATTGACCATGAAACGACATTTACCTATCCTGACTCACATATGCAATTTATAACCCAGGTAGAGGCCACGTGCATGAGTATGAACATCATATATCTGGCAGTTTGCCAGATATGTAAGGCATTCTATGTTGGCAAAACCAACCGCCAATTTAAGGACAGAATACGTGAGCATATATACCACATGAGGAAAGGTAATACACATAATGCTCTTGCTAAACATGTGGTAGAGGCAGGTAGAACACATTGTTTCCTATTCAGAGCATTAGAAGTAGTTATACCTAATATTAGAGGTGGGGATGTCAGAAATCACACTGAGGACAGAGAAAGCAAGTGGATTGTGAGGTTAAGAGCTGATAGGGGCTCGGGTTTGAATGAGAGAGCCTCTATAAAACCGGCTCTGAAGAAGAGAAGGAATATTAACGTTAAACTTAGATAGCATAGTTTTTTAACAGCGTGTCAGGCATATACATGTGGTTTTGCACATATTCAAGTATACTACGTATAATTTTATACGATATATGATTTGTAAGTAATGAGTTGTTCATTGGAGATACACGTATATGTATCTATATTTTTCATGTTTTGGTCTTAGACCATTTTTGTTATATATTGGTATATGAATATTGAATTGTTATGTTATTTAGACATTCATTTTTGATTCAATCATACATATATAAATAAACATATAATATAACATAATTTCTCTCACATGCCCAACAATACACAATACACACATATATTTCATATATAGCATTTACATATATATATATGTTTTTTACATATTTTTTATATATCTTATATATCTTGATTACATTATAATAAGTTTTTAGAAAGTACATTCACAAGAGTATAAGTTATGATTGAAGATTCTATATAACATTTACTATGCACCTTAGTGACAGCATATATATATATGTATATATATTTTTAAGGAATCATGATTGTTTTATTGAATTATTGAATAATTGAATTGCATTGTGTTTTATGAATTGTATATAAAGGATTGATGGGTAGCAGTAGTACGATCTGATGAAGCTCACTTTGGGTGAAAGCGCTTATCGACTGCATCTTTATCTGTATTGTGTTTGCTACAATACTGTGGATTAAAACTTTTTATATATCAAGAGTCTTTTCGTTATCTGGTCAGCTGTACTTCACCACGGATTGTTGCTTTGGTTCGATTTATATATCAGAGACTTTTTTTGGTTGTCTTAAATTTATATTTTTATTTACCAGAGATCTAAGTGGAATGTCAAAGCCTTTTATTTTTATGTGCCAGGGACTTTCCATTAAATCTAGAGAAAAATTATATTTCCTTGGACACTGCAGCTATTTGTTCAGTTATTGGGTATTCTTAAAAAATCACAATCTGAGGAAAACTGACACTGCATACCTAGAGAGCTAGGGAAAGACTGTTACCAGTCATCAGCATGATGTATGTATGTATGTATGTTTGTTAATTTGTGCTTTATTTGAGTTTTTATAATTATTACTTATCAGGAAGAGAGCTGGTAAAAGAGGCTTGTGAGAATTTCCTCTGGTTTACAATTCAGGCCACTAATCGGGGTGAGAAAAAAAGTCTTTTTGCTGAATTGTTGATTCGTTGACTTAAAAAAAAATGTAAGTAAGGTAATTATAAGTCAGGTGGCATTGTTGTCTTAAATCACACAATGCTTTGATTTTCTACCTGTCACTATATTTTAATTCTACTTGATAAAATTTTACATATGTTTGCGTTTATTCTAATAAAAACTTATTTGGTTCCCTATTGAAATGTAGGCGCCTGTAACAATGAGGGATGTCAAGCTAAAAAAAGACTGAAAAATCAGGAAAAGAGTGAATCTCGATGACTGCACTTCTCCTTTAAACTTTTCTGCTGGGGGGCAGGCCCCCATCCCCCCAAACATACATATACATATATATATATATATATATATATATATATATATATATATATATATATATATATATATATATATCAACTCCAAGATTATCATACCACAGAGAAAATGGAGTATCCTGAGAAATGGCCATCTTGGACTTAATGTAAGTTCATTTTCAGCCATTTATACTCCATATTTTTGGGCTCACTTTTTTAATGGGGTGCAGGCCCCCCACATCCCTAAACCTATATATATATATATATATATATATATATATATATATATATATATATATATATATCAACTCTGAGATTGTCATACCACAGAAGAAAGTGAATATACTGAAAAATGGCCATCTTGGATGTAATATAAGACCATTTTCACCATTCAGACTCCATATTTTGGGGCTCACACTAGTGGGTCTGAACATTTCAAATGGATACCCACTTATTTTAATACAAGACTGTTGCATTTGATTACCCTACTTATTACAAACCTTACACAGGTACTTTAAAAACACTACCCCATACACATCTAATGCCATCAAAATGTTCAGTCTCATCTGATCCACATCCAAATCCCTGTCACTCTGCAGGCACATGAATACTGCAATGCCTTAATTTTAGAGGAACAACCACAAATTAAGTAGAAATAAATAAATAAAGAAAACTTCCAACCTAATAATGAGTTCTGGAATTACTTTCAGAAAGGAGTGCATCTCCATCAGGTTAAGGAGTTCCTCAAAACGTTCCTTCTTGCTACTCAGTAGTTTCCTCAGCAGTGCTTACCCATTCCTCGTTGCTTAGCATGTCTTTCTTTCCTTTCCTCCTTAGGTGCTGAATGGTTTGGGAAAATAAACAGTTGGTATTTATGGCTTCTTCAAATTCATGGTTGTGTATTTTTTAGATTCACCCTATGTCCTAGCATTTTCACAGCTACCATTTTTGCAGTCCTCTTAGCTTGCCAGTGCCTTTAAGCCTGTTCTGGACAGCCCTTTATGTGGACTGTCAGGAAGGTCACTTTCTTCAGCATGACAACTTCCTTCCTGACATGATCATTGCATCCTATGACTACCACCATGATATGAAGCTTCTTCCTCCTGCCTGAATAACTAATGTTTTGAATATGGTCCATTTATACTCTCTGTCCTTAACCTCACTCAGAGCAGTTAAAGTTTTTTTTTTTTATACGTAGGAGTTATGTTCATCTGATGTGTAAGCCTTTCCTAGATGCTCCAGTGTGATACTTGCTCTTAGTTTCGGTCTCTCGGGTCTGTCCGGCTAATGACTTGTCCAAGTGAATCCAACTCATCATCTGTCCCTCTATTCCCACAGGTGTGTTGGATAAATGGTTTCAAATCTGACTGCATGACTACAAACTCTAATATCAGCCTTCTGCTTATGTTCATTTGTGCTAAGTACACTTATGAGCATCATAATGTTTGAATATCATGACCAGAAAAACAACAAAATGCTTTCACATCGAAGTTAAATACCAGCCAAACAATTCCAAAAGCCAAGGTGTCCCAAGTATAAAAAAGTATAAAAAGTTTAATAACTGTAGGTTAACACAGTTAAAGGTTCATTCCTTCCTTTTCAAGCACTTCAAAGTGCTTACCTCCCAAATCAAGCATGGCTGTACATCACAAAACCACCAGGATAGTTGCAGGAAAGCAGGACTTTTCATGCTGCATTGGGTGGATGGAATGATGGTGACATAGTATGGCAGTAGGATTAAAAGGTTTTGCTTCACAAGTATGAATACCAGGACAAGAAGGAGAGATAACATAACAGACTCTCTGCTGCATGATTAAGACCATATTCCTTACAGACTGAAAGAAATATGACCATAATTAAATGTTTATGACTATAATTAAAAACACCAGCTATGGGAGATACTAAAATGTGGTAGGTGTCTTTGGGGGAGGTATGCAATGCTTTGACGTAGAGGCTATGGTAAATGAATATGCAGCTGTCCTTGAAGGGATCAGAATACAATGTGATGATCCAGTACTCTAGAACCTACTGCATTCATGCAATTGAATGTTAATCCAAGTGTAAAGAATGCTTTGTGGCATGGATCTAATATAAGAATGGACTAGCTTAGATAAATTTCTGTATCATATACAATTATACAGATAATGAATACAAAAAAGGATCATCACTACCACCACTTATGACTGCTGATAATGAAGGTGAAGATCAAACTACTGGATTTTAAAGCTCACTTGAAGGTCCAATCAAAAGCAAAATGAGGTCAGGGAGGTGGATAGACGGCTAGATGGATAATCAGATGCACAGAGGATTCCCAATACTGATAGGAACTGACAAAGATGGTGGAGGATAACCCTGATAAAGTCCCGGAGTCATTCAAAAGTTGTACATATGAACATATTTCAAAGACTAGAATTTACATAAACCTGTCTTATAAAAGAATATATTCAATGTATGCTATCCCCTTTAAAAACATGATTCCTAAGCTGAAATTTGCAAATAACAACTGTCTCTTGCAGGACAGGAAGGGAGGTAAAAAAGTCCTGGGAAAAAATTGGTGAAAATGCTAGATATTGGTGCAGGTACCTAATCCCACCTCTGCTCAGTAAACGACAGAGGGTGAGAGGTGCTGGATACATGTGAAATATGCCAGGATTCAGGGTCTTCAGTAAATCCTAAACAGGGGCAACTGTCAACAGTCAAGCCATCGAGAGAAATAAGCTATAAGTAAGGTAACCTTCTCTAAACAATATGAGAGTTACGGCAAGCCACCTTTTTAATCCAAGGGACACACAACTCCATCTTCTAACTGGGAAGAGAATGTGACCTGAAAGGAATATACTGTTATAAAATTAATTATAAAAGATAAATGGAAGAAAATGCCAGTCTTGAACCCTCTCTGATAAATAAATCAAAGTTGCCTAAATGCAGAGATTTTCTGTCTATATAGCTACTGAAAGCACTCAGATCCTCAGTACAAATATTCATGGACTAATTAATATGAAGTAGGTAAGTTAAGGATCAGATTGCTCTGGTAAAGCTATCCAAAGAATGTGAAATACATTTAAGAAAACAATGCATCTATCAAAAGAGAAATACAGTAAGGTTTTAATATTAAGAAGTGGTGGCAAGAGAAAATCAAAAATTATAATACAGCATTGCTACCAAGTATGAAAGCTGATAGAATTTCATCTAATATATGTTAAAAGAACCTAGAAAAATATCCTCCCAAAAATAAATAAAATAAACAGCAGCCTGAGAGCCATAAGATGTGACTGCACTGATATATGCCAAAAGAGATATGGGGATAGGTCTTTCCTGGTTTAGAACTGTATATAAAGGAAAGAAGAGTGGTAGCCTGGACAAGTTTAAGGTGCTGAGATGCCTGAGTCCTGCCAGCCTTGAGTCATGTAGGTAGGGGGCATGGACTGGTCCTATCACATGATGGGGTAGCCTGAATCAAGATTAACATTTTGTATGTTAAGGTAATGTCAGCTCAATAGATGTCCAACATGTTTAAAAAAAAAACTTTTTCACCTTGAGTTGTTTTTTATAGATTTGATATCTTTTTATAAATTTTATGATGATTTTGGTGTTTTTATCTATAGAATGTTCAGATTCACAACTATTTAAACAATAAATAAAAATAATAGGTAGCCTCTAAGAGTTTCTTCTTGAGGACTATAGTAAAATTGATGCTAAGATTTTGTGTATATGAAATGATTTTTTAACTTGGGCAACATGGCAACATTAAGCATAACTTTGATAAATTTCTACACTTAGTCATGGACTATCTTTCCCTTCACTTATTGTTAAGAATTTTTACTGTATGCTCTTTGTATGTATGGGGGGATACATGTCAGTACATCAAGAACAAAACACTCCACTCACTTGTGTCGCCAGTTCAATAACATAAAAACACAAAATTACACTAAAATAATAAAAAAAAAGTGTTTTTCAATGTAGGTAAACACTCCTGCACAGCTATAAACCCACAACTCTGAATACACTGACTCCGAAATTCCTCAACTTTGAGGATAAGGAAACACTATCTTTCTGGGAATTTAGCAACCTGTATGTTACTACTGCTGGAATGATTGATATTAGGAGACCTGAAGTTGAGTCTGTAAAATTTTCACATGTAAAGGAAATACCATCAAACAAATGTCATGCTGCAATTAATGCAAAATCAGCCACTATCTGCTTTCATTAATTTCAGTTAAAATTTAGTACATCTGTGGTCATAATGTTTTTTTGTTGTTTTATTGTTTTTAGCAATTCACTCAGACTTTTTTGTCATTATATTTCAGTTGCTTTGCATTGTTTATGCCATCATGTAAAGATATTTTAATGGCATTAATGATGTTGTCTCTTTGGCTTGCATTTTAAAACATAGGGCTCTCCTGATATAGCATTTTAAAATAAATATATTATAATATTATTATTAGAATATTATTTTAAGAAAAATGTGGAATGAATCTGTTTTTCTACACAGTAAAAACAAATACATTTTATATTCTATATAGAGGTGCTTTTTATAATAACAATTTACTTTTGGTTATGCATCAGAATTTAAATTCACAATTGATTTACAACTGTAGTTTGTGGTTCAACCTTGAAGGGTTAATATATGTGAAACTAATTGAACAACTATTTATTATAATTATTTAACTGAAAGTTTTTTTCTCATTTGAGAATGGCAATTTAAAGTCTCTATATAAACGATCTGTAACAATTAAATAACTGACTCTGAGGATGCCCTCTAATGGGTGAAAGTGCTTAGTCAGTTACAGATGGAAGTACATGATTTTATTGTTTTATGGATAGAGTATTAAAGTCGTTGTGGTTTTTACTTTTGGCTACACTGGAATTTATTTTTTACTAGTTTATTTTACTTTTATGTCAATATTTTAATGGCATGGCAAGTCTCGTCCATCAGCAAGATTTCTAGATATCAGTGAAGTTTTTACTTGGCAGTCATCACCAACATCCATCTGCCCATCCATCCATCCATCCATCCATCCATCCATCCATCCATCCATCCATCCATCCATCCATCCATCCACCAGCAGCCACTAAAGCAACAAAAATTGAGGCAATCCATTTTTATTTCATTTGTTGAATCTAAAATACTTTATATTATTAGTTGTCTCTCTATATGGACATGACAATACTTCAAAATTATGAGACCATCTTCTTTTGGCTTTTTCCCGATTAGGGGTCGCCACAGCAGATCATCTGTCCACTCATGATTGGCAGTGGGGTTTTTACGGTGTCAAGTTGCCAGCCCGGCACCCAGCCTTCCACAGAAGACACACACATGCACGCACTCATGCCTAGGGCCAATTTAGAGTGTCCAATCTGCCTACAGTATGTCTTTGGGACGTGGGAGGAAACTGAAGCACCCGGAGGAAACCCATGCGACCACAGGGTGGACATGCAGACTCCACACAGAAGGCACCACAGTTGAGAATCGAACCAGAGAACCTCTTGCTGTGAGGCAGAAATGCTAATTGCTGCAGCATCATGGCCACCCAAAACTATGAGACCATATTAGACTTAATGTCACACTTTTTCAAGTATGGTTGATGAGGTCAGGTCACGACCTTGAAAACAGGAAATGTCTTATTTCTCTTCTTACTTGATGCTCCTTTACATCTTGGCCACACTATCTTTCTTTTTACCTGGTAGAGAACTGTGATTTTGAGACTAATGCAAAGCTACCACAAAAAAGACACTCCTTTAATGTTACCATAGTGAAGTATTTGTTGATGTGTATTTTTTCTTTTGGTTTAACTTCCTTCTAATTCATCTATGGATTGTTAGCATGTATCCAAATATTACCTACCATACATTTTAAGGTATTAATCTTTTGATAACCTATTCCAGCATTAGCTGGTTCACAAACTCTGATGTGACCTTTTCAATTCTATAATACATCAGCCACATCTTAAAAAAAGGCCTCTTGAATGTATTATATTCTATTGCAACTCCTTATGGTGTCCTCCATGTCACCCTCCTTCATTTTGATTGTTCCCATTTCACTGAAATGTAATGATATTTTATGTTATTATTTTCTTGAGTTAAAGTACATTTTCCTACCTGTCAACAAGCACTAATCAAAGCTGTGTACTTCCTTATGAATGAATGAATAAGCCAGATTCTTTATATTATATATTATAGGATATATATTTATATTAAAGGACTTGCTTGTAAGTTTGCTCATACTACCTGTAAGCAAAGATTGTGAACATTGGTATTTGATTATTTAGTCATAGTTAGCAATGAGTTCACTGAAGCCTGATCAGTCAAGTCTGTCAGATAGCATGACATTTAACCAAGGAAATGTATAACTCAAACTTGAGGGGTATACAGAGAACAATCCTTTGCTAAGAGTGACTGTGCTCCCATGTAAAATAATTTTTGTTGAAAGCCTGTTCAGCATTTTAGGATTGATCAATGAGACTTTGGCAAGCACAGTAGTGAATTAATTTATTCTGTCCATGAAAATCAAACCTTTGTCTAAAGGATTTTGAAAATGATTAACTTATTATGCCAACACCCAGACACATTTCTTCAGCTTCTATATTTATTTATGAACTTTGACTTAAATCGTGTTTGTCTTTTAGTTTTTGTTCTTTCTCTTTTCACATCTGGTTTCAAAATATTGCTTCTATTGAACATCCTGTCTGCCTAATTTAAGAACACTGGAATTTCAGTTACAGTGTAGCACGTTCATATGCATACTTCATAAGTAAAGTTTTGTGTTTGAATCTGGTATAATTCTTGCCATACCTTCTAGAACAGTCCAACACTAATGAAGGTATGGCTTCCTGAGTATACCTACCATCCATTTATGCTACTCATATAGTTCTGTATATAGCTAAGTACCACCAACAGTCATAATGTCTTTTGCTAATGATATCTTAACTAAGGCTTATATAAATTTGTTTTTCACATATTTAATGTACATTTTCATGTCATATTATTACCTTTATGTGTAGTGCACTATCTATCAAATATTTTTATTTGTTTTACCTGTAAAAGTGAACTCTGATCAGGATAATCTCTGGCAGAAATTTAACACATCATTTTTAAAAGATATCAATCTTAATATATATGTTAATGTTTATATCTGCTACTTTCCATCTACATCTATATTCTATCTCTCTCCTATATCTATCTATCTGTCTGTCTGTGTGTGTGTGTGTGTGTGTGTGTGTGTGTGTGTGTGTGTGTGTGTGTGTGTTTGTGTGTGTTTAAGCAAAAAGACCTGTCATCACCCTACTTTGAAAAAATGAAGCATATATTGAATAGAAATAATACATGTATTTCTGGGTTAACTACTGCTGCAGGGACTATATACACACATTAATATTTTTGTAGCATTATTATCATCACTCTATCCATCTAGCTACCTATTTATTATAATACAGGCACAAATGGAATGTAGGAAAATTGTTTTCCTGGTTACTTGAACATGACTGGACTGGCTTGTTTGCTATATAGTGTTTTACATGCATAGAGTATGCAGACATTATTTAGATTTCCTGGGAAGGTAGGATGATTTTTCAGAAATGCACATCATCTAATGAATTCTATAAACAGTAGTCAACCCCCAGTGGTCTAAAATGAGAAGCCCCTGTGTAGACTATAGTTTAACTGCTTAAATTAACTGAATTAGCAAATATGCTCCTTTAAAGTAGTATGAAAGATTTTTTTTGTTTTGTTTTTATTCCTTTCTTAATGTGATTCACCATGAATCACTTGACAAAGCTCAGATATGTTTTGACATTTGACTTTATACAGTTGGTTGCATCTGTTGAGAACTAATGCCATGAATATGAAAAGTCTAAATGAAGTTCATAGTAGAAATTGTAGCTGTAGTAATCCTTAATCTAGTATTCAAGGGTCAGTTTAAAAAAACAAATCTGTTAATGTAGTACTTTAAAGAGAAGAATAAAAAAATAAATAACAAAAAAGAAAAGAAATAAAAAAATAGGATCTGAATTATCCAGGGTGTGGTTGGAGCAAAGATGACTCATGGATGACTCATCACTAAATACTGAACTGGCAGATCTGCAGACCCTGAAGCTCTTGGCTCAGCATTCTCCAGGCTACTGTCAAGTTTGTATTGTTAGTAGTGAGTCATCAGTGGTACATGCATACCTCAACATGTACAATGGACAGCCAACTTCTTGGCCTCGACAAGAAGCCTCCAGTGCGGCTTCTCTCTCATCTTTAACCCCTTGCTACACCCCATACATTATGAGCAAGTCACAAAACAATGCAGTAACACCATTCTCAGTTTGAATAAAGAAATATCAAGACTTCCTTATAGAGTCTGAGGATTGCCTACTGCTGAAAACTTGTGAAGTAAATGCAGTGTGAAATTCTGACAGACAATTCTTCATTTTCTCTACGGAGCCATACCTAAATAATGAGGTTACTGCCATACGTATAAAACCTTACACCTTCATAAAAAAGTTTGTAGACTGACAATACATTTCTCCTACCAACATTTTCACTGCAATAGAGATAATTTGATGATGAAAGGGTCTTTGTGTGACACATAGAAACAGAAAGAAAAAACAAGATGTATGTTTCTAGCAATTTTTCATGTGTTGTATCAGCAGGTTGGTAGATAGATGTGGAAACAATAAAATGGAACACAATCATTCAATTTTGCTGTATTTTTTGAGATCTGAAAAAATAATGTGACAAGCCCAAATCTGGACACTTTAAACAGAAATATAATGCCAGCCTTACCAATTTATTGCTTCTGCATGCATTCAGCTAAAGTCTTCTGTGGATCTGACTAACTATGGCTATTAGGAAATGAATTGTTTATCTCTAGCTTTGCTGTGTTTTATATGATTATATTTTCCTGAAAGTAAATTTGAACATAGCATATATTGCTGAATATGTGTATGCAAAGTAGACTTCCTTCTAGCCTACTGTTTAAGTTCAGTAAAGGTTTTCATACTCTATTTATTTTCTAGTCAAAGAGAACTGTCTAACGTTGTTAAGAAACAAATCAAAAGAACAACTTTGCAACATACTCGTGCAGAATGGATTGAATTAGTTCTGTGCTGTTGCTTTTCAATTTTATGGTTGAGCTAGCAGTATCCCTTGATAAGGTAGGTCCCCTATACTGTTGCCAGATTTTGGAGACACCTAATATTAAGAAATCATGTTATTTAAAGGTGACATTTTTGTATTATTATTGTATTTCTGTGCAGTTGTAGAACTTGGATCTGCCCGCTCCATTCCGCCCTCGCACGAGTTTCATTCCACTGCCCTACCCTGCCCCCATTCCCTCCCACTCCCAGGTCACTCAAATTTATTTTAAACCTAACCACTCCCACTCACACCTGTCTACCAATCACCACTTATGCAATTTCAAGTTAGACAATATCTCACATTTCCACACTAACCATAACAACACCCATCCATTACCACACATATATTAACTCATTAACCTATAACCAAGTCCTACCCTTTAACCATTACAAAATGCTATCAATAAATTGTATATTACTAGCACTGCTAAAATCTGCTGATCACTTCACAAACTACCATTGACAAATAGTTTCCTCTCATACTTTTCACAAAACTACATCTACCTTTTCTCCACACCTAACTGACTACTCCGTCTTAATATCTCCATCCATCTTAAATATAACAGAACTCGATCACACCTCAAACAGACTACACCATATTAAACCAAACCCCAAAAAATGCCCCTTTTAAGTTTCATAAGCATGTATCAACATTCTTCCAAACACTAGTAACCATAGCTACCAAACTTATTACAAGTGAAGACATTTACTCAAACCCAGGCCCCCAGAATACCTCCTCACCACCCCCAAAAATGCAAGATATAACCAATCTATCACAAAAAAAGTCTCTGAAATACTAATCCTAAATCTAAACCTGTGAAGTATAGTCAACAAAGTTCAAAAATTACATGCCACCCTATCCCATTATAACCCCAATATTGCTGTTTTAATGGGAACCTGGTTAAAAACACACATTACTGACAATGAAATTACACCACCTGGTTACAACATTATTATAGCAGACAGGAAGGTAAAAAGAGGTGGAGGGGTAGCAATCTTATTTAAGAGCATTCTCACACTTTTACCACAAAGCCTAAACATAGATAATCTCAAAAACATAGAAATCCTACATACTAAACTTCAACTTAACCAAAACAAATTCATATCCACTATAGCTACCTTTGTCCCATCCAGCAATAGCATCTCCAATATAGAGCACATTATCCAGTCTATATCAAATTCCACAGCCAAGAAACCATCACTATGAGTGATTTTAATATAGACTGGACAACTTGTAATTCATGTAACCCTAGCAATCACATCAACCTTTATGGCTTCACACAACTCATTCAAGCTTCTACACAGATAGATAAAAACTCTAACCGTCAATCTATACTGAATTGGACACTAACCAACAAACCTCAGAATTATCAGATTAGTGGCTGCTTACCCAACAGCCTTAGTGACCATATGCTAACCTATCTATTGAGAAAAAAACATTAATACTGTCAAGCTCACCACCTTCACCCAAATCATCAGTAAAAAACTTTAACCCCCCCAAGACCTAATCAATACACTAAAAAATGTAACTGGTCTCTACTAAAAAACCTGCCCCTTGATGCTGCAGTAGATTATTTTAAAAGTATCTTCCTTAAAATTCTAAACAAATTGGCCCTTCCAGGTCAATTCATATTAAGGCCACATACACACCATGGCTAACTAATGACACCAGAATGCTTCCTTAGGAAAAGAGACAAAGCTTGGCAAACATGGCTCACCTGTAAAACCCAAATCAAACGCCTTGCATCCCAGCAAATTAGAAACAAGGTTAAACACCAAATCAACCTATATAAAAAGAACCTCTACTATAACATGCAACATAAACACCAGCATAACCCCCAAAATTTTGGGACACCATAAATGCCATTCTCTACCTATATTCCACTACCCCTTCCCCCAACTTATCACTCTCTCCTATCACCATTGTAGAAGAACTCAATAAATACTTCACCAAAAGTGTACTGTCTCTAATTAAAAGTAATTTCACAGAACCATCACTAGCATCCAAACCTCTCAATACTAACTACAACTCCTTCTCCTTTCAGACTGTTCCCACAGCTACCATTAAGAAACTATTCAAAAAGCTCAAACTGTCTTTGATAGCAGATGACAAGCTATCAGCCAAATATTTAAACCTAGCAGCTGAAGCCATATCTTATCCAGTGTCAATCTTTATTGACAGGTCCATAGCAAAACAACATGTCCCAGCAATATGGAAAATTGCACACAAAGGCAGAAATTCCACAGAGCTGACCGACTACTGACCAGTCGTCATTCTCATTCTACTATCTAAACTCCTCAAAAGATGGATACACTTCAACTGATTCATTATCGTATCTTCAACAACATGCTAGCAACATGTCAACATGGTCTTAGGCCCCATCATAGTATCACAACTGCACTCCTCTGTTTCACCAATACCATCAACTATCTCAAAAACAATGATAAAATAATCTCTACAGTATTTCTAGACCTGTCCAAAGCCTGTGATAAAGTCTCCCACCCCAAACAATTAAATACACTCTTCAAATTGAACTTCAGACCTCTGTATTTCAGTGGTTCCAAAGCTATCTACCAGACTTCCAACAATCTGTAAAATGGCTTAATATCTTATCCCCCCCCCCTTCCCATCACGCTAGGAGTACCTCAAGGCTCAATTCTAGGGCCACTACTCTTCACTATTTTTAGAAATGATCTCCATAGTGCTACCCCACTGGCTTCCACTATCCAATATGCAGATGAAACAACACTTATATGCACCACTAACAACCTGCAACACCTCTATGACATAACCCAAAAATCATTCTCTGATACTGAACTATGGCTCTTTAACCTTCAGCTCATACTCAACCCCAATAAAACAACTCAGAATCCTCCAGCCCAGAAGATCCTGTCACCCCAGCACTTTCTACATCAAAACTAGGAATAATAGAAAAATGAATGCCAATTTACAAACAAAACTTCTAGGAGTAATAATAGATAACCTAAGATTTGACTTACATATAGCAAAAATAATTAGGAAAGTTCACAAAAATGGGTACTCTTTACAGAAATAAAAAGTATCTGACTAGCACCTACCATTGCTAGAAACCATCTTCTATCAACACTTCTGTATGCTTCCTCAATTCTCACCAACCTTAAAAAGACAGACTTAATTAACCTTGAAACATACTATAATAAAATAGCTAAATTTGTAACCGACTGCCCACATTATACCCACCACTATCACTCCTTAAAAAAACCTTCCTAGTTAGAACTCTCACACCTTCTATCCTGTAACCAATTAAACTTAGCACACAAACTAGTATATCAGCCTGAAAAAAGCCCTGCCCTTCTAATTATTCTCCAGCCCCATACCATGAATTGAAGTCTTCGGCCAATAAATAAATCTCTACTACACGTGTCCAAATCCACTAATCCTGCAGGGGACTCACTATTTTCTAATCATGTGGCAACAAGGTAGAATTCACTCCCTCACACATCAGAACCACCACAAATATCAACCAATTCAAAAAGATTCTTAAAAATTATCTTAATGACACCTGGCTTTGTCCCTGTACTACTCCAGGCTAACTAGTTTTAATAGTTTCTGGTCTTATTTTTTCTTCTTCACTGACCACCTCATAATCTATGCTCTCTCTCGTGTCTAGATAATCTTTAACCTCATCTTTTTCTGTCCAGTTCCCCCCTACAAACCCTTACTCATCTTACTTTGAGAAACTACAATGTCTACACTACAATAAGGAATTATATCAGATGATGGTACAATACAAATGTCGGCTATAATAGCATAGAATGTCATTTCTGGTGTACTGTATGTCTTATATATTTTTTATATAACTTCTTATATAAGTTTTGTATAATTTCTTGTGTAAGTTTTGTATAATCTCCATATGTGGAGCTTTTCTCCCTGGGCCTACACTGAAAATGGGTCTTATCACAGTCAGACTTTCTTGGTAAACAAATATAAAATAAAATAAAATAAATAATAAATAAATATTATGGATAATCTTCATATTTATTTCAAAAAATATTAACAAGAAAAAGTATTCAGCACAAAGTTGATTCTATTTATTCGAGTATCACTTATACAACTGAAGTCAAAGTATTGTGTATACAGCATTAATCTTCATATTTATTTCAGAAAATACTAACCTGAACAAATACTCATCATTCATTAGATTCCAATTATTCTGGCATTATTTACACAGCTGAAGTAAGAAAAAAATATTCTGTGTATACAATATGTTTTAAGATGTCAGTGATTTTATAAGCCATAAATAAGGATTTTGTGGCATGTCCTGTAATGTTCTAGGAGAGTTTTGTTGTTCTAAGGAAAATGCAAGAAAATTGAGCAAAGCTGTTAAAAAGTATTATCAAATTAAAATGATGAGTTCACTAATTCTGTAATACTTAAAAGGAATGAGTCATAATCTCGCCCCTCTCTCTTTATATATATATATATATATATATATATATACATACACACACACACAGACACACACACACACACACACACACACACACACACACACACGCGCGCACACACACACACATTCATCTGCTTCAGCATACCTCCCACCTTCCTCCATCCCTGGCTGAAAAAGGCCTTGAAGAACATTTGGAGGAATTTCTGCGGAGGCCATTACGCAGAACTAATGCTGTTCAACACCAATTTGCATTGCAAATCTTATGCTCGAAAATCACACCAAAAGTCATTTTCTACAGGCTTACATAGTTTTCAATCAAATTAGCTTCAGTTATTTGTGGCTTAGATCAAATGGATTTTTAGTACAATGTGCCACTATTTTTCAGTCAGATGTGCTTTACAGCAAATAAATTGTAACTGTACATATATATATATATATATATATATATATATATACACACACACACACACACACACACACACACACACACATATATTTATATATACATGTGCAGCTATATATATATATATATATATATATATATATATATATATATATACACACACACACACACACACACACACACACACACACACACACACACACAAACACATATATTTATATATACATGTGCATCTATATATATATATATATATATATATATATATATATATATATATATATATATATATATATATATATGGTCTATGGCATAAGATTGAAAGTTCAAAAGATTAAAAACCCCAAAAATATCTAAAACTCAAAATATCTAACATGGGAATTAGCCCCTTCTACACTGTTGTGTGACCTTGGAGAATGTATATATACAGAGCAGAGAATGGGGGTGCAGGGGGTTTGCACCTGGATAAAAAATGCTTTTGATATTTTTACATTTTAAATATTTTGGCTTTCAGTCTTTTGAACGTTTGCTCTTATGGCATAGACCTATATCTATCTATCTATCTATATATATATATATATATATATATATATATATATATATATATATATATATATATATATACACACACACACACACACACACACACACACACACACACACACACACACACACACACATATATGGTTTCACTTCATAATACTGAAATATCGAAATATTACAATACTGAAACACAGAACACTGAAACCAAAATCCTGAAAGTTCAAAATCCTGAAAACTCAAAATACTGAAACTCAAAATACTGAAAACACACAGCATACATATACTGAGTTTAAACAAAATGAATCATATTACTTTCCACCAAGTATAAGCAGGGGAGCAAGCCCCTCTGCACCCCCCATGTCGGGGGCTGCACCCCCCACACCCCCTGCTACTTAAATATATCAACTCCAAGATGTCACTACACTAAGTGCAATATTGGAGCTGATATATTTAAGTAGCAGGGGGGATGGGGGGTGCAGGCTCCCACATGGGGGGTACATGGTGGCTTGTCCCCCTGCTTATATTTGAAAGAATATAATTAGGTTTTTGTTGTTTACAGTCAGTAATCTACAGAGAGAGAGAGAGAGAGAGAATTCTACAACTGTGACCATATAACTTTTTTTAAAATAATCCCATTTGTGGTTCTTGCCTGAAAAATCTATACAGGGCAAGTCAATTAAAGGATTCAAAGATGCTGTTAAGGAATGCATGCTGAACCCATCTGCAACTGTTATTATGATAAGAGGTAATTTATCAGATTCAAGCTGTCTTCTATCCTGACCAAATATGTCTGCATTTCTACTTAAGCCTATTTTACTGAAAGTTAACCAGATTGCCGTCTGTAAAATTAATTGTTATATTTTTGTGATATGCAAAGTATTAATGTATATACTACTCATCAAGCATGGCTTGTGACTGAAAAAGGCAAACATCTCAGCTCGCTTACCTGGTTATCAAATAGCAATAAAAAATAAATAAATCTAATGCTGCTTGAACACTACTGCATCATCTCACATGACAACCATGCCTAATTAAGAAACAGTTTCTTAGAAGTCCCCTTAGAGTATGCAGAAATAGGAATGCATCTTCTAAAATTCAAACTAAAAGTGCAGGAATTCCTGTTAAGTGAATTACAAATTGTTTTACTATGAAATGCCAACTTCCTTAAAGTCAGTGTTTTAACAGAATGAAAAAAAAATGCCTGAAAACCAAAAGGCAAAAAAAAACCTTTCTTTTTCTTATTTATTGCAGGTGGACAAGCTCCCTCTCCATACACCACAAACTTATATACACCAACTCCATGGTCACACTTACTTGAAGAAGAGAGAAATCTCCACAGAACGTAAATCATTGCCTGCATGTATTAGAAATCTCACTGGCAATTATTTCCTATAAAGAAACGTGTTCAACCTTATGCCATTCAGATGTTTTCCTGTGACAAAACTATACAACCAAATGACCATGAATCCGACAATATATAATTAATATCAAGTACTTTTTAAAAGATAGATGACTTTTTATAAGCAAGTAAATAAAAGTATTTATTGTTTTAGATTTTAAGTGTTATTAAAGAATGTATTTAATTGTATTATATTAGTGTTAATTGACTTTTTTATGTGATTGGCTATTGGTTGTATTTAAGTAGGTATGCCAAGAAATGCATAATAGTATCCTTTGGGAAGTCAACCATCCCTGGTAACTATCATATTGACAACACACCCCTTAGAGTTGACTCAGTAGTCAGGGACTTAGCAACGCACATAATACTCTAGCGTTTGATCATCACGTGTCTACAGCGGTGAGGAAATCATTCTATGTTGTGCAACTTATAAACAAAGGTATGGCATCTAAGTCCAAGGAAGTCATTGTTCCACTGTATTCGGTATTCATCAGACCTATCATTGAGTACAATGCCCCCTTTGGTATGTACCTAACCCGGCATATCCAACAATTGGAACATTCACAGAGGTTCCTCACTAAAAGAATAGAGGGCGTAAGTAATATATCTTATGGAGACCACCTCAAGGCCCTATCCCTGTATTCTGTCTCCTACAGGCTTTTGAGGGGAGATCTATGCCTATCATACCATACAGGACATTGTCAGATCCCACTCTGATGGACCTCCTGCATATCCACAAAACAAACAGCACCAGAAGACTTAAACTTTGCTGGTGATATAAATAGGATCTGCTGGAAAGATAGGTATGTATCCCAGGGACTACCCTGTCTATGAAACAGGCTCCCCATCCATGTGAAGCAGAGTTTCTCATTAACTCAATTCAAGTGCAACTTGGATAATTGGATGGGAGACTGGAAATCCATCCCTGGTTTGGCACCTATGTCTCTAATGGACACAGGTAATCTGTAAATGGTTCATCTCCCAGGCCCATGCTTACATTTATCAAGGGTATCAGAACTTGTCAGAGATTTGGGATGCATGGCTAGGCTTAAAAAGGCCCTCGTGGTCATTAGCCTAGTAAACACCTATGAACCTATGAGTGTTTCAGACAGTTATTCTGATGAAGTCTGTAAAGACAAAAGTAGTAATTAAAATATAAAGTACGCAAATTCCTGTGTTTTGGTGCTTCTTTTCCTTTTGCTGTTAGTCTAGTGGTTATATATTTTTGATTTCCTGTGATCTAATGATGCTCAGGAAATTTTTCTCCTTGAGACTGTGTAGGGAAGCCTTATAAGGACTGAGGATCTGACTGTTCATTGAAAAAGTCAGTTTTCACAATCTGATTACTGAAGCATACCTTTGGAGACAGAGGTTGAACTGTATTACTGTTTGTAAGGACTTTGAAAATTATTTTTAGGACTTAAAAGCAGGAAATAGTAAAGATACAACACATATTTAGCTAGAAGCATAAGAATCATATCTTTTTGTTGAACATTTTAGTCTATTTAAATTTTTTTCAGTTTCTTTTATATGCTCTCTACTGTCTGTATATTCATGAAAAAAGAAAATGTCTTAACTTATGTATTTCAGTGAAATAACTTATTTATTAAACCTTGAATAACTATGGTTATTTTTGTTTCCATTTTATACCACTGTGTCTACAACTGTTTGGTACCTGCTTATTGCAACTTGACTGCTCAGAGCTAACTGCTACCACTTAAAAATTTAAACATTGGCTTATTTTAAGGGTAAACAGCAAGGCATGTTCTTGATTCCTGCTTTGTCTCTTTTGATTAAGTGGTGGCAGTGTACTGCAAACTTGTGAAAGGAGGGTGTTGGTGCTGGATAGCTGCCATTTGCTATCCTGTTTCTAGAAACTATCGTGTGAGTATGTCTGCTATGTAAGTCTGGTCAAATAGTATCTACCGCTGTAAACACTGCACTGTAAAGCATTGGGGTCAGTCTGAAGAGGATTAATCTTTGGACATTTGGTGATTATAACTCTGAACTATTTCTGTCCTGTGTAAAACTCATTTGACTGTGGCAGCACTTAGCTATTATCCAAGAAAGAAGTGCACATTTACTGTACACCTTTAAGGCAACTTGCTCATTGTATATTAATCGATACAAGTTATGGGATTTAATCCCCCTATTTCTGGTTCCAGCATTGCACCTAAAATATTAAGAGCAGCTACATAAGAGTCAAAGCCCATAGTTTCTCATCATCTAATATGCACACACACACACACACACACACACACACACACACACACACACACACACACACACACACACACACACACACACACACACACACACACACACACACACACACACACACACACACACTTTGGTATAGACATGCACAACAGTGCATAATCCATTACGAGTTCCTCAGTGGAGACATGATGGGGTCATCTCCAGGCTTATGTCACTTTTGCAAATAATAAGCAAAGTATACAATGTCCACTTCATGGCACACAGAAGCATAAACTGGCATGTGAAGGTGAAAACAGTAAGATAAGCACCATCTGATAATGCTGTCTGGATAATGACCTTCACCATAATTCATGTTTTTAGATGGGAGCACAGTGATGAAAGAGCTCTGGTGATTGACATGTTGTGGAAGTATAAAAGGGTTAATAAATCAGAACTGGTGGCTGCTCATTACTGTACTTAATCATCAGCTATTTAAGCAATAAGGTATGACACAGTGTCCATAAATGTGCACCAACATCACCTCTGTGTTGGGATTATGCACAGTATGAAGACAAATGTTTTTACCACCTAGGAATTATATCATCACATAACAAACAGTATGTGACCTTGTAATCAGTAGCTACTTAATTATATTTTTAGTAATAATAGTTTTAGTAGTTGTAATACTTAATATTGTATCTTTCTTTGGCTACACTAGAGAGTTATGTTGCTGTACAACATTACTACATATTTGGATCAGCAACCAATCATAACAGTTAAATCTCAATGCTATTTTACAATTAAGAATATCAAAAAGTGGATAGATCCTTAGCAGGCATACATGATGAGGAAACAAAGGACTCCTTAACTATGGTTTGAATGCAAAAAAAATTTGAAGGACACCAAAAATGCAGGTTAAAACCAAGTGGGCTGATACAGTACTTACATATCTCTTCACTACACTGTTATAGAGCAGTCCTTATATTGCCCATACAATGTATGGTACACTAGTGTTTTAAGTGATGGAGGTGCTGGCACTGTAAGATTGGAGCTGGGCAGGTAAACATGGCATGGCTACCTTGGAGAGCAGGAGCTTCAGCTGGTCCTGTTGAAGGACACCAAAAATGCAGGTTAAAACCAAGTGGGCTGATACAGTACTTACATATCTCTTCACTACACTGTTATAGAACAGTCCTTATATTGCCCATACAATGCATGGTACACTAGTGTTTTAAGTGATGGAGGTGCTGGCACTGTAAGATTGGAGCTGGGCAGGTAAACATGGCATGGCTACCTTGGAGAGCAGGAGCTTCAGCTGGTCCTGTTGAAGGATGGCGATATGCGCTTTCAATAAACTTGCACTATATTGCAAACTGGGAGCTTGTCTGCAAAATCATGCATGTGCCCACAGATGCAATAGTAATACATACATCTTAAGTTTAGCAGGGATGGCAGAGCTAATCACAACATTCCAATTCCAGACACAGATGATGGCACCACTCCATCTCCTGTCTGTCTCCTGATGGAAAATAAATGGGTTGTAGGGGTTTTAAACTTGAGAGAACAATAGGTCAATAGGGAGAAGAGTGTCCAGATGGCCAGGAATGGGACCAGAAAACAAAAGATGAGCAGAACAGCAACACCAACACCCAAAAAACAAACAAAAAAAAAACTATAGTACTAAGAAGTATATTCCAGGACAAATTTGCAACGTTTAAAAATAAAGTAATGCATTGAGATGGGTTTATGGCATACTCACATACTCAAGATCCTTTATCATTTGATCCTAGTAAGGGACTGGATGTTTTGCAGGAGTGGCCTTAGGTCAACTGGTGCCCTAGGCAAAAGGGCTCCACGGCACCCCCCACCACCCCACCCGGTGCCCCCATCCTGGTCTACCTACATTAAATAAAAACTGGAAAAGTGCCCCTGCTAGAATGGCGCCCTAGGTGGCCGCCTAGTTGGCCTATGCCTAAGGCTGGCTATGGGCCCTCCTATAACAAAATAATGTTGATTAGCCATCGCTGCAGGTTGAAATCTCTATTTGCACTTAAAAGTGTTTCACTAATCAATGTAGCTGGTCTTCTTCATCCCAGCCTTTATCATAATGCCTAACTCCAAAAACAAAACAAAAAAAAAAAAACATAACAGTGTAGAGCAAAACAAAGAGCCCACTCTTCCTTCTGAGTAACATAGTGCAGAATAAAACAGAAATAAATCTGTAATTAGGGAGATGAAAGTTATGTATTTACCATAAAAACAGATCTTCATACTCCATGTTAGTTCATTTCAAACAATGGGATTCATCAGCTCTGCACTTTTAAGACTTGCATAGGCATTAACTCCACCCCGAGCTACCATAATGCTTGCAACCGTCAGCCTCTTCAGATCATTAAGGTGTCCCAGAACACCAAGTGCATAAATGCACACTCTACCAACAAACATTCAGCAATCCACTCAAAATCTTAACACCTCTGCAGAAATTCCTCCAATTGTTCCTCAAAGCTGTTTTCAGCCAGGGAAGGAGGAAGGTGGGTAGGTATGCTGAAGCAGATGAATGTGGATCATGAAGCCCTATCATATATCTACCTCATGAGATCCAGTCTGTCCAATTCAACAGATATGAGGGAGTTCCCAAATCACCCTCATGGACTGCATCAAGGCAGGATATCTCTGATGACAGTAAACCTGAAGGTTGATCTAGCTCTGGAGATAACACACAGCTTATGGTGCCCTGCAAATGTATGCAGAACAGTTTGAGTTATAACCTCAAAAATGTTGCCTCTCTGGAGGCACTGAGAGATAAAGCCATAACTATGGCCCAGGCAAACCAGGTTTGTTGCGCAGCTTGGGTGACTCACAAGACAAAGCAAAAGGGGGAGGGATGGTTGTGCATTTCCCTTGAGTGGGTGGTGCTTGGGCATCTTGCTACAACCATCCTAGTTGGAGGCCAGGGATGTTGTTTAAAAGAGGAGGGCTGGTTAAAGGGTGGAAAGTGGGCTGCTATGGAAATGAGATGAAATGCCACTGACTCACACTGCATACCCACCCAGACCATACCATGTTATCAAATGGGAGAGGAAAATTGAGTAGGTCATAAGTGAAAAAAAGATGCTGGATGATTGTTTCAGTGTTTCAATGTAATGAGCCCTAGGTAGCTTAAAAATATATGACCAATCCTCAGCAATACAAGACAAAGTTGGGGGAGCAGCAAGGACTAAGCTGGTAGACCTGGCGCAGATGGGGAATGATGATGCTTAGAGGGAACACACACAAAAAAAAATCAGTAAAAATGTTGCCAGCTGAAACATTTCTGAAGAATGTTTGAGTGCATGAGTAGGAGCCACTGCTTTCATAGAGTAACCTTGAAATTACCTAGCAAATTCTTATGTTTCAAAAAAAAATATGAGTATAGTTGGATAGCCACAGAGACAGGTTGACTCAAAAGACATTTTACTTATTATCTTTATCATAGCTCTTAAACTTCTATCCCCAGATTATGGAACATTCATCTCATGATGTGGAACAAATGGATAAAATGTGGAATACTTTTGAACAGCTTACTAACAACTTCAACTAGGAAACAACAGGATGGTTAAAATGTGTTATTTTTATACTTATAAAACACTGTTTTGATGAATTAGTATGATTCCATATTATTTACCATTAATATTCATTAAAATTATTAACACTGAACACGTGATGGGCACTTTCAATAAGGAAACGTGAGGAATATTGGATTTTAAGAGTCAAAATGAGGAACATTCTTCATAATGAGATACACTTCAGTGGTATGCTGTTTACTTTATAGAGAACTGAAATGCTAATTGTTTTTATTTTATTCAGTTTTATCAAAATAAAAACACAATTAACAATGAACTGTAAACAATACAATACATGCTGTGCTTTCCATACCTCTCAATCTCTTAGCTCAAGAAAGCTATGCAAAGTCTAAAATAATGGTAGTACAAAGGCCCAAAAATAGGCACATATTTTAAATATTGCTCTTATAAAGTTAGCAAGTTGCTAGAATAACAGGATTTGTGTTAGCATGCATTTTCTTTTTTTTTTTCTTAATTTTTTTTTTATTTTTGAAATACATTTGAATGAATTCCATAGTATTTATAAATAACATCTTAAATAACTATGTGCACTGTTTAAATTAGCTTGACAGTATAATAGATCTTAATGTATACAGTTACTTTATAAGTATGTCCAATCCATTATCAGAGTGTCTGATCAATTATTGTATAGTGTCAATCAACGATAAGACTTTTCCCCAAGGGTTGTCGATAAATGGCTTTGGATGAATTCTTAGTTCGTTAATTTTAATTTCAAATAATGCTGTCACCTTCAGTAGGCTATAGAAGTCTACCAAAGTTGGTATTGTGTTTGGATTCCATCTTCTTGTTATACACTTCCTTGAAATTGCAAGTATAGTCCATACTAGATACATATTTGACCTATTCAAATAAGGACCTTCATTCACATTTAATAATGCAAGAGCTTTAGTTAAATAAAATGATTCATTAAATAAAGCTTGTAGAAAGTTATTAATACCATTCCAAAAATGGCTTAATTTTAACACAATCAAAGAAAATGTGATTCCAATCTGCATTGTGTACTTGCTCACATCTCCAACATATTCCTTTTATGGAATAACTAATGTTACTGATTCTGTCTGGGGTTAAGAATGCTCTGTGCAAGCATTTCCAATTAAAAGCTTTCCAGTATCCTGTAAAGGATGTATATTTTATCGATAATAAGATATTTGTTTTAATATCTTCAGTTAACTGTATTGAGTGTCCTTTTGTTATATATTTCCAATATGAGGTTTTGGGTGTTGTTTTATAGTTTATCAATATTTTGTAAAATTTTGAAATACTGTTTCCCATGTCAAAGTTAGTAGATATGATTTCATATATGTATTTCGTAAATGTAGGTATTTCTTTAATTGAAGAATTGTTAATTATTCTAATTAAAGCTGATAGAATAAGTTAGCCAGTCCTGTTGTGGAATTTTGTATATTGTTTTTATTATTTGCATATCTAAAACTTTTAGTTCTATGATAAATTGGAGCCAACAAACAAATCTTTTCTATTCCCAGGAATTAATAATTTCTCTATGTATTTTATGTGGAAAGTTCTTTGTGACTATAAATGGTGTTAAAAAATCAAATCAGATTTTTAAATCTATATTTGTATTAATAATTTTCCTAAATGAGTCAATGTAATAATTAATCATACGAGTTTTAGTGGGTTTAGGTATATTATATTGCATACTAATACATATGTGCCATGGTAAATTGTTTTTATCTGTTATTTGAAATTTGTTTTGTAAATCAAATTCATTTATTGATATTACAGTTAGTAATTCTTTGCAGTTTGCAGAGTAATTTGGACTTATCCAATATGACATTGTTTTAGATATTGATGCTTTTATAGATGTTTCTATATCAGGAAAGTTTAATCTTCCCTGTTTACATGGTCTGATATGATGTATTAAAGCTATTCTGTTTCTTTTGGGAAACCATAAAATTTTATTAGGCATGAATTTATTTCTTTATGTATATTCCTTTCTGGTAACAGTTGTATTGTCACAGCTCTATATAGGATCTTGGGCAGTAAATCCATTTTTATTAACTGTAGTCTATCTTCAAATGTTAATATTATTTTGTTCCATTTTTCCACAGAGATTTTAATTGTATTGATGATATTATTGTAGTTTTTTGAGACCAATTCATTATTATCCTTGCATAACTCAATTCCTAGATATTTTAAGATAGATTCTTGTTTCCCTGTGATGTGATCCCCCTTAGTCTGCAGTACTTTTTTATTTAAAAATAAACATTTTTGATTTTTATTTATTGAAATGGACTCCTGAGGTCATGTGAAATTTGTCAATTAATATATCGAATTCTTCTAATGTCTCTTTTGTATTAGATAATGTTGGTAATATGTCATCAGCAAATAACATTACTTCAGAATTGTATTGCTCATAAACATCTATTTCTTTGATTTTTATATTGTTTTGAATTGAATCTGCCAATATTTCACTAGCCAGAGCAAATAGAATTGGTAACATGAGACATCCTTGTTTAGTGCCTTTTGTTATATGTATAGATTCAGAGGTAACAGGACCAAACTTGACATACGCTAAATTATTTGTATATATATTCTTTAGAAGATGAACAAACAATTTAGGGAATTCAAATAGCATTAGGATTTTGAATAAATAGTCCCAATTTAGGGAAACAAAGACTTTCTCTGTATCTAAGCCTTTATTTTCTTTATTAACATAATCTATAAGATAAATTATCCTTTTAATATTGTCATGTGTGTGTCTATGATACATAATTCCAGTCTGATAATTTATTATTTTGTACAGTGGTATTTCCATTATGTTAGTTAATATTGTCATAAATATCTTGTAGTCGCTATTTAATAATGATATAGATCTATATGAGGACAGAGGTTTGGGGATTTGTTTTCCTTTAGGATTGGTGTGATTAAGGAATATCTCCAAGAGTGTGGTATTAAAGCTCATGAGTGAATTTTTAATAGAGTTTTATGGAAAAGGGATAGTATCATTGATGGGAAAAGTTTATATATTTCCATAATTATGCCATCTATACCTGGAGCTTTATTGTCTTTACCCTCTTTTATTGTATCTGTAATTTCTTTGTAGGATATGGGTGCTTGCAGATCTAGTTTTAACATGCATTTTCTGAGGGATACAAAGTCTGAAACTCAAATGTATGTCATTATTTAGTGACTGCAATCCTCAGTGATTTGTCACAAAATTACAAATTTTATATGGACTAGACCAAAAACATGAAGCAAAAATCTGTACAGTTGAGAGGTATGATTCTGTCCATAGAGAGAGTATTAACAGAGTAATGGAGAAAAGTAGAATACACAGTGAAATTCTGTCTTTATAAAAGTCAAGATAAGGCCCATATCTCTGGCACCCATTTTACCAAACTGACTACTACTAAAACAGCATTTTCCATGTCAAAACTTTAACTCTGATTTTAAAGGGTGATAGAGACCAGCTGAGACTGATGCCTAAGCTCAAAGGACCAGCAGATATTTGAATAAAAAATTGTGTTCTAGGAAAAACAAAACCCAGAAGGAAAGATGAGTGAGCAGGAGTAAAATGAGGAACTGATAGCTTTTTTAAAGCTGCAAATAGGGAGAATCAATTGTGCATTATGTATGCAGCATAGTAAAGAGCTGTAAAACTGAAAAAAAAATGAATTATCATACAAATTAAGTTGGTGCACCAGACTGGTAAGCAACAGTGAGGAGGCGAGACCAATGAATGGGAGTTCTGAAATATCAAAAGACTGCAGCATCGGTACTGGTTTGGCATGCATTGTACTAGAGAGAGGGACACTGGAAAAGAACAAATAAAAGTCTTAAAAGGCCCTTGTCTAGGGTCTACCCATGCACATGCAAGAGCCAAAAGGCAGCAATCCACAAGCCAGAGATGTGGTTAATGATTCCAACCACAGGGAGCTGTCAAAGAACATGATGCACAGCTCAGAGAGTACAAATAGAGGAAGGGTTATGCTGCATGACAGTAACTTAGAAAGCAAGAAACGGTGAGCAAAAACTACAAGGAAATACCATTAATTTGTTTTTAGTTCCTGTTACTGATCCATTGCCTTATTAGGAAGGAGGGAAGTTTCTTTGCTTACCAGTGGGAGTGGGAAGCACTGAGCGGCCTTTTTGTCCGATTTGGTGAAGTTTCAGCCAGAAACTAGTAGTCCATTGGTCATTTTGGGCCAATTCCTAGCTCCCTTCAGCCCCCTGCTATAAAACACGCTAAACACGTTAGCGTGATTTAGCGCGG
Source organism: Protopterus annectens (assembly GCF_019279795.1). Lineage (NCBI taxonomy): Eukaryota > Metazoa > Chordata > Ceratodontiformes > Protopteridae > Protopterus > Protopterus annectens. The sequence goes on along the minus strand of NC_056744.1, from coordinate 455,023,875 downwards.
AGTTGCCACTGTTGCACACAAGAGCAGCGGCGGTTAAACAAGGTTAAACTATTCGGGCCATCTAAATTCCACTCTTCAAATTTTCCCTTAGAACTACCTTCCTCGAGCTGTACTGCTGATCTAACCAGCATATCCTATAACTGAAAAGTTCATCTCTACTTGATTCCCAAGTAGACTATTCTCTATCTGTAAAGCCTAGCACTTACTCCTACAGTACTTGCACCTTGATAAAGCACTCTTATTATAGATAGTACCCCACCAGCCTAAAACCCACTTCCCGAGTCCTTTGAAAGTCTCTTTATCTACTACTTCTAGTATGTCGAGGATCAGTTGCTAGTGTCCTCTCCAGCTCAACTGGTGAACCTGGGAATATTGAGGCAATGTTACAATTGCCTCATGTACACAGACAATCCTCTCCTTCTCCCACAAAACACAAATACATGCGAGAGATGCAACTATACGGCCAAACTGGAGGCTGAGCTCTCTCAACATAGGACTGGCAAGACTAGACAGGAGGAGAAGGTAACCACACACAATACATACCCAGTCACACATGGTACCAACACAACTTCAAATCATACACATACTCACACAAAGACATACTCGGAGGCTCTGAACAAAAATTTACCAAAACAGCAGAGGCCACCAAAGCAGACACCCAAACAACTACCACCTCACGACCCAACACATGCAACACATAGACCACACAGTCAGAGTGTCAAACAGTCACAGCCCTTAAGGCCAAACAAAATGCCAGACACACTTGTCATTGGTGATTCCATAGTCAGACACACTGACGTCCCGCTCACCAGACTGAGTAAGGAGAAGGTCACAGTAAGCTGCCTGTCGGCGCTAGAATCCGCCACATAACGCAAGCACTCAGGTCTCTCAACAGCAGGTACAAGTACGACTCAGTCATTGTCCACACTGGTGTCAACGACCTGAGACGCACTCCTTGGACTACATGAAAAGGGACATCAAGGAGCTCTCTGATTATGTAGCCCAGGCAGGTATGACCCTGACCTTGAGCAGTATCCTACCTTCACCTAGAATGATGCCACAATACAGTGATAAGATGATCAGCTTTAATAATTGGCTTAAATTCTGGTGTCATTCAAAGGGGAGCCAATGTCTGTCTGCCTGGGATGACATGCTGGACAAGCCACGCTGCTTCACAAGGGACGGCTTGCACCTGTCACCCCTGGGCTTCCGGATATTGGCAAAGGCTCTTGCCACCCGCATAGTGCCTTTTTTAGGCAAGGCTCAAATTCTAAACCTACCACCCTAGAACAGCAAAAAGGAAAAAAACTAAGGGTAATGCTGCTCAATGCCAGAAGTCTCACTCTCAAGATGCACGCACTCGAGGCCCTTCTCAATATGGAGAACATCGATGTCTGTGCTGTGACAGAAACCTGGTTCAAGGCTCCTGAGAGCACCCCAGCACTAACAGGTTTCACCTCATATCATGCGTTCCGGCCCCAAAATCCGGACAACACCAAGAAAGGAGGAGGGGTGTCCATATTCATAAAGGACACGCACACCTCAAGGTTGGTGGCAATGCACGATGCATCGGAGACCATCCAGGTGCAATTAACCATAGGCAAGACTGCTCTGCAATTTGTAGCATGTTACAGGCCACCCTCTCAAACTCAGGAACCTCACATGGCCTTCCTGAAAACATTGGAGGGGATAAATGTATCTCCAAACACCATCATACTAGGTGACTTCAACTACCCTAATATAGACTGGGAACACTACTCAAGCCCGAACACTCTAACCCAAAGATTCCTGGAGTTCATAAACTCAAATGCCATGGAACAACTAGTCACCATCCCCACAAGAGGAGAAAACATACTTGATCTCATCATCACGAACATGGGATCAAAATGTTCAACACCAGAAGTATACCCCTCACTGGTGAGATCAGATCATAAACTAATCTCGCTGGAGGTCCTCATCCCTCCCCCACCTGAAACAAAAAATACCACAGTGAAAAACTTCTCAAAAGCCGATTTCACACTTCCAAAAACTAGTGTGGTCTCCTTTAAGGCCCCTGAGCCAGTGGTAAACATTACTCAAACCGCTGAATCACTTACAAATGCCTTCTACCAGTACCTACAGGACTGCATGGATCAGGCAATCCCAAACAAAACTAAGACTCTCTGTACCAAAGGCAAGCGTCCAGTCTGGTGGACCCCAGCCATAAACAAGCTCTACAACAAAAGGAGGAAGCTACTACAAGATAGAGCAAAATCCTTGAAAGGTAAGACACCTTTGATCATTATAAGTAAGAAACTAAGAGCTCTCATAAAATCATCCATGGCAAATTTTGAGAGAAAAATCACCAAGGACTCTAAAGACAATCATAAGGCCTTCTTTAGCTATGTTAGAAACCTAGGAGGAAACTCCCAGATATGCTCAGAATTAGTTCAAAATGATGTGAAAATTACTGAACCTACACACATTGCTAACATACTGGCTGACAGGTTCAGTGCAAACTTCTCTCCCCCCTCCCCCCCTTAAGGAGAGATATCTATTCCAGAGGATTGTAGTCCCCAAACAACTCCAACGCCCAGGTGAGAACTGCCCTCACTAATGCAAAACACAGCATCCATGGGACCGGATGGTGTCCCCGGCTGTGTGCTTCATGAACTCAACGAGGAATTAAACCCACAGTTAGGACAGCTGTTTAATCTTAGCCTCATCTCAGGATACGTACCCAAGGAGTGGCGCACGGCGACTGTGGTCCCACTTCATAAGGGCGGTGCCTCCATAGACCCTGGAAATTACCGCCCCATTAGCTTGACAAGCCTTATCTGCAAAGCCATGGAGAGGATCATAATGGAACTCATAAATAAAGACATAGGGAACTTGCAGACTTTGGATCCAACCCAGTTTGGCTTTGTCAAAGGCAGATCCTGCCTCTTAAACTTGGTTGACTTTTTCGAGACAGTCACCAAGGCCATTGATGAGGGAAAGGCAGTCCATACAGTCCATACAGCCTACCTCGACCTGGCAAAGGCCTTCGACACAATACCCCACTCAGGTATCATCGAAAAACTCATCAGCTTGAATGTAAACCCATACATCACAAGATGGGTTGCAAACTGGCTAAGTGACAGAACCCACAGGGTCAGAGTTGCTGGAGCCATGTCAGACTCAAAGCCTGTCACAAGTGGTGTCCCACAGGGCTCAGTCCTGGGTCCACTCTTGTTCGGCATCTACTTTTCTGAAGTACAAGCAAACACAGGAGGGTTATGGCTGACAAAGTTTGCAGATGACTTCAAACTGGGCGCTATAGTCGAAAACACATCTGACACAGATATCCTCCAGAAGGGCCTCACAGAAACGGATAACTGGTGCCAGAGCCATGGCCTGAAGTTAAACGCCAAAAAATGCATAGTCATACCCTTCGGGAAAAACAAGGTTACCCCTAGCTACCATATAGGTGGCAATCCACTGAGCACAGAAAAAGTCATCAGGGATCTGGGGACCCAAGTTGACAGTAGCCTTTCGTTTGACACTCATGTTGCTAAAGTAGTTAGGAAAACCTTCTATATCGCCCACCTGATCATGAAGGGATTCACATCTAGATCAAGGAGGTCATCGTCCTCCTGTACTCATCACTCATTAGACCTATGATTGAGTACAATGCCCCGTTTGGAATGTATCTGACCAGACACCTGCTGCAGCTTGAAAGGCCCCAAAAGTTCCTCACCAAAAGGATAAAGGGTCTCAAAAATATGTCTTATGCTGCCCGACTGAAAGAACTCCAGCTCTATTCAGTCTCATACCGCTTGCTCAGAGGTGACCTGTGCCTGACATATAAGGCCATGTCAAACCCAGATTTGATGAATATGCTTCACCTCAAAAATCTAGATCCCTCAGAACCACAAGGGCGGAGACTTAAACCTTGACACGGTTATAAGTACAACGTGCTGGAGGGACAGATTCATCACCCAGTGAGTCCTATGCTGTGGAACAAAATCCCGGTAAATGTGAGGCAGAGTACCTCGCTGGCCTTGTTCAAGAGGAATCTTGACCAATGGATGGGAGATCGCAGATATACCCCAGTGATTACTTCAGTGTCACTGCTTGACAGAGGCACAGAAAAATGATAGGCATAGTTTTTATTCAAACTAAAGGGGTGGCGAAAGCCACATAACTATGGGCTAGGCTTATAAATGCCCTTGGGCAGATAGCCTAGTATGAACCTATGAACCTATTAATTGAACATTGGATGTTTGTCAAATCCTGTCAGAATGATACTACAAGAAAAGTTAAAGTGAAAGAAGATGGTGGAAGCATTGTTTAGAAGAAGCAAAACTAAAAATCAAACTTGGAGAGAGCATGCTGTGTTATGACAACTAAAAGAGAGAATTGTATATCAAGGCAGGGAAGGAATGAGGGGAATAGCAAATGTATTTTGTAGAATAGCAATTGTATTTTGTAGAATGGTAAATGTATTTTGTAGACAACTGCAGAGAAGGTCAAAAAAGTGGGATAAGTAGATGGTTCCTCTGACAGAGAATGGCACAAGATGCACACTGGACAACAGACGTGCACCAAACATATGTACTATACATACATATATATATATATCTATATCAGTTTTGATTGTATAATACCTTTCATGCCATAACTGTGTCTGTTTCTTTAAACACTCACCAAGTGGGAATTTCTTTGTATTTCCGCTAGGAAAAACAGAAAAAAAAGAAAGAAAAAAGGGGACAATCAGGAGCTTCTGGTATGGTTGTGTAAGTGGCAGTTCACTGTCCCAAGCTCTCCCTAATGATTATAAGAAGTTTAAGTCAAAATTAGTTAATTAGTTGCTGGAAATTAAAAAGTGCAATAAACACATTTGGATGTTGTCATAGAGAAATAATGAAAGGAAAAAAAACATTTGAAAAAGTACCTAAAAAAACTGTCCAGCCATTGACTACTGATGACCTCAGGGCAGCTGCCCTCGAGAGTGTGGAAGATGGGCTGGGTTTTTCTGTTCATGGGTGACCTGAGTCATTTAAAATTATAATTTGTTTAATTTTGGAAGAAGTACTGAATGGTGGCTCCAGCATTATTAATGTTGTTGATAAAAATCCAGAAAAAGAATGCACAGGTAGAGAATGCTCTGTCAAAACCCTCTGATACAGTGCTAGGACTACAGGGAGAACATTACCAATTGAAGAAATTGGTAGATCTTGATAACTGATTTGAGCTATTAATACAGTAAAAAAAGCTGATATGGAGGCAAAACCACTAAATATATTCATTTATTGCTTCTCAAAATCATCTGTGGCTTCTTAAATGAATGGCAGCACTGCACTCACACCCAATCAGCAACTGCCAATCATGCTCCCTAACAGCTTATACCTGAAGCAGCTGCCCCCTTAAATCCACTCTAGTTGCAGCCCTGGCGTCAGGATACAGACTTTGAAAATATTTGTAGCAAAGATCCTCTATAGCCTTTGATGTTAGGGGGACGGCACCTGGGTACACATTTGATGCACACTAAAAAAATGCCTGACAAATCCTTTTATAGGCTAACTATGATGACACAGATATATAGAACCAGACAAATACAGATGATAAGAGGCAGTGAGTATGAAACTATTTGAAAAGTTGTGATGGGTTTAACAGAAATGGACATTTCAGTGAAATTCATCTTTTTAATAACGTCAAGGAATTTTCATTAAAATCTGACTTCCTCTTAACTTATTCAGAAGACTAACCCTTGGAGATAGAATTGGGGAATCCAGACAAACAGCCAGTAGCAGGAGTTCATTTTCTTCTTTAATATTAAGGGCTTGAAGACTGCACAACTCTAGCATTCCCCAGAAAAAATGTTTCTAACCTAAACACATGATCTTGCTATGTTTATTTTGTGGTGGGATTTTGGCCTTGCATTTACATTTCCTGAAGGACTTGGACTCCACCCTAAGTAATCTACACAAACCTGTCAACACTGAAACAGTAAACCAAAAAGCTGCATAAAACAGTGCCTAAAAAAGAAACAAGAGAGGAGGTTAACTGTACTTTACCACACCGTCACTTACTAAGGTATAACAGAAGGAACCAACAGATCTGAAGGAGGTTTGGAAACAAGCATTTGCCAAATTGAATACAGAAGAAAACACTGCTAAAAACATCAAAAATATCACTGTTAGACTGGGACTGTCTTTCAGTGCAGCAGTAGTTTAATGCATGGCTTAAAGATCTGCAGAGGGGTCCTTAAATGCATAGCATTAGCTGAAGTGGACGGCTAAGGTGGCCTGGAACAGTTTTAGGTGTTATTTTACATCCTGTCACCCTTAGTCCTACTGGTGATGCAGATGAAATTCCTAGTGTCAGCTATTATGGATATTATGACATGTAACACAAATCTGAGTTATAACACTTTCAGTTTGTTTTATTAAAATAAAACAATTATTTAATAACATACATCAATAACTCTGTGACATGCGAGTATAACTAATTAGCTATCACTGTTGTGTTCCCTTAATTTCTTTAGTTATACTAATTGTTCCAGGCGGTATATGTAGGTTATAACACATTCACTTTGTTTTATTAAAATGACAACGTAAACAAATTATTTAATACCATGCCTCAATAATTATGTGACAGGAGAGAGTGATTAATTTAGGCATCACTGCTGATGTGCTCCCCATACCTCTCAAGTGTACCTCATTTAGGGTCTTAAAAAGTTAATGCTCCTCAAAATTCCACATTGAAAGGCTCTGTCACACATTCATTGTTAGGAATTTTTTTAACTGATATCCATGGTAAATAAAAAAGAATCATAATAATTCATTAAAAGATATTTTGTATGAGTAAAACCAGCATATTTTAATCATTGTATGATCTTCCTAGCTGAAGTTGTTATTAAGCTGTTAGTATGTGTTCCACATTTTGCCCATTTGTTCCACATTATGAGGGCTAGTGTTCCTCATTTCAGAGATGGAAGGTTGAGAGCTATGCACTGCTTCCTAAACTTAAGTTATACTAATTGCTCTGTGGGGTAGCTGAAGTAAAACTTTTGCACATTCCTCCTTTTAGATGCTATATAAGGCAAACTGTACCAGTGTCGATGAATGTGCAAAGAAATCAGTTAATTCATTTTGTTGTAATATTTATTAAATTAGACTATACAGTTTTGATGATTGCTGTTTAAAATGGCTAACATTTCAGATAATCCTGGTTTCAACTACATACATTTTAATAATGCTTAGACTGGCACTTTACTCTAGAGGAAAATTAATGCAATTTCAGAGTTAGGTCTTGTAAAATTATTTAAATATACAAAATAACTTGCTGTTAACCAAGATGACTCATGGTGACCCTATGATTTGTTATAAATTGTGGTCTATCCTCAGTCACACAGATCACTGACAATGATGTAATTACTGTATCACTGAATCAAGCTGCCAATTTTCCTGTTTTACATTCATGTTTGGCTTTTTCAAATATGTATTCCCTACCCGATGTGCTGAATCAAACTGCCAGTTTTCCTGTTTTACATTCATGTTTGGCTTTTTCTGATATTTTTCCCTTCTTGATGTATTCAAAACCATGAAAGTCATAGTGCTATTTTGGCATACCCGGAAAGCTTAGGTATGACATTCTCCTATATTGACTTATTTTTTTATTCAGGCAGTCCATGTTATATAGGTTCATAGGTGTATTCTGGGCTAATAGCCATGGAGCCTTTACAAGCCTAGCCCAAAGGATTACCCTGGCATCGTGCTACCCGACCTTACTTCCCAGTACGTCTGTCAAGTAGAGCCACTAGAGTGATCCCTGGGATGAATTTTCTGTTTCCCATCCGTTCATCAAGATTTCTCTTGAAGAGGGCCAGTGAGGTGCTCTGTTTGACATGTATGGGAAGTCTATTCCACATCATGGGCAGTCTCTGTGTTATGAACCTGTCCCTCCAGCACATTCTATTGATTATGGTAATAAGGTTGAGGTCACTTGAGTGTGTAGTGCAGAGGGATTGGTATTTCTTTAGATGTATCATTTCTAACAGAGCTGGGTCAGACATGGCTTTGTAAGTCAAGCAGAGATCGCCTCTAAGTAGATGATATATGACAGAGAATAGTTAGTGTTCTTTGAGACTGTCCATATAGGATAAGTGTTTAAGGCCTAGGATCCTCTTTGTGAGGTACTTTTGCAGCCTCTCCAGTTGTTGCAGGTGTCTAGTGAGGTACATACCAAATGGGGCATTATACTCTATGACTGGCCTAATGAGGGAAGAGTAGAGGGAGACAATGACCTCTTTCTTTCTGGATGCAAAACCCTTAGTAATGAGATGTGCCTCATAGAAGGACCTTCTGCCACAGTGGCAATGTGGTGGTCAAAAGAGAGGTTGCTGTCAACCTGTGTTCCCAGATGTCTCATAACGCCTTCTGTGTTCAGTGGACTACCATTGATGGGGTAATTCATGGGAACTGGGTTTTTCCTTAAAGGGATGATGACACATTTTTTGGCATTGAGCTTAAAGACATGGTTCTGACACCACTCTTTAGTCTCAGTGAGACCTTTCTGTAGGATGTCAACATCACTTGGGGAGTTAATAATAGCTCCCAACTTGCAATCGTCTGTGAACTTTGTCAGTCAGAGTCTCTTTGTGTTGGCCTGGACTTCAGAGAAGTCGATACCAAACAGGGGATGACCCAGGACCAAACCTTGTGGGACTCCACTCGTGACTGGTCAGCAGTCTGACTTGGAGTCAGCTACTGTCACACTGTGAGTTCTATCTGTGAGCCAGTTTGCAACCCACCTGGTGATATAGGGGTTGATGGCAAGCTTGGTGAGTTTTCTATGATTCCTGAGTGGGGAATGGTATCAAAGGCCTTGGCCAGATCAAGGTAGGCTGTATGAACCACCTTGCCTTCATCCACAGCTCTGATGACTGACTCAAAGAAGTCGAACAAGTTGAACAGACATGATGTACCCTTCACAAAACCAAATTGTGTGGGATCCAGAGTTTGGAGATTCTCTATATCCTTGTTTATTAGGTCCATGATGATGCAGTCCATAGTTTTGCATATCAGACTCATCAGGCTAATGGGGCGATAGTTCCCAGGGTCTGTAGTCACTTCTCCTTTGTGAAGAGGGATGACTGTAGCAGTGCACCATTTGATAGGGACAAAGCCTGAGGTGGGGCTGGGATTGAACAGGACACACGGGTGAGGTGTCAATCCACTTTGCAGTTCATGTAGAACACAGCCAGGGATATTGTCAGGTCCCATAGAAGCTGTATTCTTGGCTGTGGACAGTGCTGTTTTAACCTGTGCAGCAATAATACTGGGAGTCTGGCAATCTACTGGTATTGTGATTGGTCCTTTGGGGGAGAGAGAGGGGTAAATTTGGCACTGAGTCTGTCGGCCAGTATATTGGTAATATCTGTTGGCTCAGTATAAGAGGCACAATTGTGCAGTAGCTCAGAGCAAATCTGGGTATTGCCATGGAGATTCTTTATATAACTATATAATACCTTGTGGTTGTCTTTGATGAGGGATCTTAACTTTTTGTTGATGCTGATAAAGGAGGTTTTCCAGTCTTGGGACTTCACCTTATTCCACATCAGTTTCCTCCTTCTGTTCTAGAGTTTGTTTATGGCAAGGGACCACTAGATTGGCTTCCTTTTTTTGGAGGTGAGCATCTTGTTTCTGTTGGGTATGGTGAGATCCATGCATTTTTGTATGTGTTCGTACAGTGCATTGGTGTATGATTCAGTGGTCATGCAACTATTATCAATTTTCATGGTGGTTACCTTTGCAGGGACAGTGGGAGGGATGTGGATTTCCAAGGTGATTAGTTTGTGGGAGGATCTAACCAGGGAGGTGTTGACTATTGGTGTAGAGCAATGGTCGCCCGTATTAGTAATGACCAGGTAAAGGATGTTGTTACCTCTAGTGGGGGTAAGAATGAGCTGGTCCAGGGCATTGGAATTAATACAATGAGAGTAAAAGCAAACCAATGTAAAACCAAAAGTAAAAGCACTTATTTAGTCTGACATTCGTTTTGTGGGTTTTGTGCCATCATACTTTCGTCGAGCAAGTCCGTTTCTTTTGGTTTTGCATTGGAATTAATGAATTACAGGAAACGTTGGGAAAGTGTATTGATACATGAGTAGTTTTACCAGTTAATGGAGGGGTAGTTGAAGTCACCCAGTATGAGACTGTTAGGTTGGAACCCTAATATTCTCCAGGGTGATTAGGAACGTGTAGTGTGAGCCTTGGGCCATGGTTGGGGACCTATAGCAGGCTACAACCTGAATCGCTGTCTTTCTTATCCAATGTTAGCTGCTTCTGAAGTATCACTGATGCGTTATGTTGGGCCACCAGTCTGGAGGTGTGCACATCCTTTATAACTATGGAAACATCACTGCCTTTGGAGCTTTGATCCAAGTTCTGGTGCCAAAAGTTGTGAAATGAGTTATAGCCTGATAGTGCATGGGTGCTTTCTGCTGCCTTGAACCAGGTCTCTGTTACAGCACAAATGTCGATGTTCTCCATTTTAAGGAGTGCTTCGAGTGAGTGCATTTTGAGATTTAGACTTCTAGCGTTGAGCAGCATGACCCTCAGAATGCATTTGTTTGTAGCTGTTACAGTGATAATTTCGACTTTGGGACACCACTTAAAAAAGGCACTATAGGGGTGGTAAGAGCCTTAGCCAGTATCCAGTAGCCCAGGGGTGACAGATACAGACCATATTTGGCAAAGCATCGAGGTCTGTTGATCATGTTATCCCAGGCAGACAGATACTGGATCCCCTTAGAATGACACCAGAAACTTAGCCAATTGTTGAAATCAATCATTTTTTGCTTGTAATGTGGTATCATTCTGGATGATGGTAGGATGCTGCTCAGGGCTTGGGTCATACCCACCTGGGCTACATAATCCGAGAGCTCCTCCATGTCTCTTTTCATGTAGTCCAGGGAGGTATGTCTCAGGTCATTCACACCCACATGTACAATGACAGAGTCATATTTGTACCTGTTGTTGAGAGATCTGAGTGTGTGCGTTATGTGGCAGATCCTAGCACCTGACAGGCAGCTGACTGTTACATTCTCCTTATTCAACCTAGTGAGTGGGACATCAGTGTGCCTCACTATCAAGTCACCTATAACTAGTGTGTTGGGCATGCCATTTTGCCTTAAGGACTTTGGTTGGGTGGCACACTGTTTAGGATAGTTATGTATCTCATGATTAGTGTTGTGTTGTGGTGGTCAAGTGCATTTCTGCCTTGGAGACCTCTACTGTTTAGGTAGAATTTTATTGAGAGCCTCCATGAAGGTGAGTGTGTGGTTTGTGTTTTTATGTGAAGACACTGCAAGTGTTTACCTTCTCCTCTTGACCAGCTATTCCGGTCTTGGCTGGACAGTGCGTGGCTTCCAGTTTGGATATATAAGTGCATCTCTTGCAAGTCTGAGTGTTGGGAGGTAAGAGGAGAGGGTTGTTGGTGTACGTGAGGCAGTTGCTACATTGCCTCAGGATGCCCAAGTTCAAAAAGTTAATAGGGGAAACCACTGGGAACTGACCTTTAGACATGTCTGGAGGGGTGGGCATTAATAATATGTACTGGAGCTGTTACCTTGTAGAATGTTTAGTGCTGGTAGCACTTTTGTGTGCTACAATAATTGCTACAAGAAGTCTGGTAAAGTGCTAGACTAATAAGCTAGTAAAAGTGCAGGAGAGGAGAGAACTAGCAGATCTAAGGGAAAAATTGAAGAGCAGACTTTAGCACCACTCAGAAGCTTACAAACAGTCCTGGATACAGCAAATCTGTATCTGGACTAAACTAGTTACAGGAAAGGCAGGAAACAAATGCAAGCACAGGCGTTTAAACCAGAAAGTTGAAAGATATGGAAACACTGTCCAAACAGCCAACAAACTACAATTTCTGGGCTGGAAACCACTCCTCTTGTGGTAGATAGGCTACCTAGTGCTTACCACTCCCATTGATAAGCTAGAAGGCTTCCCTCCAACACAGAAAGGTTTGGGGAACTCAGAAGCTTACAAACAGTCCTGGATACAGCAAATCTGTATCTGGACTAGATTAGTTACAGGAAAGGTGGGAAAATCGCAAATGTAGGCTTTTAGACCAGAAAGTTGAAAGAGATGAAAAAACTGCCCAGACTGCCAATAAACTATAATTTTGGGGCCAGAAAACACTCTTCTTATGGTAAATAGGCTACCTAGTGTGTATTACTCCCACTGACAAGGTAGAAGGCTTCCCTCTGACACAGAAAGGCTTGGGGGGCTCAGAAGCTTACAAACAGTCCTAGATACAGCAATATGTATCTGGACTAGACTAGTTATAGGAAAAGTGGGAAACAAGTGCACATGCTGGCTTTTAAACCAGAAAGTTGAAAGATATGGAAAAACACTACCCAAACAGTCAATAAACTACAATATCTGGACCAGAAACATCTCCTCTTGTGGTAAATAGGCTACCTAGTGCTTACCACTCCCAATGATAAGCTAGAAGGCTTCCCTCCAACACAGAAAGTCTTTGGGGCTCAGAAGCTCACAAACAGTCTTGGATACAGCAAGTCTGCTTCCGGACTAGACTAGTTACAGGAAAGGCAGGAAACAAGTGCAAATGCAGGCTTTTAAAACAGAAAGTTGAAAGAGATGGAAAAACTACCCAAATGGCCTATAAACGACAATTTCTGGGCCAGAAACCACTCTTGTGGTAGATAGCCTACCAAGTGCTTACCACTCCCACTGATAAGCTAGAAGACTTCCCTCTAACACATAAAGGCTTGGGGGGCTCAGAAGCTTACATACAGTCCTAGATACAGCAAATTTGTATCTGAACTAGACTAGTTACAGGAAAGGCAGGAAAAGTGCAAACGTGGGCTTTTAGGCCCAAAAGTTGAAAGAGATGGAAAAACTGCCCACACAGCTAATAAACTACAATTTCTGGGCCAGAAACCACTCCTCTTGTGGTAGATAGGCTACCTAGTGCTTACCACTCCCACTGAACTCTTCACCAACATCATAATTTCAGTGTTTCTAATAGGCTCAAGACCTCACAACATATCATAACTAAACCTTATTCCACGAAAAAAAATAGTCAAATAGACTTTGACCCCAAACCACTGATCAGCCTGAATTGTGTAGTGATTTAAAGTTTTTGACCTTTTGCCAGCAGTGTGGCATAGAGTGATAAAGCCTGACTAAATCCCAGTGAGCTGAGTTTGATTAACGGCTTGAGCATCTGACACATGTGCAGAGAAAAATAATCCCTGGTAAAATGCCGGGGACACACAAAGTGAACATTCTTCTAAGGGAACTGAATGGAGGCAATGGCTGAGTTGCAACAGATGTGGAAGAATATGGCAGTCACCCTCAATCCACTCACATTCCTGGATGCTAAGAGGTGCATGCAAGGAAGAGCATTAGGATGTACAGACAATACTCCTTGGCAGGAATATGACATTGCATCAGGAGCTTCAATCAACTGACCAACCATTAGCATGGTTTAGAGCAAGTCCAGGGGAAGATATGAATGTCTGGTATTCCCAATGAATGTGAAAAGGTCCTTGTGGTAAATTTCTGACTTTCTGACCAATAACAACAATGTAGTCTATAGCTTACTAATTATGTATTGAAAAAAATTTCCCTTTATCAGTAATGTGTCTAAATAAGCATTAGCAGTTTGTTATTTCTTTTTTCTGAACCATGAAATGAAATTTCCCAGTCCTATTATAGCTGGAAAAGCATGTGTTTAGAATATTTATGTGGCCAGATTAAGTAACCCCTAAATAGGTGGTATTAATACAGTGAAGTTGAATTTTCTTCACTGTATCTTCAGATCTAAGTGTTCTACCTGTCTACATCTACCTGTCTACATCTGACTCTTATAAAATCTTTGAATTCAGTCTATGTTATTTCTATTACTGGACCCATAGATACAGACATTTGTCCCATACTATTACTGGTGTAATTAAGCTCTTGAAAGGGATAATACATCTTTGTGCCTAAATGTGATTGTTTGTAAAAATGTCTTAATAATAATACAAGAATAACGTCTAACTTCTAGTTGACAACTTGTCAATTACCACGACACCAAGGTCCTTGAAACTGGAGCACAAAGTGATAACATCTTGGTTCAGTGACAAGGATACCTGTTGCCAGAGGGAATGAAATATACTACCATACATTTTTTTACTGATAAAACTTACTTGTTATTTTTCGAACTGGACAACTGGTCCAAGTAAAACTATGGTGCTCATAAATCAACACTCCAGTTACTTTTAACACTGTAAGTAAATTTATTTACCTTGCAATTCAAAATTATTGGCACTGTTAACATAAAAACATTAAACAAAAATGATCCCAGAACAGACCTCAGGTGTAGTCTTCTGACGTCAAATGGGTCTGACTTTTCCAAACCCATTGTTTACACTTGACTCTCTGCTTTGTAACTTTGCTACCATTTTACAATTTCTCATATAAGGAATGTGCTCAAGTTCTAGCTTTTAATTGTAGATAAAATAGAGGTATGAGAAACTAAGACAAATGGCTTAAATAAGTCAAGGAAATTATGTCTACTGGAAAACCACTAAAGTGTACCTTAACTACATTTGTGTAATACTGTAATAAATTTGTTATACAAGGCCTTCCGTAAGTAATGTCATGCTGAATGATGATCGCTTATTGAGAAGTTTGTTATATGCATGCCTTATAATAATACTTCCCAAAGAGTTTACCTAAAATGTATGTTAAGCTACTAGGCTTATAATTTCCTGGTATACATGCTGCTCCTTCTTTTCATATATAGGTGCAATGGCAGTCAATCTCGATATGTTGGAGACATATGCCAACATCATTATTCAAAGACATCAATTTTCTTCTTGTCTTGCTTCTTCACTGCACAATTTTCAAATCTATATGATGTTAATGAAAACACATTAGCCTGAAGTCAAATCTTTGCATGCAAAATTACATCTCTGAGTCTGAAGATCTTATCTAGATTGAATCATCAACGGATTGATTCACATTTTGTCATTTCATTATTAATTATTGTTTGGTAGAAACTGTCTACTATTTTTATCTATTTTTCATTACCAGTTGCCAAGATCCTTTTTCACATTAAGAAACAAACCCGTTTTTTGACTATGTTGTTTAATTCTTGATTAGCTTAGTTTTCAGTTCACCTTCACTTTTAGCCAGTATTGTGTTATCATCAGCATAGAAAATGTAATTGATAAGTCTACTACAAACTCTCACACTTCACTTTTCTTCAAATCAGCCTGCTTCTCTGATGAATAAAGTAAACAAGACTGGGACAATGATTGCCATACACCATTATAATTTCTAAACCATTCTGTTCTCCTTCTTCTGTTCAAATGGCTTCATCTTGATCAGCACAAAGGTTATGCATAAAAACTTGATGGCATTGGAGTTACCAGGATTGCACCTTTGAATCAATACTACCTGCTTCATCTTTCCTCCTCCAGATTATTAAAAAGGGTGAATGTGGTATTTTTGTTGCAGAAATATTGTGTAAAGCTAAGCAAATGTTGGTAAATTGCATGGATACCTTCAGTGAAGAAGAAATCCCTAAAACTGGGCAATAAAGAATGGCACTCCCTTCACAGAAGATAAAATGAACAGGTTCTATAATGAATGTTTAAGAATAATTAATTATAGATAATTATATAGCTGCTGATAATAAAACGTTATCAGGAATTACAAATACTTTTACAGAGCACTTGGATACAGTTAATTCACTAAATAAGCATGTAACAAAATAATCTTATTTTGACAATACATGTTCAATAGAGAAACTCCAGATAATGAGACAGGGAGAGGAGGGAAGATCTGTGGTTTGCAGATATTCAAGAAAAAAATTGAAATCTTTTGGCTGCCTTAAGTACATGAGGGAAATGCTGCGACTGGAATGGGATACTTATGTCTAAGCTGTTGCTGGAGTTAAAAACCATCATCTATATGCCAGTTGAAGCAGGTGGAAGAAAGCTCAAATTTGTCCTATGAGCCTCAACATTTGCAAACAGGGAAGTAGCAGATTGGAGGATGAGTTTGTATATTCACACATAGTGATTACTCTACAATGACGAGGAATAAAAAATATATATATCTCATACCAATAATGCAAAGGTTCAGATAGATGGGCTTGTACTTGTGTCGTTTCCCTGCCGTTCTTTGATTTTCTACCTGGTGAGATGAAAACCAATCTGAATCCTGCAGAACTGAGAGAGGAGCTTAGTAATTATGAATCTGCAGGTGCAAGGGTGGATCCTTAACATTGAGGAAGTAAAGACTAAACTGATGCAGGTCAGTATGAAACTATGTGCTGTGAAAACCCTCTAGTGAATTTCTATTATTCAGGATAAAGATTAATGCTAGTTTGTGAGAGGGAAGGACTTTCTCCCCAAAAATTAGATCTTGGCGTCAGAACAGTAACCATGCTACACTGTCTAAGGGCTGTCTTTCATCAGAATGAACAAATAATAATAATGACTGGTCTACTTAATGAACAATGCAGCAAAAACAACCACAACATTTGAAACAAACCAATAAGGTATAGTGTATAGTTTATTTTGTCACCTGGGAGAGGTGTATTATTTATTTATTTCCAGTTTGATGACTGGGGAGACTCAGGGAGCCCATTTTTCAGTTGAGGCCCGGGGAGAAAAGCTCCGCATTACATAGTTTAGTTACATATACAATCATAGTAAAGAAAACACAATTTCAATTTCATTACATTCTAGAAAACAGGAATAAATTCTTTGGTTACATAGCATCTGAATATTTAGGATGGCAGTGGTAACTTAATTGAGAGGGAGAATAAAGACTTAGAAGAAAAAGGGAGAAAAAAAGAAAACATGGTGGGATGGGTTATTTATAGTACATACAATTATGTTATTTATAATATGTACCTTTATGTTAGGTTAGCTTGTACTCAGAGTTAGTCAGGAGTTTAAGGGGTGGATTGATTATTAGGCTAGGTGGGGAGAGTGCAGTTGCAGTTCCTGTTAGAGGAAAGGTAGGAATGTAGCTGAATTTTAAAGTTTTCATAGTTTTCACAAGTTCTTAGAGAGGAAGGAAGAGAATTCCATGTTTTAGCTAAGGAAAATGATAGCAGAAGCTGACCAGCAGGACGATTGGGTTTGCAGACAGTGATTAGGTTTTGGTGAGTAGATCTTAGAGTTCTCTGAGGGGTATAAGGTTGAAGGATGTTGGTTAGTGCAGGGCACTTAGTAGGTTTAAAAATTAGTCTGTGGGCTGTAGTAATTTGGAGATAGTCTAGATGGTTGGAGAGTTCAAGCCAATTTAACAAATGAAGGGCAGTACAATGATGGGAGGAGAATTTGGCTTTGGTTGCAAATTTAGAAATCTTATTATAACAGACTTCCAATTTGGAGGATAGAAAGGCAGATAAGTTTGTTAGTAGAGGAGCGCCATACATTATTAGAGTGTATTATATTAAAAATGTTATACTAGAAAGTCTTATTCTACTACTAAAATAAAGTCAATTTCATCCTGGTAGTACAGGGTTTATGGAGAAGAATATTAGAAACAGGGGCAGACCTGGTGGGAAAAAGCAGTGCTTTGACCGGAAGAGTGTTAATAGTTCATACGCAGGAAAAGTAATGTCCTGAACTACAGCTGGTGCTTTTAAGCCTGTTTAGACAGAGCCTGTTGTCATCATGATGTTCAGGGAGCCCCTGCTTATGAAAGAACTTTGCAAAAGAGATCAAGGGTGTAGCCAGGCATACTCTTTGTACTCTGCTGAGTACATCAACATAGTTTTTTATAGGTCATATTATGTCTACAGTTGTATAAATGAATGCATTTAACTACAAGTGCAATATTGCTAATCTAAAAACAATATCTTTAATAATTTTAAGGGGAACAGCTGAAAGTATTACTTACATTTATTAAGTGCTTGGGGGCAGCATTTTGAGAGATGTGTCCATTTATAAGTGATAGGTGTCCAGGTGGAGGGGGGTAGCGCTAAGAGCTTGTGAGTGCAAAATGGAATTTGCTTGCTACACCCCTGAAAGATATACTGCAAATTTCTCCATTCAGTCACTTACAAAGATACATTGAATGCATGCTGTTTTAGAAAGGATGCCACCATAAAAAAATGTTGGGGGTATTTAGACACAGACAACATACAATATTATGGAAAATAATGGGAAAGCAGCAATGTGTGGGGAAGGGATGGTTCAGAAACACATATAGTATGATCATGCTAATGAAGAAAAAGCATGGTCCACATTGTATGAAACTGACTTCATAATGGTATGCAAATGAGTATCATCATACTAATGACATATATTAAATATGCAAGTGATGAAATCAAACATGGCACCGTGACTCAGAAATGTATAAAATTAGTGTTTCGAGTCATGACAATCATCTATTCTGAATGCCAGGATTCCATGGTGTACAAGACCGTTACTCTCATTGTGACGCTAAGAACACAACATTAACAGCATAGCATGTGTTAGAAGCCACCTTTAACTGCTGTCTTTGATGCTGTATATCATTTCATTCCAAAATGCAAGTCAGCCCAACGGTGCCTATGTATCATTACCTCTCTGACCAGGACCTTGTTGATTGTTACCATGGAGACAGAGGCATCAAATGGGAGCTAGTAGTTATGTGCCACCTTCACATACAATCAAGGGGATGCGTCGAATGTCTATGCTGGTGGATACGAAGTCTGTATAGAATTAATCATCCTTACTATAGGGACTTTTCAGTATCTCACAGGAGATATGTTAGGAGTTTTGCATGTGTCAGCTTTGTGAACACCAGTCCACTTCCTTAATATAATGTTGCAGCATGATGAGGATTAAATTTAGTTGTCATGAGCAACAGAGAAAAGAACCACCATTATAAAGGTATTTTTCAACATAACCCATTTCTCTGAGGTTCTGGAGACCACTGATTGCACCCATATTGCATCAAGGTCCCAAATGCTCCAGATGGCATCTGGTATAGCAAACAAAAGTGCTTCTTCTCCATCAATTGGAAGATGATGTACATTTGTGCACAAGCCAGACAGTTTCCATGATTGCCACATCAGGAACATATATGACTTATACAAGCATTCATGTGGGGGGACTTTTCACAGGATCATCGAGTCAGTAGGTGCACACATTGCCATCCTCAAAGTTTTGAACATGCTTTTCCCATGACCCAGTCATATAGTCATATAGACCCTTAAGTCTGCTTTCATGTTGTGGAAAAATAATGGAAAAGGTAATATTGGATAAGTTATTGTCAGAACTGGATAGTTTGGGACATGAAACCCTATATCAGCATGCATATGCTGAAAACAGATCTATTACCACCTCTAACATGATGTTCTATAACAATATAATAACAGCTATGAATGAAAAATTGTGCTGTGACGTATTTTATATAGATTTAACTTCAGAATTAGACAGGGTCATATACAAAACACTGATAAATAAATAAGTGCAATTAGGTATTGATGTACATTTGATAAGATGGATAGCTGCATGGCTTACAAACAGGACATGGCAAGTATCATACAGCAACTGGACAGGTGAAATCCTTGGTTATAGTCAGGGTGTCCCACAGGGCTCTCTCCTAGGCCCTTACTTGTATCTTTCAAACCTAACTTTTTCATCTGAGGTGTTCTATAATCTATATGCAGATTGCCTGAAATTGGGTAAACTGTCTACATGTGTTACAGATAAGGCATGTCTGCAAAATAACTTGATTAAATTGACCATTTGGGCACAGGAGAATAATATGGTGATAACTACATCAAAAATTAAGCATATGAGATGTGGGAGACATAAATTGAAAGGTGAATATTTAATATAGCACACTGTGAGTGAAACTGTAGACTCGTTTAAGGACATGGTTATATGGGTAGATTCAGCTATGAGTTTTTCTAATCATATCAACCAATTGGTTAATGATAGTTATAGAACTATAGGTTGTATAAAAAGATTTATAAAGTCTAGGAAATCAAAAATGATGAAGTTATTGTTTGTTAGTTATGTTAGACCCAAACTTGAGTATCGAGTAACAATATGGAAACCCTATAAGAAAACAAGCATGAGTAAAATGGAAAGACTACAGCGGAAATATGTCAAGACTATCAATGGATGTGAAAATTTAAGTTATTGTGAAAGACTAAAATATCTGAACTTGTACAGTGTCACTTACAAATATCTAAGAGGAGATCTTACTCAGGTATATAGGGCATTAAGAAATAACTACCTCTGGGAGTGTTTGAGGTTATCAAAAAGTACTAGAGAATCGTCAGACAACCTATGTAAAAGATTCTATAGGAATGAAAAGTGTATTAATTGGTTCTCTGACAAAATAACTGATGCATGGAACAGACTACCAAATTACATTAAAGTAAGTACTAGTTTAGTTATTTTTAAGAACAGCATGGACACTTATTATGGGAACAAGTGCTTTGGTATATTGGCACGCTAGAAGGTCATGAATGAATGCATGTGTTTGAAATATTTGTATGTATGCACAGACATAGGCAGCAGGCCACTCATAAAGTTGTCCATTGTTGTGTGTTGCAGATTATGTTAAATATCCTTGAAACCATAGCTGATGACCCCAATAACTAGCCCAAGGCCATGGTGGAGATGGCTTACAACACTGCATTGTCACAGACATGGCATGGAACATCACTGAATGTGTATGTGTTTGGACTTAGGAAGGCTTGATTCTGCTCTTTGGTTAAGTCTGGTGGCATTATGCTAAATGAATTTGAGACCTGCAGTGAGATATTCACTGCCTGCATCATGATATACAATATGGTGCTATGAAAGCATTCACAATGTGGGAACATCATAGAACTGCCATACGGATCTCTGGCAACATTGGAGGATAGGTTGTGTGAGGAATAAACTGACTGCAGCTGTACTCCATGACAGGCAGAGATGGGAAACATATATAGTAGCACTGAGAAATAGGTAGCATCTGGTCCACAACTATGGGCTATGACGTGGACAACCCAGAATGCAACTGATGCATGCATGAACACCCTCATACTATACATTACAATGCACTGACTGCCCAAATTGTGCATCAGACACTATGAGTCACAAGCAGGCCATGGGGTGAGCAGTTCACAGACATCCTCATTTGTACAGGGGGGGTGGGGCAATGTGACACGTGACAGCAATGGAGGAGGTAGATGTGGTAGCCATGCATGGAGCTAGAAGAATGGGGAGAGGCAGGGATATCATCCTCCATTGTCAGAGTGTAACTTCCATGTTGTGAATGTTGCTTGGGTCTACCATGTGTCCCTTAGGTATCTGGACTGCAAATATCTCATTTGATGAATGCCATAGCCAGTTAGAAGAATGGAAGGTAATCCCTTATGGCCACTAACATGGGAGGGCAGTAAATGGCATGATTTGTGTGGCCCCATGAATGGGCACAGTTAGAAACTGCATAAAGTAGACCAACAGAAGGCTAGGGTGGTGTGCAACTATAGGATCCAGAACTGTTGACTCACTGGACTGTCCCCACAGTGGAGCTGAAAAAGCATTGGCCATGACCACATGAGTGTGAAGATTTTGGGAGTGGAGGCAACCATGACCAGGGGTGACAGTGGTGACAGTGATGCAATCTTTGGAGCTGTGTATGTCATCTGTATAACCTTGGATTGTAAATATTTACCTTGCATCACACCTCTAGCATTGCCAGGTTAGGAATTTAGAATTGCCATTATTCTCAAGGATGGACCACAGATGCTAAGATGTCCACTACTGATATCAGTGTCTTCTCCAGGTCCCCATATGCTGAGTCACTCTGCATGCATTGCAGGATGTCACACAGTTCCTGCATGTCTTTATGGAGGCCACGCAGCACCCTCAGCATCTGAGGTATACTGTGCACAATAGACATCTGTGTCTGTATCATTAACTTGCACATCTGCTGATTGATGCCAAGCATGACACCCATCTCAGGAATGTCCTGGTGTTATGATGGCAACAGCCATTCAACCAGCTCTCCTCTAAGTGGGTGCATGCACTTAGGAGTCAATGTGTCTCACTACTGCCGTCCATGGTGGTCACTCTTGGATTGTTGGAGTCAGGCAAATCTGGACAACACTTCCAGTGCTAAACTGATAGGATGCCAGAGGTTCATCCTACTCCTCTATCATTATCTTATCCATGTGTCATGCATACATACCCTGCAATGTTAACCTTGATGATAGTACCACTGTGTTATCAGACTGTGCCATATGCATGCAACACTCGCTGATATCAGCTACGTGGCAATCTGTTATACTGGGTCTATCTCCAGTGGAAACTGTGAAAGCATAGAGATAACATACTATGTATGTTTATATGTAAGTGCATGAGACTGATGATGTGATGCCACTAGTATCACATGATCTACTGAGCAGCACCAACACAGATATATTGATCTGCAGAGGTGCCATCCTAACCTGCTCCATCAGTGGGAGACACAAGTTAGGGAAAGGCAGCTACTTTTCTATTATAAGCGCTTTGTATGTGGTTTGCAACTATACATTCTAAATTGTATCTGTTGTCATTGCCTTCTGCTGTTACAGAAATGTTGTACTGATTACTGCCTGGTTCATATTTGACAGTAGCAGAGAAATTGTATTGAGTCATGATGTCTTCTTAAGGAGAAGTGATAGGCTGTCCAGGTGTGTGGTAAGTGTAGCATAGAGATATCTCTACCGTAAGACTGAAATAACATTATTTGTATACTAATCTGAGGTATTTATTTTCTCTTTTCCTTTTTATTCCTCTTTCTACTAAGTCAGCTGTTGTGTAGGGTAAGTTGCATCACTGACTGCCTTGCCCTGCATTAGCAAACAAACCTGGTGCTGGTTGACCAGCAACTGCAAGCCTGCCTCCCTAGAAGAGGATAAAGGTCCCATGAGGAAGGGGACAACTTCTTCTGAGGAAGAGTGGAGGCTCTTCCTCTGAGGGTGGACTTAAGGGGTCCCATGAATCAACTGGTGGCAGGTGTGGCAGCTGGTCATGACTGTGTGCTGGAACACAGATGCTTGCACTGGCATCTTGGAGCATCTCTTACTGCTGACAGAGTTGCACCTGCAGTTAACCCCATCCTCTGGGCCACCAGAGGTAGCACCTGCTTATTATGTCAGCCATGTATGTGACTTATATATGGCTTAGTTATTGTTTGAGTCAGTTATGCAGGGTTTGTGTACCCCACCTTTTCCCCATCATAGTGTTTCTCCTTCCTTTTATGTCACTCATCGTACACTGTTTGCAGTCCAGTTATCCCCATCATCTCCTGTTCTCCCTCTGTCTACTTCTCTACTCTGTCACCTCCCTTGTGTCCATGCCTCCCTTGTCAGTCTCTGTCTGCACTGTATAAGTGTTTGCCTATTCCTGCTACCCTCACTATATCTTCTTTTTTCCCACACTTGTTCTTTGCCATCAATCTCATTCTACTAATCTTTAAACAAAGGGAAAGAAGGCATCTATCCATAGGTTCACAGGTTCATAGGCAAGTACCAGGCTAGCTGCCCTTGTGCACCATTTGAGGCTATCCAATTTTGGGTAGGGTAATGCATTTATGAGATACATCTGTCCATTAGTAGCACAAAAGGCAGTCCTGGGGTAATTTTTTGTTTCCCTTCCATACATCTAAGTTGTACTTGAAAATGGACAGTGACAAATTTTATTTTATGTGGATAGGGAGTCTGCTCTATAGCAGCACTATCCTCTGTGAAATATACCTCTTTCTTATACCCATCAAAATAATTCCATTCTTCCCTTCCTTACACTATCTTCTTTCATGTTACCCTTTTATGTGTTCTTCTACATGTTCTTGACCTATTTCTGGATGCTATATTGCCTTCTTTCTTCTCCATTTATGTTTTGATCTAAGTTGTCGATTTATGATGACGGCCCCATGTTGTCTGCTCACAGTGCCCATGTTTCAAAGAGAATGTGCATAGCAGCAGGAACACAATCTTCTCATGCCTCTTGCACTAGTCACAATTATCCACAGTGTTGCTACTGTGAAAATATGATGGTTGACATTAACATAGCTGTAATCATTAATTATCTAGCTCATTCACAAGCATGTCTCCACTATGCTGGCCTTCATCCGTACTTATTAAGCTCTGGGCAGCATCACACTAATCACACTGTATCGCTATATTATGAATCTTTCTGAATACTCTTTGTTGTGGACTTTTTTTTTGTTAATGAAGGATGAATGTGGAAATCAACGCATAGCGCTCAACCTTCCATCTCCAAAATAAGGAGCACTCGCCTTCATAATGTGAAACAAATGGGCAAAATGTGGAACACATACTAATGGCTTACTAACAACTTCAACTAGGAAGGTCATAGGATGGTTAAAATATGCTGGTTTTACTTATAAAGGAGATCCTTTAATTAATTAATATGATTAATTTCTATTTACCATGGATTTCACTTAAAAAAATTCCTAACACTGAATGTGTGACAGACTCTTTCAATGTGGAACTTTGAGGAACTTCGAGGAACATGAACTTTTTAAGACCCCAAATGAGGTACATTCCTCCTAATGAAGTACACTTGAAAGGTATGAATCAACACTAATTTAGTGATAAATGTAGAGTTTCAAAGGGGAACAAGTTAATAAATTCTTCTCTCAGTCTTAACTTAAGTTACTTGGATGAAGAAAGTGAATTAATTGATACTGAGCATAGAGATCTATCAGCTGAGTATTTTCTGACTTACTTAGGTGATTTAAGGTAAAATAGGAAAGTGAGTCTTGGGGCAATAAATTAATTTGTTCATGTTTCTACAAGGGTCTACATTGCATGTGACATACAGTCTTCCTTACTTACAAAAGAAAGAGCCTGGGTGGAAGATTACATATTAAAAGGTAACACACTTGCCCTCAAAAGCTGACTTTTTAATAAGCTTAAGTTATATACAGTTATTAAAAACGTCATCCGGGTTTTATGGCAAGGGCTGTGACAGGGAAGTTTACAGAAATGCCAATATATATATTTTTATAATATGGAAGGGAAGATAGCTATGAGAGGCTGTACCCACTGACTGAAAAAACAAAATAGCTTACAGTCGGTCTACTGACAAAAGTATTGTTTAAGAATGGTTTACAAGGGTTTAAAGAGAGCAAACTGGAATTAAAAGGGCTTAACTTACCCAGTCCCATGCAAGAGCTATGGCATACATTACGAAAATGAAATCTGAGATAATCATGTTACAACAGAGAGATCCTGATGAAAAAGAACAGAAAAAAGTTTTAGACGGGTTTGAAGGAGGCTTAGTTTGTGCGTTACACTGTGATAAAGTACAAACAGTATAATTTTGCTAAATTAAAGGTGCACTGCTGTCTACCAAAGAACAACAGTTAGATACAGAGGCTATACAGTATATCTCATGTTCAGCGGATATTGCTTCAAGAAAATTATAGTGGCTAATATCTATAACCCCCCATCCCTCATAAAAGCAGAGCTAAGGGAATTTAAGAAGGTATGGTCTGAAATTATTTCAGTTCATCAGAACATTTTATGTGTGGGAGTGGAGTGGAACTTGTCCAGAGGCAAAGATGACATGAATGCTGGTATAAGACAAAATAAAATAAGTGGGACAGCTAGATTTCTGAAAGCTTCAGCAAGCATTTTGGGGTTAATAAATGTAGTAGAGGTGACACCACACCAGAATATATATTTTATTCTGAAACACTGGCCTATACCTAGCATTAAACAATAAGTAAAATGATTCCTAGGTCTAGTAGGCTATTATAGAAATTTTAGATCCACCATTCTTGACATGGCCTGTCATTTGAAATACCTTGCAAAAGGTAAAGCTTCTATCCATATAAGGTGTACTATAGAAATAGATGAGGCTATTAATCAACTGAAAGCTATCTTATGTTCAAATATAATCCTGATTGCCTCTGCCTTTACTAAGAAACTCTTTATTATATACACCAATGCATCCAAAGAAGGACTGGGGCTGTGTTATCTCAGGAAGTAAGGGACGATGAGCACTCAGTGTGTTATCCAGGTGGAAAACTAAGTAAGGCTGAGACAAGATACTCTTCAACAGAACAAAAATGTATCCCTATTAAGTTTGCATGAACTCCTTTACAGTATTATATATTAGGACATAGCTCCACTTTTGTAACTGACTATGCATATCTGCAGGGGTTCTACAAGCAATGAGATGTAAATACTAAAGTGTGTGGATGGATGTTGTTATTACAGCCTTTTCATTTCAACATTAGGCACAGGCCAAATAACAAGCCACAAGAATGTAGTTGGATTATCTCTGACCCATAATCTATTCTATTCTGAATACGACACACGATTCTTTGCTTGGAGAGAGTCACTATGTTATAAAGCTTTGCCAGAGATGGCCTCCACTTGTCACCCCTGGGATTCAGGATTCTGGCCAAGACTCTTGCCTCCCCCATTGTGCCTTTTTTACGCAATGTCCCAGAGATATATCTTTCAATATAAAAGATCTGTCAAAAAGCAAATTGAAGGTCATGCTGCTTAACGCTATGAGCCTTAACCTGAAAATGCACTCACTGGAGGCTGTCCTAGCACTGGAAGTTGCCAACATCTGTGCATTCACGGAAACTTCGTTCAAGGCTGCAGAGAGCACCCCTGTTTTACCAGGCTATATCTCATTCTACACATTCTGACCCCAAAATGAGGATGGGAAGACAAAGGGTAGTGAAGTTTCTATTTTCATTAAAGACAAGCACACCTCCAGACTGGTTTGCCAGCATGATGTGCTAGAACTTCTCCAGAAGCAATTGACAATTGGCAAGTCACCCATCCAAGTTATAGCCAGCCATAGACCCCCCTCCATGACTCAGGGCACCCACTCCTTCTACTCAACCTACTTGACTCCATCAAGGTACCCCCTAACACCCTGATCCTTGGTGACTTCAACTACCCCACCATAAACTGGGTAAACTATTCCTGCTCTAATGCACTCACCCAACAATTCCTTGACTGCATCAATTCTAACACACTAGACCAACTTGCGTCATCTCCCACAAGGGGAGATAGCATTCTAGACTTGGTTCTCACCAACATGGGTGAACGCTACATCACCCCCATAGTAAGTTCTTCCCTGGTGAGATCAGATCATCGGTCTGTCTCATTCGAAGTGTCTATACCTTCCATCCCCCCCAGCTGTGGTAACCAGGCTAACAAACATCACAAAAACTGACTACAACCTTCTAAGGGAGAGTATCAATAGCTTCATATCACTGTCTCCTTCAGAGGATGAAGACAAATATACTGAACAGTATGCCAGTGCAGTATACAAGCACCTGTACAACTGCATGGACTTAGCCATACCCAACAGAACTAAAACCTGCTCCTCAAGGAAACAAAAACCTCTCTGGTGGGCATTCTCTATCAACAGGCTTTACAACAAAAGGAAGAACTGTTGCTCAAGGGTAAAAAGGCACAAATTTCCAATTGGAAAAACTCCCACCTTAGCCTCAACAAAGAAATTAGATCACTAGCAAAAACCTCTAAAGCCAATTATGAATTGAAACTAGCCTCCAAAACAAAGGCTAACCACAAAGCCTTTTTCAGTTACATCAGACTCCACCATGGAAAAGTCCAGGTTTGTTCTGAATTAGTTCTTAACGATACCACTACACTGACCCTGTTGACTTAGCCAATCTGCTAGCAGATAGGTTCAGCGCAAACTTCACCCCCCATCTCACCAAAGGCCCATTCGACATCCCCAATACTTGTCCCACACCTCACATCTCCGTAGATCAAGTGTTAAAGGCCCTATACAAGACAAAGAACACAGCTTCCATGGGACTTGATAGTATTCCAGACTGTATTCTGCAACATCTCTAGCAAGAACCAGCCTCACCATTGAGCACCCTATTCAACCATAGTGTAAGTACAGGCTTCATTCCAGCAGAGTGGAGAACTGCCATTGTCATCCCTTTGCACAAAGATGGTGCCACTACTGACCCTGGAAACTATCACCCCATAAGCTTGACAAGTCTGATCTGTAAGGCCATGGAGAATATTATTATGGACCTCATAAACAAGGGCATAGGGACTCTCCAAGCTCTTGACCTCCCCCAGTTCGGATTCGTCAAGGGCAGAGCTTGCCTGTTGAACCTGGTTGACTTTTCTGAGACTGTCTCCAAGGCACTGGATGAGGGAAAGTTAGTACATATAGCTTACCTTGACTTGGCCAAAGCCGTTGACACAATCCCCCACTCAGGTATCAGTGAAAAGCTAACACAGCTTGGCATAAATTCCTATCCCAGGTGCATGGCCAACTGGCTCACCGATAGGACCTGAAAGTTCAAAATAGGTGCCACCACCTCCTACAGCAGACCTGCCACTAGTGGTGTCCCCCAGGGATCTGTCCTAGAACCCCTGTCATTTGGCATCTACTTCACAGAGGTCCCAGCAAAAACAAAAGGCCTGTGGTTTACCAAGTTTGTGGACAACTATATGTTGGGTGCTGTCATTGACTCCCCAAATGATGTTAACATACTTCAAGAGGGTCTCACAGCAGCAAATGACTGGTGCCAAAGTCATGGCCTTAAGTTAAATGCAACAAAATGTATTATCATACCATTTGGCAATAACATGGCCGCTACTGATTACCACATCAACGACAACCCCCTAAGCACACAACCTGTGGTGAGAGACCTGGGTACACAGGTTGACAGCAATCTCACATTTGACCATCATGTAGTAGCAGTGGTCAGAAAAGCTTTTTACTTGGTTCATCTCATAAGTAAATGGATTGCATCCAGAAAAAAAGGAGGTTATAACCTCTCTGTATTCCTCCCTCATAAGGCCAATAATTTCGTACAATGCCCCATTTAGTATGTACCTCTTCAAACGCCTACACTAACTGGAAAGGCCACAGAAATACCTCATATAGAGAATCCATAGCCTCCAACACCTGTCCTATGTGGACAGGCTGAAATCACTATCACTCTACTCTGTATCATACAGATTGCTCAGAGGTGATGTGTGTCTTGTCTACAAGGCAATCTCAGACCCTGCTCTACTAGAGATGCTCCATATTAACTCCTTCCTCATTACCCAGCTGAAAGGCTTAAATCTAATATGTTACATTAACAAAACCTGCTGGAGTCACAGGATTGTCTCCCAGAGGCTGCTCCATCTCTGGAATAGACTCCCCATACACGTCAAACAAAGTACATCGCTAACCCTTTTCCAGAACAACCTTGATAAGTGGATGGAAAACCACAAATTTGTCCCAGGGCTTCCATCTGTGTCCCTCATTAATAGGGGAGACAGGCGCTAACTGAGGTTTCTTTTTTGGGGATAAACTCTCGACTAGGCTTGTAAGGGCCCCAGGGCCATTAGATTAGTAACCTCCTAAGATCCTGTGATCCTATGATAATGTTTATGTTGTTTTAAAGCTGACTATATAGAGTCTACTGTGATAAGAAGCTTATACATTTACTGTTAAAAAGAAAGGCTGGAATCTCCCAAGTCAATTGGATTTGCCTTTCAAAGCAGATGGATTTTGAGTGGGCATTGAAGACTCTAGAGGGGCCATGAACAGAGTATTCTGTGAAGTTGTAGAATTTCAGAGAAGAAAGTCCTATGGACGTACTCAGGAAGAAACAGGAATCCACATGGGGATGGATTTATAGTAGTTTGTCTTGAACTGTTGATGGGGAAATGTTCCACTCATGTTAAGAGACCTTGGCTTAAAACAGAACTGACAGCTTTTAAATACTGATATCTGAACTGCGAGTTACTATTGCATTGGGCAAGACTGTGTTTTTCACTTTTAATTTCTTTTGGAAAGTGAACTTTCATTTTGCAGTTCAGTGTAAATAAAGTGCATTTAAACTAGCAGTGTGTTATACCTGCTATATATATATATATATATATATATATATATATATATATATATATATATATATATATATATATATATATTGTAAATAGTGTATTTAGTTTCTTGTTTTATCTCTCCTTTTTTTTTTAATTACTTACATTTAAACAACATTTTCTGGAATATTAGGTTGCAGCACACTGAACTGATTATGCATTTTGTCAGCAGAGTTTACTGCTGTCTGAAATTGTCAAAGGCACACATTTTAGCAAGTGCAGGAACTGATGAAAGCAGCAACATCGAATGTGGTTGGGGTGGGTAAGATTAGCGCTGGCATACATGAGTAAGGTGCTACAGCTGGGTAGACCTACTACCCACCCTTACTCATGTATGCTTCATTAGGTAAAAAGCGTTCCACAGCAGATGTGCACAGGTCTGATTAAAGAATCCATGCCAGAACAGAGAAACTCCTCTCCAAAAATATTTGCAAACATCCCTTTATCAAAGTATCATATTATATCTGCACAATGCATTTGAAGAAATAAAAGTATCTCTGTAGAATAAACAATGATGCAAAGATCTTTAATAATCCTTCAAGTCAATAAGCCAGACTCTACTAGCAGTAGACATGTTCCATCTTTGTTTGAGTTTGTCAGCATATCCAGAATGCCTAGCTAATCTCTAAAACTCACCTTATAAAATGTGCGATATAGACTACCTCAGGGGTTGGGAATAAAAAAACTGAAATGAAAATCAAAGAGTCCCACAGCAGCTGCATATAAGAATCAGCTAAAGAAACCCTGGCAGAACAAAGAAATATCTTATCACAGATATTTGAAATCCTCAGTTTATTAAGACCTAATAAAATATGTACAAATTGTCAATGAAAAATGTTTCAGCATATAGACCTCTGACTCCACAGACACATAGGTTTTTAATAAAAAAAAAAATCTGGCATACAGATGAAACTCGTTGTAATGGACTGAACACAGCTGGGATTCATTATGCCTGAACATGCATAATTTAATCGACATGCAATTAATATAAACTAAAATGCCTAAATGCTTGGGAAGTCACAGTCTTAGAATAGAAATACTTCTCAGATTGCAAAATGCATTAAAACAAATTTTTACAGGAGGGTCCTTGAAGTGGGCAACCTCCATCCCCAAAAATTAAGATAAAAGATAGAAACCAAAAGTAAAATGCAACTTTTCATTCTTCCTGGATTCCATAGTATAACTAATGCGTAGCCTAGGCAGCCCTAAGGTAGTAAAACATTGATGACAAGAAACGTTCTGCTCTCTGGTCTTGTTTCATTGACTGGAGCTGTGATAAATATGGGTTTATTTACAACTTGGTGGCAGAATTTGAGGATAGTATATATAGGATGAATGTGTTCCATGTTGTGGATGTTACCCGTATGACTGAATCCTAATTGAAGAATGTTACATTTGACTTTTATTAACTACAACAGTGCAGTAAATGATCTACTCCCAAATCTTTGCAGAAAGCTACCCAATTCAAAGCATGTAAACATATCTGAGCCCTGACATATCTGAAGTATGCTAATGTTCTAAATTCTCTTCTTTTGCAGCCAAGAACAGTGTGCTACAGAACAAGGTTATCAGAGAAAATGTATCCGTCCTAAAGAAAACACTTTACAGGTGCTTAAAACCAGGGCAGGTAGTACTCAGTATGAGAAAATTATTATTTATTAGTGTCTAGCTCTAGTATACACTATTTTTAGAAAAGTTTCTGAAAAATGGTTTACAAAAATGTTTTCTCCATCTCTACAATCTTTAAGAGCTCAGAAGCTTCTAGTTTCACTCTTTGCACTGTTTGCACAGTGAAATGGAAAATCTTCACTCTACAGAGTAAGGTTTCCCTAAGACAATGGATTGACTTCTAAGTCACATAGGTTCATAGGTTCATAGGTTCATAGGTAGGTACTAGGCTATCAGCCCTAGGGCCCATACAAGCCTAGCCAAAAAATGTACCCTGGCTTTCACCACCCAAGAAAATTATTTTCCTATGCCCCTGTCGAGCAGAGCCACAGAAGTGATCCCGGGGTGAATTTCCCATTTCCCATCCAATCATCAAGATTTTTCTTGATGAGTGCTAATGAGGAGTTCTGTTTGACATAGATAGGTAGTCTGTTCCATAGTATCAGAAGTCTCTGGGACAGGAATCTATCCCTCCAGCATGTTCTGTTTATTGTGGTGACAAGGTTAAGGTCCCTAGAGCATGTAGCTCGGAGGGATTGGGATTTCTTTAAGTGGAGCATGTCCAACAGCTCTGGGTTTGACATAGCTTTGTATGTTAGGCAGAGATTGCCTCTGAGTAGGCGATATGCGATGGAGTAAAGCTGTAGTTTTTTGAGACGGTCTGCATAGGGCATCTGTTTGAGGCCAGTAATCCTCTTTGTGAGGTATTTCTGTGGTCTTTCCAGTTGTTGTAGATGTCTTGTGAGGTACATACCAAAAGGGGCGTTGTACTCTATAATGGGTCTAATGAGTGATGAGTAGAGGGGAACAATGACCACTTTTTTTCTGGATGAGAATCCTTTTGTGATGAGATGAGCCATGTAGAAGGATTTCCTGACCACTGTGGCGATGTGATTATCAAAGGAGAGACTACTGTCCACCTGTGTCCCAAGGTCTCTTATCACATTTTTGGCATTATGTAGACTACCAGCTATGTGGTAGTTCATGGGTACAGAGTTTTTACCAAAGGGGATGACAATACACTTTTTGGCATTGAGCTTCATACCATGGCTTTGACACCAGGAATCTGTCTCGGTGAGGCCCTTTTGTAGTTTGTTCACATCGTTAGGAGTTTCGATTATGTCTCCTAGTTTGCAGTCATCTGCAAACTTTGTTAGCCAAAGACCTTCTGTGTTGGCCTGCACTTCAGAGAAGTAGATACCAAACAGGAGAGGACCCAGGACTGAACCCTGTGGTACTCCACTTGTCACTGGTCTGATGTCGGATTTGGAATCCGCTACTTTCACAGTGTGGGTTCTGTCCATGAGCCAGTTGGCAACCCATCTTATGACATAGGGATTTATACCTAGATTAGTGAGCTTATCTATAATTCCAGAGTGGGGGATGGTGTCGAAAGCCTTGGCGAGATCTAGATAAGCTGTGTGAACCATTTTACCATCATCTATGGCTTTGCTGACTGGTTCAAAGAAGTCAATCAGGTTTAGGAGACATGATCTGCCTTTTACAAATCCAAACTGAGTAGGGTCCAGAGTTTGGAGATTACCAATGTCTTTGTTTATGAGTTCCATGATGATATGTTCCATGGCCTTGCAGACCAGGCTCATCAGGCTAATGGGGCGGTAGTTCCCGGGGTCCATCATGGCTCCCCCTTTGTGGAGTGGGATAACTGTCGCGGTGCGCCATTCAATGGGTACAAAGCCTGAGGCGAGGCTATGATTGAACATGGTACTTAGGTAGGGTGCCAGTTCATTCTGTAGTTCGTGTAGAACGCAGCCTGGGATATTGTCAGGTCCCATGGATGCTGTGTTCTTGGCTTTGGAGAGTGTGTTTTTTACCTGTGCAATCCATGATTATAGGAACTTTGCATTCTTCCGGTATAGAGATGGGTCCTCTAGGGGGTGAGAGGGGGGTAAAGTTAGCACTGAACCTATCTGCTAGGATGTTGGCAATATCAGTTGGTTCTGTATATTTAGTGCCATTATGCTGTAACTCAGAGCAGATCTGAGTGTTCCCATTTAGATTCTTGACATAGCTATAGAATGCTTTGTGGTTGTCTTTAGAGTCAGTGGCAATTTTGTTTTCGTAACTAGCTTTGGAGGATTTTATGAGGGATCTCAACTTCTTACTGAGGTTGACCAGGGAGTTCCTCGAGTCATGGGATTTTACTCTTTTTTGCAACAGTTTCTTTCTTCTGTTGTAGATTTTGTTTATGGCAGAGGACCACCAGATTGGCTTCCTTTTTTGGAGGATAACATCTTGGTTCTATTAGGGATAGCATGATCCATGCACTCGTGTAAGTGCTTATAAAGTGCATTTGTGTAGGATTCGGCAATCATACCTCTATTGTCCGTCTGCATGGGTGTCATGAAGTTTGCCACTTCTGTCTTAAGAAGTGTGAAGTTGGCTTTTGAGAAGTTTTTTATGATGGTTTCCCTAATTGGGGCTGGGGGTGGGATGTGGATGTCTAGGCTGATTAGCTTGTGGTCAGATCTGACCAACGAGGATTTGACCTCTGGTGTGGAACATCAGTTTCCCATGTTGGTGATGACCAGGTCTAGGATATTGCTGCCCCTGGTGGGGGTGTGAATAAGTTGATCCAAGGCGTTGGAATTTATGAATTCTAGAAAACGTTGAGCAAAAGAGTTGGTACATGAGTAGTTTTCCCAGTTAATGGTGGGGTAGTTGAAATCGCCCATTATTAGGGTATTGGGTTGTACCCTAATACTTTCCAGTGTATCAAGAAATGAGGAGTGTGAATCCTGGGGCATGGTGGGGGGTCTGTAGCAAGCTACAATTTGGATTGCGGTCTTGCCCAGAGTTAGTTGCACTTGGATAATCTCGGATGCATTATGCTGTGCAACTAGCCTATGAATATGGACTTAGTGCTTCTTTCTGGGTTAGGTGGCCGAAAGGTGTGGTATGAATTGAAGCCTGGTAATGCAGGGGTGCTCTCTGGATCTTTGAACCAGGTCTCTGTCACTGCACAGATGTCAATGTTCTCCATTTTAAGGAGTGCCTTGAGTGAGTGCATTTTGAGGTTTAGACTTCTATCATTGAGTAGCATTACCCTCAGATTTTGCTTGTTTGTACCAGTTAGGGTGGTGAATTTGTCATTTGAACCTTGCCTAAAAAAGGCACTATAGGGGTGGCAAGAGTCTTAGCCAGTATCCGGAATCCTAAGGGCGACAGGTGCAGGCCATCTCTGGCAAAGCATCGTGAACTGTCGATCATGTCGTCCCAGGCAGACAAATACTGGATCCCCTTAGAATGACACCAGAAGCTTAGCCAATTGTTGAAGTCAATCATTTTGTCGTTGTACTGTGGTATCATTCTGGGTGATGGCAGGATGCTACTCAGGGTTAGGGTCATACCTGCCTGGGATACAAGATCGGAGAGCTCCTCCATGTCTCTTTTCATGTAGTCCAGGGAGGTACGTCTCAGGTCATTCACACCAACATAGACAATGACAGTGTCATATTTGTACTTATTGTGGAGTGACCTGAGTGCATGCATTATGTGGTGGATCCTGGCACCTGACAGGCAGCTGACAGTAACTTTCTCCTTGTTTAGTCTAGTGAGTGGAACATCAGTGTGCCTGACTATAGAGTCACCTATGACTAGAGTGATGGGTACGTTGTTATGCCTTATGGGCTGTGGTTGAGTGGCACACTGAGTTTGTGGGCTGTGTGTCATTTGGGTTGTGTTGGGGGGTGGAGTTTGCTTGCATTTATGCTTTGGATGTCCCTGATGCTTGGGCAGGTTTTTATTGAGAGCCTCTGCAAATGTAGGTGTGTGTTTTGTGTTTCTATGTGTGTGTTTTGGTGGTGTGGATTTTGAGGGACTATGTGCTGAGTGTGGTTTGGTGCAAGTGTTTACCCTCTCCTCTTGACTGTCTAGTCCAGTCTTGGGTGAAGAGAGCTTTGCTTCCAGTTTGGCTATATAAGTGCATCTCTCACAGGTTGTAGTGTTGGGTGGTAGGAGGAGAGGGTTGTCTGTGTACATGAGGCAATTGCTGCATTGCCCCAAGATGCCCAGATTCATCAGGTAGACAGGAGAAATCACTGGGAGCTGACCCTTAGACATGCCTGGTTAAGTGCCTTCTTATTAAGTACTAAAAACTGCTTTCCACTAGACAAGTGAGAAAAGTTGAGTACTGTAGTAATTTGCAGCTTATGTAGTGCTTACAATGAGTTCTGAACAAGTGCTGAGTTCAAAGAAACAGATTTGAGTGCCGAAACTAGAAAACTGGCTAGTTATAAGAAAAAAAAAACTAAGCTAGAAGGCTTCCCTCCAACACAGAAGGGCTTGGGGGCTCAGAAGCCTACAAACAGTCTATACCACTTAACAGGAAAGGCATGTGATATGTTCTTGACATAATAATCAATCCATTTCCTCGCTACAGCAGAACTTCTCAACAGACAGAAAACTTTATTCTGTTGTGTTTTTATGGCACACAATCACATCCATTTTAAGTCAGCACCTTTTCCCAAGAGAACTTTTGCTACCTTCAAGTGGATTGTGTCTGTCCTGTAAAAGTTGGATATTACCAAGTACACAGTAACAGGGCTCCTTTAAACTTTGTAGGATATTACATTTTTTTTGTTTGTTTTATGTATTTGTTAAACAGTAAGCCCAACAGAGACATGTATCCCCTTTCAGAGGCACTCTGGGAATACTCTCTGGTTAAGTGACCTTCTTAAAGATGCACAGTAGACAAGTAGAGGTGGAAGGAATCAAACGTTATACCTTTGACTACAGGAAGCAGCTGATTAATAGCTCTGAGCTTTAATTATTTGTGTTAATTACCAATGATATGTTCTTCACTTCATATATATATTAAACCATGGCACATTTAAACAAGAACTGATACAAAAATAAATCAAGCTGTAACTGTGAACTAGATACTTCTTTTTTTTTCATTTTTTATGTTTTTATTTTTTGTATGGTGCTGATTTTTGATTTTTATCTAAACAGAGTGACATATCAAAAAAAGTAATTTAAACAAAAGGTCCATGTGCAAATTTGTACAATTGCCCTATTTTCACATTACATTTCAAACTGCATGAAGAAAGTTTATTTTTTATATATTTATTTATTCCTTTATTTATAGATTCATATAATCCAAGGCCACTGAATCTGATGGTATTCTTCCTTTACCAGTACCTTCATCAGACAGACCTCTAAGCCTCCTAAAACCTCTAAAATATACTTTCCCTTTAAAGTTTTAAACAGAAAAGGAAGCAAGGTGACTCTAGAGAATGAGACTCTAGAGATATTATGTTAAATTCAAAATAATAATCATGGTTTGCATCAGGCCTTATACATACATATATATATATATATATATATATATATATATATATGTGTGTGTGTGTGTGTGTGTGTGTGTGTCTATATATATATATATATATATATATATATATATATCTCTTCCAAGTATCTTGTCCATGCCATTAGACTCTAAAATGGAGCCTTGTGGTATACTAACCATGGTAGTAATTATAAGAGCTAAAAAAACAATTTACACAGTCCTTACTCACATCTAGATCTGCTAATCTAGTACAGAGAAGTTGGTGAAAAATGGTATCAAAGATCTTTGAGAAATCTAGGAATCGGAAAGCTATGTGTTAGCTTTGCTTTATCTTTCGATAAATTTAATTTGTGAAATTAAGTAATGCAGCTGTTGTTCATTTGCTTTGAAAAAAGCCACGACAAGTAGGAGAAAATGAACTTATTTCCTTAGGTGATCTAGGCTTTTATAGGAGTACATTTTGAAGTATGTTCAAGAGAAATGATAATATGGTTGTTGGTCTGTCGCTATCGAATTCTAGTGAGGAGCTCCTTTATATTGAGGGATTATAACTGACTACTTCCTTAATTTGGGAATGTAGAACTCCTTAATGGATCTATTTATGAGTATTGGTATAAATATGCTATTGTTTCAGCTGCTATGCAAAGGTATTTGGGAAGGAGATTGCATGTTTAATGTGGTATGCCTCAATTTATTTATATTTTGATATGGTCAACAGAAATAGGATACAGATTAAATGTTCCATAGGTACAGTCCTTTATGTCATTAATATTTTAACTGAATTTATCTGGTTTTTGGGTTTGGTTGATATTGTTTACAGTTTTTCATTATATTATTTATAAAGTGCCGACATTATTTTAGATTGCTTTTATGAGTGGACAGTAAGTTAATGAAGTACTTTTGTTAGTTTCTGTCAATGTTGTACCTGATTTATATGGGTTCTGTAGGTCTGTAGATAAGCTGAGTTGTCAGTTTTCTACTGCTTTCATATTTTTTGTCTTGTAGGCATAATTTGTTTGGTATTCAGTTTTAGTGACACAGCAAGTCTGTATTTTAGTTTTTTAAGTATAGGAGCTAGTGAATTAATATATATTTTTTAAAATGCTAGATTAAAGATGCTTACAGCTTCCTTAAGAAGTAATTGTTTAACAAGGGCACCACATACATTTATACCATCATTGGATGGTAAGCATTTAATGAGACTCTGGTTAAAGTGTGTGAGCAAAATTTTTAATTGTGTCAAACCAAGCCGAGTTACATTTTTTGTACTTTTGTTTCATTCCAAATTTTAACAGGTGTTATGATTATTACTTATTGAGTCTGATAATATTCCCACTAGACCAACGTTTTTAGAATTTATTGCCAAGATCCACTTCATTACTCTTTCTCTACCTTTTGATTATTCTGTTTGAGTAGGCTAAGAGATAAGTTTGGTAAGACTAAAAAGGTTAATAAGATAATATTTTATTAAATTTTCTGAAGGTCTTTGGC
The DNA here is from genome assembly GCF_019279795.1 of Protopterus annectens. NCBI lineage: Eukaryota > Metazoa > Chordata > Ceratodontiformes > Protopteridae > Protopterus > Protopterus annectens. The sequence continues at coordinate 454,985,498 of NC_056744.1, read as the reverse complement.
TTGGCTGGTCTGTTGACATTACCTGCTATTAAGTTTTTTTTTCTATTTGATGTTATCAAGAACATAATTCCTTTTAAAATGTTAATATTACTTGTTGTGGAGTTTATGGCAAGTATATTATTATATGCAGTGCCATTTGTTTGCTTATGTTAACCATGGCACTAAATGTGTCTGATTTTTCATCTGGTGATGGTACTTAGCTGAAGTTGACTGCACTATTGGGTTACTGTTCTTTTAAATTGCTCATTGTCTGATCTAATTGCACTACATCTAGGTGGCATGAATTCTTCATCCTTTGTTTTTGATATAAGACTGTATCAGACTTGCAGTTATCAATATAACAATGAGGATAATTTCTTTTATTGCAAGCACTCACAGCATTTATGTGGTACATTTTTATTTGTCATGTTTATTCTGGGTTGTGATTTCAATACTATATATGCCATTGCTGTTAAATGTATATCTAGAATCAGGTTCAATTTCACTTCAGAAACGGGAGAAGTTTACAAATAATGAAATATGTGGTAGTTCATTTCTTAATTCCTCCACAAGTTTGTTTTTAATGGGAATTTGATTAAACATAAGTGTTTCAGAGGTAATAAATTAATCTGTCTGTCTGTTTTTGATACTTCTGGGTAGATTGTGGTTTTAGAGTTATTTGATTAAACATAAGTGTTTCAGAGGTAATAAATCTGTTTTTGATACTTCTGGGGAGATTGTGATTTTAGAGCTATTATTCTATTTGATGGGTGATAAATTATTTGTAGGTTTAAAGGATGGTATTATTACAGACTGTGGTAGCTGGTTGCTATAGCTACTGTATAGAGAATTGTTGCAATAAGGGTTTTAAGAAATATCATGATAACATTAGTATGTAATGCATTTTATCATTATTATGTGCATGTTTTATAATGTTCTTGCAAAATTAGTATGTAATTATTTGATTTTATCTGCATGATTTAAAGGTAGGTAAAGAGTCAGTGAACGTAAGGTACTTGAAATAAGTGTTACTACTTATATCTGTAGAATGTTAATAAATTATGTGGTATAATACATTTAATATTTTCTATGTATTCACTGAGATAATAAGTATTTGTGTTTGATTTATAGTGTTTGGATTTAATGCAGAATCCATTTTGTGGAGGATTCTAGTCTTATTATGAGTTATTATTTGTTATAGTATAGTATATGCTATGAAATATGCAATAGTGTTGGGAAGAGTTTCATTCTCATTGGGTTATATAATGTGGAATGATGTTATGTATGTAATGGAATGTGCACATCCATAAGGGTGGAGTTGACATGAGGACGAGAGAGAGAGCAGGACAAACCAGATGGAATGGTACTACACATGTACACTACAGACTGATATGGCAGCACAGCAAAACAGATATGTTTTTATTGGTTTTATTGATGTTTAGTTGTGTTTTAACACTACCGTGGCCACCAGAATGAATGAGGCTGCATTCCTATTGGGAAACTCTACAATGGTTTGCAATGGTATTTTTTCACAGAGAATATTAGTACTGAAACTTTGAACAATGCAATTCGGCTATTGAGCCAACATAGCTGTAGTTTAACAGCTGATTCACAAGACATACGACTGAGGCAGCCATGGAATATTCCGGCAGCTGACTCATGAAGTACCAAAAGGAATAAGGGAACAATGGCTGAGCATAGCAAACAACCTGCTAACCCAATGTATTACTTAAACAACAGTGATAGCATGGACTTTAATGACTGGTTGAACCCATAGTTTTCATTTAATGGCACTGGAGGAGGAGACAACACCAACATGCATACTTCCCTTGACAATTGTTTCACTAAGTTTGAAAAGTAGTTAAAGAAGTTTAAAATGCTGCAGCTAGACAACACTTTTCACTGTGAATGCATAAAGAACCAAAAAATCCCTAAGGGACTACTTTTTTTTTAATTTCTGAATGGAGTTGTTAAAAGTTCAATATTTTATAAGGAGTTGGTGGATCTTTTTAACTGATCTGGTCTTGAGCTAATTTCTTTAATTATTAAGGACAGCAGCTAAATTATGGGCATTTTTTGAGAGAAATCAAGGACTTGAAGGTATTTATTACAAGTGACCTATTGTTTGAGAATAAAGCTTATAAATTTGGCAATATTATTAAAAATTAGGAATGAATGTAAAATGAATTATGACCATAAATGTAAGAAATTAAGAGACCTAAAAGATTATGAAATGTGGAATGTATACCCCTTAGGCAATGGGTTGAGAAAAAATAATTCAAATTTTTATTTTTAGAATGTAGCTTCTTCTAGTGAGAGTGAGGTTATTCAGGTGGACAATGCTAATGTCCCTGAAACTAATGAATTTTTAAACACTGATGATTTTTTGGAATTTTTCTTCTGAGATGGTCAGAGGGATTAGTACAACACAACAATTATATGAATACATTTGAATACAGAAAGGGGGCTCAGAACATTTTCAGGAGGAACAGGTCGAGGGGGAGAAGCTATTGAATAGTGATGCCACTGATAATGTAGTTTTGTTTAAATGTTTTAGAATTCACAATTTAGTAGTTGATCCTATTTATGCTATCTTATTTAACAAAGGGTTTACTTTTGTATCAGCCAGGGGTATATATTTGGTAAAGTTACTTATAGAATCAAAAATGTTTGCTAGGAAAAATAATTTTCAATTGGTTCTGGGATGGAAGGGAGGACACAGTGAGGGTTTGAAGAGAAAACCCCCTGTTCAATCTTGCTCTGAACTATTTTGAAATATCAAGTGAAGCTGAGTTTAGGAATTTACTAGGTATGGAGTATAGAAATAAGTATTATAATTTAACCAAAGAAGAAGTCAGTTTATTGAGCCAACTGAGGAAAGATAGGGCAATTAGAGTCATGAAACCAGGGTGGGGTGATACTTATGGATACCATGTTATATAATCAGAAATATTTCAGTTTATAAGGGACACTGATACCAATATGATATTTTCACATCAGGAGGTTGAACTTGCCTTTAAAGCAATAGATATTATTTTATATGATTTTTTGATGTCAGATGACCTAACCAAAGAGGAGTACAATTATATGGTTGTATACAAACAAGTTATATCCTCTCTTTTTTGGTATCCATAAGGTACATAAAAATATTAATGACCCACCATGAAGACCTGTGGTAGACTCTGCCGGTTCCAAAACAGAACCTATGGGTAAATATATTGACTGTAAAGTGACACTCTTTTTTTAATGAAAAAACACATATCTTAAAAGATTCTTGGATTTTTTTTAGAATGAATTTGTGTGCTGAATTTGATGTAGCTACATTATTAGTCACTCTTGATGTGAAAGATTGATTTTCAACTATATGACATTGGTTTAGAGTGGTTTACACAAGTACCTGTTTCTTTTAAAAAATCGACTGACAGGGAAGTCAGAAATATTTCTTTAATGATGGAACTTATTTTTTATAACAACTTCCTGTTTTTTTGAAGGAGAGACTTTTAAACAGATTAACAGGGTAGCTATGGGTGCAGCCTGAGCACCAGAACATATAACTATTATAATGTGGCTTTGGAAGAAACAAGTAATTTTTGAGTCAAATTTTATGGAAAATATTAGATTTTATTCCAGGTTTTTGCATGATATCTTTTTAATTTGGAAATGTTCTCTGGAGAGTTTAAATCAATTTATACTATTTATTAAAGCATCGAATGAATTAACATAATTAGTATTAATTATTTGGATATAGAATTGTATAAAGATATGGAAGAGAAGAGGTATAAATCCACCATCCACTGTAAATCCACATTCTCTTATTCCTACTTATTATATAGCAGTTGCCACACTTTTAGACAAAAATATGGCTTAGTTAAGGGATAGATGGTAAGACTATAATGGATGATTTTGGAATAAGGGACATTTTTGGAAGAATTAGACCTATTAAAAAAGATGTTATTTGTGAGAAGATACCTGGTAAAATTATGTGAGGAGGTAGAGAGAGAGAAGTGATTTCTAAGAGAGAAACTAACTTCAAACCAATTTTAAAGGGGGGCAAATTAAGGAATGATGCTACTGATACCCCCAGTATTAAATATGATATTATGACTCTACCTTTCAGTAAGAGAAATAATAAAATTAAAAATATATATATGTTAAGGAACTGGAAAACCTTAGTTAATGTTCACAAATCGTTAGGGAGAAGTTGGGTATGGATATGAATTTTGTATTTAAAAGGGGTAAGAATCTCAAGCACATTCTGGAAGAGAATAATCAAGGTAATAATAGGAATGGGTCTATGGAAATGTGTAGAGTCTGTTCTTATTGCCCATATATTTGTATTTGTGAAAAAAATGTGAAAAAAATGATATTGTGAATTATTCTAAAGAGATATACTGTGTGGGTAGATATAACTGTAATACAGCAGGAATAGTATATGTAGCCTGTTGTCAATCATGTCAGGCATTTTATGTGGTAAAAAGAGACCCCTGAAACATAGAATATATGAACACCTCTTCAGTATATGGAAGGGTGATACTAACAATGTACTTTTTAAACACACTTTGGTATGCATTCATTTCATTATATTTAAGTTCTTTATATTGGAATAGGTTTCTCAATCTTTATAAGGGGGGTGAATGGCAAACATACCTGGAGTATAAAAAATTATGGTCACAAGTGTTATTGGAAGTAACTTTATTCCCTGAATAACAATATTTTTATAGACAATGTGTTGAATGTACTATCTCTGAAATTATAATTGTATTGTTATTATGTTTTACTACTGATATAAATACCTAATTTTATTAGGATTTATGTATTTGTATTTTGTGATGTAATATACATTTGGTATATACCTTTAAGAGGAATGATCAATGTTATTGATTAGGGAAATAAGCAATTTGGTAGCTTATATAAATCAATATGGCTTGTTATACTTGTTATTCTGATAAAGTCCATGTATTTGGGATGAAAGAGTTTAATATTAAAGTGTGTGCCTTTTTCAATGTGGTGTGGTCAGTATTATACCTTTTTGAAAACAGATACATAAGTCTGAAGAAGGAAAAAGTCAATAATCAAGAAAAGGATTGCTGTACAAGTGAAGTGTATCTTATCTTTCTGCAACAGAATTACACTAAGCATGCTAATATGCCTCTAAAAGTTAAAAAGGCAATGTTTGCAATGACACTTGATATTGAAACTCCACTTTACCAAGTGATTAGGGTTTAATTAAGTTTTTACATAATACAAGTCAATTATTTTTTATAGTAAAAATGTACAGTACATGCCAATACAAGTAAAACAATGTATACTAAGTACTGCAAAGGTATCATTCAACAGTGTATTTAGATGGGAAAGGAGAGTCTACAAATCTACAAATCACTTGGAGATGCTATGTGAAACTGAAATATGCTTAATTCAGGATATACATAACAGTATACAGGGACAGCTGGAAAATGCATTCTGTAAGGACACCAAGAACTGCTAGGGAACATGAATATTTATAAGAGAGATCGCATATATGTAGCACTACCTAGACAGCTATGGAATGTAGATGCTGGTCTGCCCTTAGATGTCAATCAAAGTTGGGATGGCCTCTCTTTAAGAAGCAGAAAAGTAAAGGGGTTGGGAGCTGACATAATGGTTAAGGTATTTACCTCACAGAGTACAGGGTCTGATTCTCATCTTTGAGTGAAATTGACTAGACTTAAAATGATCCAGAGGGGCAGCTGGTATAGTGCTAATCTGTCAACCTATGAATTTCCTTCTGTAGAGACTGGGGCATGGTGATTAACCTAAAATGCTATTGGTTACCAATAAAAAGGAGAAGAATACAAATGAAATCAGTAGTTGTAGAGCAAAAGATGACACGGAACAAAACTATATGCAGAGCACCAATAAGATAACTAAAATAATGCATTGCTAATTTAAACATTCAAGCCCACTAGCCCATTGGAAAAGAAATACTCAATAGTTTACTGACCAATGTCCTACAAACAAGATGTTAATTTTTCTTTTTATAAACACCAGGCAATACTAGTAACAATATAATATGAAATAATATAGCAAATGCAGCTCCCGGTAAGAACCCCTGCACAATTTATTACCTTACAGTTTCAGGGAGACTGTAAATTATGAACCTATTCACATTTACGTGTGAGGGTAAAATGCTATAGATCTCATACAAAAACAAAGAAAGTTTATCAAACAGAATACAGTTATCACATATGCATTTATATCAGAAAATCATGTATAAAGCATCTTATTCATATGACTTTATACGAGTTTTTGATAGTTAATCTTGTGTAAAATTCACAGGCTAAGAAAAAGAAACGACACAGAAATGACGATATAAGAAACTATAAAACACTACATATTAATCACCTGATGAAATAAATATAATAAATACATTTATGTCATGCAATCAAGTATGAAGATTTTATACTAAATAAATAGACCTTGTACGAAAACGACAGGTGAATTAAACAAAAAATCTACATATATCACTAAGAAGACACATTTTTTGCCCCATGCATAATAATGAAGTTTCATTAGGAGTTCTTGAAAGAGAACTGGTATTTTTGAGATTCATTCTGCAACTCCCAGTTTTGCTATCAAAATACTTCCTGTTAACAGCTGCCTTGTATGTTGCTACTTAAGCAATTGTTCTTTATGTTTAAACATGTTTTACAAAGCTTGTAGCTTCTACTTAAATATATCAGCATTTATTGCCTATTAACTATGTAACTTTTGTATGTGAACTTAAGGAACACAAACTTCTTTCACCCTTTTCTGTCACCTCTTCCATCTAGAATATTCTTGAAAAAATATATCTCCTCTTTACTTCAGGATTATATAGGTTTAACTACAGGCATATTACCTAACCATGTAATAGTCTGCATATTTTCATTTTATTGGGGGTAGTTAATGTACATTTAAATCTGTAAGAAACCATTATAAACATTGTGCTGCTGTTTACTGGTATTACTTTCAGTCACTGAGCTATTGTCTAGCTAGCTTGCTTGCCTGCTACATCTGATGATAAGCCTCACCAGATTATTACAGAACACAGAGGGAGGCAGTGAAAACTAAATGGAAACTCAAACATCCTTATTTCCTAAAAAGTGACTGCAGGAAATTTTTTCTGAAGTAAAATCAACTGTTTCACTATTGTGTGCTTCTGACTACTTATTGATAAGGAACAAAAGAGGTTTACTTAGCCTTCCATGCATGACAGCAGTCTAATTGAATACAAGTCATCAACTAAAAAAAGACCTAGACAGGGAGAGAGGAAAATAAATGAGCGGTAAAAAGAATAGGATTCATGATGTGATTGCTGGTTTGTGTACAACACATAGCAGGACCCCAAGTGTCATTCAGACTAATTAGTTCAAGTAAATATTTGGAGTCTGTATCAACCCCCAATGGCTTCTGTAGTGCTGTCATACTATGCTTTATAACTGAAGTGAACCATCACAGACCATTTTGGCCATGTGGGGCCTTTAGCAATTAGCAAACAGAATCATAGGTTTTTACATTGAAGAACACAGATTGCCCTTTATTAGTCTCCCATTTAATTTATGCTGTATTTTTATTCATTTATTTTCTGTTCTGGTAACTATCTGATATCACAGGGCACTAGGCTGGCTATTTTGCAGAGAACTGCAGAACGTTTATACATCAAACAGACTGCAAGGACTGATAATTAATGCTTTAAAAGGAAGTCATGTTTTGCATTGGCATAATACATTTGTCTGAGAATTCATATTGCTGTACTCACAAGACAGGAGCAAAATTCAAAACCAAAGTGATAGACACAGCTGTGGCTTAATGAGTCAGCCAATGGGAAGACTTAATATGCTCTCTCTCTGTCTGCTTGAGTTTTGTCGAGGTACTCCAGTTTTTTCCACCTTCCAAAGACAAGCTGTTTAGTTGCAAACTGCCCATATATTTTACATTGATCATTTGCTATTATAACCTAGATTGTCACTGAAAATGGCTTGTAAATTTCAAATAACAAGTTAATAAATAAATAAAGTTATCCATGTACCATAAGCATTGTTTTTCAACATTGAGTAGATAATGGAATGAAAAATGACAATGCATTCGAAAAGAAGATAAACAGAAGCTCTAGTGACAACCTGGAGGTGAGGAGCGCAACCCATTAAAGCAGAACAGGTGGTATACTTAACTTATTTTATTTATTTATTTAACATTTGTTGACCAGGAAAGTCTGACTAGGCCAGAGCCTATTTTCAGCGGAGGCCTAGGGAGAAACACTCTGCAGAGTAGAACACAGGAGGAGGCAGGATTAACTGTAGGGTGATGGCATGTATGGACAGAATTTACTAGTAAGTGAAGGTGAATGTCAAAGCAAATAAATAAATGAAGTACTAGTGTAAATTCCAGGAAACAGGCATGATACAAAGACAATGGAAAGAGCAAGTACATAAAATTCAATAAATTGACACTTGGTTTCCAAAATCTGAGCATTTTCATTGAATTGAAAGTAGCAAAAGTTCAGTGTTCATAGGCATGAGGTTTCCAAAGGGATCACTGAGGAAGCCTGCCACAAACATGTTTATCATAAAAAAGTGTAGATGTATGCACTACAATCTGAAATTCACAAAAGTCCATTCTGACTTACAAAACGAGCATGGTGAAATGAAGAAAACAGTACTCTAATAACAATTATGACAATATGATGATAAATGCTGTGATGTTTCACAAGGCCTTCATCAAGATAAGACACAGGAACTAAATAATTCATGCAAATAGCAGCATGCAGTTTTTAGAAGCAATTTTGAAGTCTTTGGTAAGGAAAAAGTGAACATTTTTTAGGTATAATAATTTGTTATGAAAACACTACTTCATCCTCAGTAAAAACTGTGAATTATGGTATGTATAGAAAGTTATGCAATCTGGTATTTTGTTTTAATATATATATGAAAAAATAGTTTCTACAGCCAGTCCAAACTTGGTGTGAAACAATAAAGGTTAGGTTCATCAGTGAGGCATCTTAAGATGTTTGCTTGAATATAGTAGAGTAGTGAAGTCTTTCAGAACTACAGCACCAAACCAGTATGACTTATTTAAAATAAATGTTTGCTCAACCTAATACTCACTGCCATCATAGTGACTGCGAGAGCAAGTTTGGCTCCTTTTTTCCCAACATTAAAATCGTATCAAGCCACTTAACCAGATAGTGCTCCTGGGCATAGCCTGACATGAATCAGTATGGATCAGTGTTTCTCCCCAATTAACAAAAAAAATACACACACATACACACACACACACACACACACACACACACACACACACACACACATATATAGTGTTGCTTTAAAAGTGATTATATATTAATTGTACTGGTACTGTTGCCGAGAGACACACACTGATGACATTATGTGGCGAAACCGGTCTGGGTAGCGGACTGTTTGTTCGATAAACTCAGTTTGCCTTACTGCTTTCCAGATTTTTTTCATGTGCTGGAGTATTTGTAGTGTGTGTGCATATATTTATATATATATATATATATATATATATATATATATATATATATATATAAATATATTTATATATATATATATATATATATATATATATATATATATATATATATATAGCCTCACCTAAAAAATCACTAACAGGAACATCACTATAATAACTGCATGCTTTAATCTCAAGGAAGTATTTAATAAAGTGAGACAAAACACAGATAATACTGTGTTCCTTTTATTGCATTTTAGATTTTTTTTTTGCTTACTTTATACTATGAGGCAGTGTTCATAGATTACACAATGAAATGATGGTTTGTTCATATATACAATGTTGTATAAAGTGCCAACACTGTGCAGAACTGCAGATCTTTTTTAATCATGAGAAACAGTTTTGTGACAGTACTTACAGTAAAGGAGATGTGTGCTTTGAGAAGCTGGGCATGTGGAAAGGAATTCTAAAACATAATGGTAAGTGATCTTTTATTTTTGTCCTTTCTGAAAATTGTACAGAGGTGCTAAACCTGGTTTTGAATTTCCCTTGCAGCAGTTGGCAGATATTCTTATCTGATGCAGTTATGAGTGAAAGCTCTGCTTTTACTATGTTGCTAGATGTCTTTCCATGCTTGGCATAACAGCAAACTCTCAAGAGTGACTGCAGATGAAGCTTGCAAACCAAGAAAGTGTCTGGCCTTTATGAAACAGCAGTTATACTAACTGAAAAGGGAATGTGTGTGTGTGTGTGTTTCAGGATGTTCAATGGATATCATTTTTGAAAATGAAATGTCCAAACCATGCTTTACCTTTGGAAAGCTCTGGCAGATACTGTCTTCCAACCTACTTAGCATTATTTGTTAATTCATAAATAGTAATGTGCTCTTAATCTTCAGAAATGGGGGATATCATGAAAGGAATGAAATGCAGTTACATACATACACATGTACACAAAATGCTAGCTCTGATATTGTCAGCTATGATGTATATCCATGTATTTAACTAAATAATATGCATATATATTATATATTTATATAGATAGATAGATATGGAATACCTTTAATTACTCAAAATCATAAAAGTACAAAGCTTAATATATTGAATTATACCAAATATATTTGGTAAAAACTCTGTATCCATGAGCTACCACATAGGTGGTAGTCTACTTAATACCGAATGTGTGATAAGAGACCTTGGGACACAGATGGACAGTAGTCTCTCCTTTGATAATCACATTGGCACAGTAGTCAGGAAATCCTTCTACATGGCACACCTCATCACAAAAGGCTTCTCATCCAGGAAAAAAGAGGTCATTGTTCCCCTCTACTCGTCACTCATTAGACCCATTATAGAATACAGGGCCCCTTTTGGTATGTACCTCACAAGACATCTACAACAACTGGAAAGGCCACAGAAATACCCCACAAAGAGGATTACCAGCCTCAAACTAGATGTCCTACGCAGACCATCTCAAAAAACTCCAGCTTTACTTCATCGCATATCACTTACTCAGAGGCGATCACTGCTTAAAATACAAAGCTATATCAAGCCAAGAGTTGTTGGACATGCTCCACTTAAAGAAATCCCAATCCCTCCAAGCTAAATGCTCTAGGAACCTAAACCTTGTCACCACAATAAACAAAACATGCTGGAGGGATAGATTCCTGTCCCAGAGACTTCATACTCTGGAACAAACTACTTATCTATATCAAACAAAGCTCCTCATTAGCACTCTTCAAAAAAATCTTGATGATTGGATGGGAAATAGGAAATTTACCTCCGGGGATCACCTCTGTGGCTCTGCTTGGCAGGGGCACAAAAAAAAATTTTCTTGGGTGGCGAAAGCCAGGGTACCTTTTTGGCTAGGCTTATATAGGCCCTAGGGCCAATAACCTAGTACCTACCTATGAACCTATGAACACAAAAGACCGAAAACCAAAACAATGAAAAAAAAAATAAAAACAGAAATTAATGCACACTCTCTACTACTTGTATATACTAACTTCAAGATCAATCAAATTAAAGTGGGGGAAAGGTAACATCCCACTTCCCGCTGTACTGCACTCTTACACAACCAGCAAATGGTATTTTTTGAACTTCTACAGGTAGCAAAACAATTAAGCATTCTGAACATAAGATCTACTGTAGAACATACACACACACACACACACACACACACACACACATGTATATATATATATATATATATATATATATGTGTGTGTGTGTATATATATATATATATATATATATATATATAGAGAGAGAGAGAGAGATGTATATAGATCAATAGAGCAATGTCTTTCTGCTTTTCCTGGTTAGGGGTCACCACAGTAGATCACCAGTCTGCAGATTGATTGGCAGTGGAGTTTTTACAGTGTCTTGTTGCCAGCTCAGCACCCAACCTTCACAGAAGGAACACACATACACACACGCACCTACCTGCATGCCTTTAAAACTCGTTTGGCCACAGGGAGAACATGCAGACTCCACACAGAAGTTGCTCCAACCAAGAATTGAACTGAAGAACCTCTTGCTATGAGGGGGAAATGCTAACAGCTGCGCTATCACAGCTGTCTTTTGTAGAGCTGTATATAAAAGATAATTTATATGTGTGTGTGTGCGCGCGCGCGTGTGTGTGTGTGTGTGTGTGTGTGTGTGTGTGTGTGTATGTATATATAAATATATATATATATATATATATATATATATATATATATATATATATGAATATACATATAATGTACATATTGGTCCCCTGCTTTTTGTCAAATGCCATTTCTATGACAAACATAGGAATTTTGGTTTATTGTTGAAGATATGGCTAGCTGAGTAGTACAAATGTTGATGGTGTATAATATCAAGACAGGTAAGTGGAGTGGGAGAGGTGATAATGTTTGTGTGTGTACATGTGAGTTAGGGTTAAGGTTGGGGATGAGTGGAGGATAAGTGTTGTATGTCTGTGTGTGAGTTTGTGTATTTTAGGTTTAGGGTCAATGTTAGTCTAAGACACAGATATAGTGTTGTTTCTGCGTGTTTGTGAATATTTGTGTGTCCAAGTTTCTCTTGTGCAGTGGCAATGTTATGGGAAGGTTTTTATTAAGGTAAGGTGTAGAGTTAAGGTTGAGGGAATGGGCAGCATTAGGCTTAGGGTCAGCACCCATTACTAAGGTAGTTCAGAGAGCTATACAGTAAATGTCAGTAAAAAGAAACTAATAATTTCAGAAGTGTACTGAAGAAGATCTACAGTTGAATATGCAAGTTTGACCATAGCAGACAAGTGTCAGTCTCAAAGTTATGCAGCCTTATTTTCATTTAGAGATGATAATCTGTAGAGCAGATCATAGTTTATAGATTCATAGATTCTTATATTGTTATTAGGCTAATGACCTGGGGGGGGGTCTTTTGAAGTCTAGCTAACTTTCCTGAAAGAATAATCCTATCCTGTATCCAAATAGGACATTGAGAGCAAGCATTTATAAGCTACCTCTGTCCATAAGGAACATGGGTGCCAGGCCCAGTGTAAATTTCCTGTTCCCCATTCACTGGTCTAGGTTGTACTTAAAATGGGTAACAGACCAACTCAGCTTCACATGGGTGGGAAGACTGTTCCATAGGAGAGGCAGTCTCTGGGACACATATCTGTCTCTCCAGCATGTTCTGTTTAAGTCACAGACAAAATTCAGATCCCTAAACCTTGTATTTCTGGTACTCTTTGACTTATGAATATGCAGAAGATTCATAACTGTGGGGGTTGCTGATACCATGTAAGTCAGGCATAGATCACCCCTCAATACCCCTCAACAATCAATAGGAGGCAGAGTAGAAGAAAAGGGCTTTAAGATGTTCTGCACAAAGCAGATTTGTAATGCCTTGTATTCTTTTTGTAAGGAGTCACTGAAGTTGCTCTAGTTCCTGCATATGCCTGGTCAGGTACATACCAAAGGGAGTATTGTACCCTATGATTTGTCTTATAAGGGTACAGTGGGATAATGACCTCTTTGGATGTAGATTCCATGCCTTTACTTATAAGGTGCACAACATAAAAGGGTTTCCTCACCACTGTGGCCATGTAGCCACATGGTGATTGAAGTTAAGGCTACTGCCTAGGTCCGTACCCAGATCTCGGACCACTGGGTCGACTTTTAGCAACATGTTAATTAGCAAGAATGTTTGACTTCCCAAATGGTACATTTATGCATTTCATAGAATTCAGTTTATAACCATGGCTTTGGCACCATTTGTTAGTCAGAGATAGACCTTCTTAAAGAATACTAGCATCTGCAGGAGAGTCAATGATATTCTTAGCTTGCAATCTGTAAACTTAGTCACCCATAAATCTTCAGTATTTGCTTCCACTTCAGAGAAATAGATGCCAAAAAAGAGCGGGACCAGTACCGAGCCATGGGGGACTCCACTAGTGACTGGTTTCTTGGTGGAGGTGGCTTCACCTATTTTGAAACCCTGTATCCTATCAGTGAGCCAGTTAGCTATTCAGCAAGAGATAAAAGGGTTTATACCTAATTAGTAAGCTTGTCTATTATGCCTGAGTGGGGTATTGTATCAATATCCTTCACCAGATGGAGGTAAGCTCTGTGCATAATCTTGCATTCATCCAATGCTTTTGTTACCCTTTAAAAAAATACACTAGATTTAATAGGCACGATCTTCCTTTATAGAAGCCAAACTGTGATGAGTCCAGCATTTGCAGATTACCTGTGTCCTCATTTATCAAGTCCATGATAATTCTTTCCATGGCCTTACATATGAAGCTGGTAAGAGTTATGGGCCTGTATTTACCCAGATCAGTAGCTGTACCCCCTTTGTGCAGGCGAATGACTGTAGCCAGCTTCCATTCCTTGGTCACAAAACCTGAATGTAGGCACCATTTGTAAAGTGAATCAAATGGACCTGAGAGATCATGTTTCATGTTATTTATATCCCAGGATGTTACTGGGGCCCATTGATGCAGTGTTCTTGTACTTGGAAAGTGCACTGATGACCTGTTCCCTAGGAATAATTGGGGGATTGTGGTATGCAGTATTTCCTTTGGATTATCTGGAAAGAGTCACGGGAGAAAGTTGAGCTGAACCTTTCAGCCAAAAGGTGTGGGTGATGCCATTTTCAATTCATTTTGTGCATTGTTGCACATTTCTCCTGGGGTTATGGACAAAGCTGTAGAATGCTTTGTGATTGTCCTTCACCTGAGAAGTTATTTTTTCTTCATATTTAGCCTTTGAAGTATTAATTAACCCTCTTAGTTGCCTGTTTAGATTGATTATGGGGCTTTTAGTATGTATGGCTTTGTTCCTCCTATGCTTGGCCAAGATTGTTTTCTTTTGTTGTATAACCGATTGATATTGTGATTCCAGCAGGGTGGCTTGTTTTTTGAGTTTATCTTATTCTTAATATACCTGGGCACAGCTTGCTCTATGTAGCTATTAATATGGCTGTTCGGGGATTTTGTAAATAGCCCAGCATATGCTATGGTGGTTACTGGGTTTTGGGTGCTTGGAATTTATCCAAGGTGTCACTTGTAGAGAGAGGTTAGTCTTGGAATAATTCCTAAAGTTTTTTGGTTTAGCTAGATCTACAGATTTAATTTTTATTTAATGCAATACTGCCTTATGGTCAGATCTGATGAGTGAAGACATTACATTGGGTGAGGAACATCAGTCCCCCTCTCCTCGTGTTCAAGAGTACAGGGTCAAGGATAATTGCTTCCCTGGTAGGAGAATGGACCAAGTGTTCCAGGATGTTTGTATTAAAAAAGTTTAGGAATCGTTGGACTTGTTCATTAGAAGTGTTGTAGGATTCCCAGTCTGTAGAGGGGTAGTTGAGATCCTCTATGAATATCATATTGCACAAAAGCAGTCCGGACAAGCACCGTAAAGCCAAAAAAATTGTTAAAGTCCTTATTGTGAAGGCTGTTTGCAATACAAGCTGTAACACTGAAATTGAAATCCACTTGCACGTATAAAGCCACACTGAAGTCGGAAAAAACTTAAACCTTAACGCACTTTATTGTTAAAACAAGCGTTTTCGCTGTGGTTAAAACTACAGCTTCATCAGAGGCAAAAGTAAAATGCAATGTCAGAGTCAAGTTTTTATGCAACACACCCACGCCTTAATTAGTAATGCAATCACAATGAAGGCGTGTTAGCAGCATTTCTTGCAAAAGTAAATTCAGGGAATGAAAGCTCTGTTTAGGAGCATTCTCAAAAGTATGTAGTTTCATACTTTTAAAACAGTTGGAAACCATAAAACATTGATGCATCAGCAGTTTGTTACATTCATACACCAAGCAAATGTGCATTAAAAGCATGAAAGTGTGTAAGAAATATATACACAATAAAAGCAGTCTAAAAACAATGCATAACAGTTCTGCATATAAAAATGTTTATAGAAAAGTGTTTGTAAAAAGTATCTAGTGAAATCACTACCTGCAACTGCAGTTGGAAGCCTTGCTAAGTATAAATCTTAACAGTGGTGGAAAGTATATGTTACTACAAATTACTATTAAAGTAAAATAAAATGAAGTGAAAAGTGAAGTAAGACAAAGGTAAAGGAGTTATCTTTTATAGCTCCTCATTTTCAGGACACAAGCTATATTGCAATGTTCATTCAAACCTGGGTACGAAAATGAGTCTAGTAATATTTGCCATTCTAGCTCCTTATTCTCCAAAAGAGAGGTACTGGACCCCTCTTTCTGTTTTCTTGACCTGGTCAATTGCAATAAAATGAAAGCTATGTCCTTGATGTTTCATTACGTGTTTAGCTAAAGCGTTTTCTTTTTTCAGTTTCCTTATGGCATAATCATGTTGGTACAGCCTGTCCCGTAGTCTCCGGTCAGACTTGCCTATGTAAAATGCTTCACAGCAGCTACACTTAGCTAAATAGACTATGGATCTAGAATCACAGTTAAGCTTATGTGTAATGTGGTACTTTTTGCGTATTACAAAGGAATTGGAAGACTTCACAAGGTGGCAATAGTTACATGCCCCGCACTGAAAACAGCCTTTTCTTCTAGTCATTAGCTCCATCTGTTTACTTCTTTCTAGCAAAGTTTTCAAATTATTGCCTCTCCTATATGCTATCAGAGGTTTTGTGCCTAACTTGTCCATGAGTTCCTCATTATTTGTTATGTAATACCAATTTTTATAAAGTATTATTTGAATATTCCTCGAGTCAATACTGTAATTTGTGATGAAACTATTTACAAACGAGGTCCCTGTTATCTCAGTGTTGGAGGTTGCCCTAAGAAAGGGTATGTTCTCCCCAACCCTCGGATTAGCCTCTAAGTCTTCCTCTTGTCCACTGAAAATTTTGTGTGGAAGTAAGGGTAGAAATTAACCTTCCCTTCTTTTATTATTGACCTCATCCAGTATTTCTTCAAATAAAGTATTTGGGTATCCTCTGTTGGTGAACATTACTTGCAAGATTTTACATTCTTCTTGGAATAGTATCTCATTACTGCACATCCTGGCTGCTCGAATTAGCTGTCCCTTTATGATAGCCTTCTTTTGCTTGAATGGGTGGCAGCTGTTGTAATGTAAAAAGGAGTTGCAGTAAGTTGGTTTTCTGTATATCTTTGAAGAATATTCACAATTGTTAACTTCTTTATACAAGTGAACATCAAGGTAGTCAATGCTTAGCTCTGAGAATTTAGATGTGAATTTTAAAAAGTCAGTTGTGTTGTTAATAGAAGAAACAAATTCATTTGCTAGTGTCTCATCGCCATCAGAAAGGATGAAAATATCATCCAGGTATCTTGTGTAGAACTTGATGCGGTTCATTGTGTTAACGTCCTTAAGAATGTTGTCAACCTCCCAGTAGGCCATAAATAGGTTATTTACTGTAGCACCACATGGGGACCCCATAGCTACACCTTGTTTCTGGAGATAATATTTCCCATTAAAGATGAAGAAGTTGGATGTAAGTATGATGTCTAAAAGTTGTGATACTAAATCAATTTCATTTTTGGTTGCCCCCAAACGATCTAACATCAGTGAAATCCATTCAATAGCCTCCAAGTGAGGTATAGACGTGTATAGATCTATGACGTCGATAGTGAGGAAGTTTAGTGAGTCGCTGTAATCAATTTCACTTATCTTTTTTAAAAATGTCCACGAGTCCTTGCAAATGTGTGATATTTTCTTAATATATTTGCTCAGGATAATTTCTACAAGTTGGGCACTGGGGTATGTAAAAGAGACTCGGCTATCAATCAATGCCCGGATTGGTGGATTAACCAAGTTTTTATGAATTTTTGCTATACCAAAAATTACTGGTGTCCTAGGCATTGTGATGTCAATGTAATTGTAGGTGTCAATATCAATGCACCCACTAATAAATAGGTCCCTTAAAAAAACCCTAGCCCTAGAAATTGACATGTTCATCTCATTAAGTGACGATGAACTATAAGCTGGACTATCGAGCACAGTTTCCATTTTACTAATATATAGGAAGTTGTCAAAGATTACAAGCCCACCTCCTTTGTCAGGTTTTACTACCCTGACCGGTGCTTTACATAAGTTTTCCAAGCCTTGTAGTTGTTCTTCTGTGATGTTATAGTCTAACTGGTCATTTTTAGTATGTGAAAAAGTGGCCATTTGTCTGAGGTCCAATTCACAAGTTTTTTCAAAAAGTGTTAAAATGTTGTGTAGTGGGGGGTTGTAAGTACTAGCTAATTTCAAATTAGTATTCATGTTAGTAACATCATTGTTAAACATTACATGCAAGTTCAGTTTCCTGATAAAGCATTTCAAGTCAATCAACGTCTTAACAAGGTTACATTTAGTTGTAGGAACAAAAGTGTTCCCGAATGCTAGTAGTTCTATCAGGGATGGAGGCACGTGAAAGCTAGAAAAATTATAGATTTTAAAGTCGCCTTTTTCATTCGTTAAGATAC
This sequence comes from Protopterus annectens, assembly GCF_019279795.1. NCBI lineage: Eukaryota > Metazoa > Chordata > Ceratodontiformes > Protopteridae > Protopterus > Protopterus annectens. The sequence goes on along the minus strand of NC_056744.1, from coordinate 454,967,120 downwards.
TTAAGTCACCTAACATGCTGTTGTTAGTGATAGGCGTTGAATTGGGAGTAGAGTCATCTGTCACTATCGTCTGGACCAGTTCTTGTTGTAGTAAGGCTGTTTGGGTTCCCTAAAAAATGCCTTCCCTGATTTTCATACCTTTGTTGGTTGTGTTGTTGTCCACTTCTGGTGTTGTGCACTTTCATATAGTTGCCACGTGGAGGTGCAGCTGAGTTAAAGTTCGTTCCTGTTTCATCCCAGTCATCACCTCCACTTAGGTTTGGCTCATTGTTTTCATTCCCAGTTTCTGTAATAGTACTGTCAACTTGAGTATTAGTTGAAGCCATTAGTTTAGGATAAGCTGTTCCATTAGAATAGCTCACCCTATCCCTTGCCAGTTTTTTTTTGTTCACTTTAACTTATCCACTAAACTGTCAATACTGGAAAAGATACGAGAGTAATCGTATTTATATCTATCAAAGTGCAAGTTTTGTTTTAAGGAACTGTCCAGTTGGTTGACTTCTTCAATTAATCTCGTAATATGTGTGCTGTAATGTTTAGAGATCAATTCCATAAGCTCAATTCCTTGTTTGTCAAACAATGTCCTTAAGTCAGCACAAAACCATTATTTTTAAAAATTCCAGTAGGGTTAAAAGAGGACCGCAAGCCTTTTGGAATGATTTTCTCTGAGATACATTGTTGAAAATAAACTGTCTCTAATTGAAGTTTTTCAGCTTCAATAGTTTATTATCAAAGTCTTTTAGACTGTCTGTTATTGTGTTCTCACTCACCGTAGAGTTAGATAGCCCCATAGCCGGTTGTTCCAGAGGTGTACCAAACCTCAAGTTGTCTGTGTTTTGAATCCAAATCCCAAAGTTCGAACACCAATAAGCCCTGGTGGCATTGGTAAAGAAACTCCGTTCCTTGATGTTGAAGGACTACCAGTTAGGATGTCCCTTAAGGAATGAACACCATTCGGTGGTTCAATAATGTCCTCGTTACGGACAGGTTGACCTGGAGGTATGGAATCCAGGTTCAGCAAAGAATTAGTGTCAGAAGGAGTTCCCGTCACTCCTCTTTGTAATCCTCTAGCAGGTAAGGCTGGGTGTAGATGGTGTGATCCGGCGACTTGTTGTGTGGTAAAATTGACGCGCTGGTCCAAAGCGTCAAGTTTGCTGACAAAAGAATCCATTCTTTTGTTTATTGCACGGATTAAACTGGTAAGATCATTACTTTCATCCACAGTTACGTTGTTGGATGCGAATAATCATGGACTAGTCGGGCTGTCAGGGCTGCCAGAAGACATACTGTTAAAGCAGACAAACGGAAACCAGTAAAATGCACAAAAGCAGTCCGGACAAGCACCGTAAAGCCCAAAAAAATGTTAAAGTCCTTATTGTGAAGGCTGTTTGCAATACAAGCTGTAACACTGAAATTGAAATCCACTTGCACGTATAAAGCCACACTGAAGTCGGAAAAAACTTAAACCTTAACGCACTTTATTGTTAAAACAAGCATTTTCGCTGTGGTTAAAACTACAGCTTCATCAGAGGCAAAAGTAAAATGCAGTGTCAGAGTCAAGTTTTTATGCAACACACGCCTTAATTAGTAATGCAATCACAATGAAGGCGTGTTAGCAGCATTTCTTGCAAAAGTAAATTCAGGGAATGAAAGCTCTGTTTAGGAGCATTCTCAAAAGTATGTAGTTTCATACTTTTAAAACAATTGGAAACCATAAAACATTGATGCATCAGCAGTTTGTTACATTCATACACCAAGCAAATGTGCATTAAAAGCATGAAAGTGTGTAAGAAATATATACACAATAAAAGCAGTCTAAAAACAATGCATAACAGTTCTGCATATAAAAATGTTTATAGAAAAGTGTTTGTAAAAAAGTATCTAGTAAAATCACTACCTGCAACTGCAGTTGGAAGCCTTGCTAAGTATAAATCTTAACAGTGGTGGAAAGTATATGTTACTACAAATTACTATTAAAGTAAAATAAAATGAAGTGAAAAGTGAAGTAAGACAAAGGTAAAGGAATTATCTTTTATAGCTCCTCATTTTCAGGACACAAGCTATATTGCAATAGTCCTTCAACATCAAGGAACGGAGTTTCTTTACCAATGCCACAAGGGCTTATTGGTGTTCCGAACTTTGGGATTTGGATTCAAAACACAGACAACTTGAGGTTTGGTACACCTCTGGAACAACCGGCTATGGGGCTATCTAACTCTACGGTGAGTGAGAACACAATAACAGACAGTCTAAAAGACTTTGATAATAAACTATTGAAGCTGAAAAAACTTCAATTAGAGACAGTTTATTTTCAACAATGTATCTCAGAGAAAATCATTCCAAAAGGCTTGCGGTCCTCTTTTAACCCTACTGGAATTTTTAAAAATAATGGTTTTGTGCTGACTTAAGGACATTGTTTGACAAACAAGGAATTGAGCTTATGGAATTGATCTCTAAACATTACAGCACACATATTACGAGATTAATTGAAGAAGTCAACCAACTGGACAGTTCCTTAAAACAAAACTTGCACTTTGATAGATATAAATACGATTACTCTCGTATCTTTCCAGTATTGACAGTTTAGTGGATAAGTTAAAAGTGAACAAAAATAAAAACTGGCAAGGGATAGGGTGAGCTATTCTAATGGAACAGCTTATCCTAAACTAATGGCTTCAACTAATACTCAAGTTGACAGTACTATTACAGAAACTGGGAATGAAAACAATGAGCCAAACCTAAGTGGAGGTGATGACTGGGATGAAACAGGAACGAACTTTAACTCAGCTGCACCTCCACGTGGCAACTATATGAAAGTGCACAACACCAGAAGTGGACAACAACACAACCAACAAAGGTATGAAAATCAGGAAGGCATTTTTAGGGAACCCGAAACAGCGCCCTTACTACAACAAGAACTGGTCCAGACGATAGTAACAGATGACTCTACTCCCAATTCAACGCCTATCACTAACAACAACATGTTAGGTGACTTAAGTATCTTAACGAATGAAAAGGCGACTTTAAAATCTATAATTTTTCTAGCTTTCACGTGCCTCCATCCCTGATAGAACTACTAGCATTCGGGAACACTTTTGTTCCTGCAACTAAATGTAACCTTGTTAAGACGTTGATTGACTTGAAATGCTTTGTCAGGAAACTGAACTTGCATGTAATGTTTAACAATGATGTTACTAACATGAATACTAATTTGAAATTAGCTAGTACTTACAACCCCCCACTACACAACATTTTAACACTTTTGAAAAACTTGTGAATTGAACCTCAGACAAATGGCCACTTTTTCACATACTAAAAACGACCAGTTAGACTATAACATCACAGAAGAACAACTACAAGGCTTGGAAAACTTATGTAAAGCACCGGTCAGGGTAGTAAAACCTGACAAAGGAGGTGGGCTTGTAATCTTTGACAACTTCCTATATATTAGTAAAATGGAAACTGTGCTCGATAGTCCAGCTTATAGTTCATCGTCACTGAATGAGATGAACATGTCAATTTCTAGGACTAGGGTTTTTTTAAGGGACCTATTTATTAGTGGGTGCATTGATATTGACACCTACAATTACATTGACATCACAATGCCTAGGACACCAGTAATTTTTGGTATACCAAAATTCATAAAAACTTGGTTAATCCACCAATCCGGGCATTGATTGATAGCCGAGTCTCTTTTACATACCCCAGTGCCCAACTTGTAGAAATTATCCTGAGCAAATATATTAAGAAAATATCACACATTTGCAAGGACTCGTGGACATTTTTAAAAAAGATAAGTGAAATTGATTATAGCGACTCACTGAACTTCCTCACTATCGACGTCATAGATCTATACACGTCTATACCTCACTTGGAGGCTATTGAATGGATTTCACTGATGTTAGATCGTTTGGGGGCAACCAAAAATGAAATTGATTTAGTATCCCAACTTTTAGACATCATACTTACATCCAACGTCTTCATCTTTAATGGGAAATATTATCTCCAGAAACAAGGTGTAGCTATGGGGTCCCCATGTGGTGCTACAGTAGCTAACCTATTTATGGCCCACTGGGAGGTTGACAACATTCTTAAGGACGTTAACACAATGAACCGCATCAAGTTCTACACAAGATACCTGGATGATATTTTCATCCTTTCTGATGGCGATGAGACACTAGCAAATGAATTTGTTTCTTCTATTAACAACACAACTGACTTTTTAAAATTCACATCTAAATTCTCAGAGCTAAGCATTGACTACCTTGATGTTCACTTGTATAAAGAAGTTAACATTTGTGAATATTCTTCAAAGTTATACAGAAAACCAACTTACTGCAACTCCTTTTTACATTACAACAGCTGCCACCCATTCAAGCAAAAGAAGGCTATCATAAAGGGACAGCTAATTCGAGCAGCCAGGATGTGCAGTAATGAGATACTATTCCAAGAAGAATGTAAAATCTTGCAAGTAATGTTCACCAACAGAGGATACCCAAATACTTTATTTGAAGAAATACTGGATGAGGTCAATAATAAAAGAAGGGAAGGTCAATTTCTACCCTTACTTCCACACAAAATTTTCAGTGGACAAGAGGAAGACTTAGAGGCTAATCCGAGGGTTGGGGAGAACATACCCTTTCTTAGGGCAACCTCCAACACTGAGATAACAGGGACCTCGTTTGTAAATAGTTTCATCACAAATTACAGTATTGACTCGAGGAATATTCAAATAATACTTTATAAAAATTGGTATTACATAACAAATAATGAGGAACTCATGGACAAGTTAGGCACAAAACCTCTGATAGCATATAGGAGGCAATAATTTGAAAACTTTGCTAGAAAGAAGTAAACAGACGGAGCTAATGACTAGAACAAAGGCTGTTTTCAGTGCGGCATATAACTATTGCCACCTTGTGAAGGCTTCAATTCCTTTGTAATACGCAAAAAAGTACCACATTACACATAAGCTTAACTGTGATTCTAGATCCATAGTCTATTTAGCTAAGTGTAACTGCTGTGAAGCATTTTACATAGGCAAGTCTGACCGGAGACTACGGGACAGGCTGTACCAACATGATTATGCCATAAGGAAACTGAAAAAGAAAACGCTTTAGCTAAACACGTAATGAAACATCAAGGACATAGCTTTCATTTTATTGCAATTGACCAGGTCAAGAAAACAGAAAGAGGGGTCCAGTACCTCTCTTTTGGAGAATAAGGAGCTAGAATGGCAAATATTACTAGACTCATTTTCGTACCCAGGTTTGAATGAACATTGCAATATAGCTTGTGTCCTGAAAATGAGGAGCTATAAAGATAACTCCTTTACCTTTGTCTTACTTCACTTTTCACTTCATTTTATTTTACTTTAATAGTAATTTGTAGTAACATATACTTTCCACCACTGTTAAGATTTATACTTAGCAAGGCTTCCAACTGCAGTTGCAGGTAGTGATTTCACTAGATACTTTTTACAAACACTTTTCTATAAACATTTTTATATGCAGAACTGTTATGCATTGTTTTAGACTGCTTTTATTGTGTATATATTTCTTACACACTTTCATGCTTTTAATGCACATTTGCTTGGTGTATGAATGTAACAAACTGCTGATGCATCAATGTTTTATGGTTTCCAACTGTTTTAAAAGTATGAAACTACATACTTTGAGAATGCTCCTAAACAGAGCTTTCATTCCTGAATTTACTTTTGCAAGAAATGCTGCTAACACGCCTTCATTGTGATTGCATTACTAATTAAAAGCGGGTGTGTTGCATAAAAACTTGACTCTGACACTGCATTTTACTTTTGCCTCTGATGAAGCTGTAGTTTTAACCACAGCGAAAACGCTTGTTTTAACAATAAAGTGCGTTAAGGTTTAAGTTTTTTCCGACTTCAGTGTGGCTTTATACGTGCAAGTGGATTTCAATTTCAGTGTTACAGCTTGTATTGCAAACAACCTTCACAATAAGGACTTTAACAATTTTTTGGGCTTTACGGTGCTTGTCCGGACTGCTTTTGTGCATTTTACTGGTTTCCGTTTGTCTGCTTTAACTGAATATCATATTGGGTTGAATGGTGAGGGACTCTAGTACACTGAGGTAGGTAGCATAGGTTTCCTGGGACATGGAGTGGGACCTATTGGTTGCAAGGATATGGTTTATGGTGATTTGCACATGTATGAGTCCCAGAGGGTCATACACTTTAACTACTCTGAATGTGAGGTTGTTTTTAATATAGAATGAGAGTCCACTGCCTTTAGTTCCCTCCTGTGCAGTAGCTGGTCTAAAGGTGTGAAAGGTATTATAACCTTGCATTGCTGGGGTACTGTCTGTGACTTTAAATCATGTCTCTGTTACTACACATATGTCAACACTCTCCAGGGAGAGAAAAGTTTGCATGGACTAGAATTTCTAGTTAATATTCCTAGCATTGAGCAGTAACACCTTCTTATATTCCTTCATAGGTTCAGTAAAGTCAGGAGATTTATAGTTTGGCATTGCCTAACTAATTGCTCAAAGGTGATAAACTCAAGTTATGTTAGTAAATGTTGAGCAGAGTAAAGGAGTCTTGCTTGTGAGCAAGAAAATATGAAGAAAGAGAAGGTAATTTCTTATTTGGCCAAAATTGTCCATGCATTTAGAACTAGTGCAGAACTCTACTGAACCTAATTTGTGTCAAAATAATAATCCAGAGGGGTGGAGCCTAGATGGCCAACTGAGAGCAGTGAATTTTGAGAGCTCCATAAACTAGTATAATAATATAGGACAATGTTATTATTTTAAAGCTTAAAATGTCAGAAATCTATAAACTACTAAACTATATATATATATATATATATATATATATATATATATATATATATATATATATCAATTTTGGTGGAGATATACAACATTTTTCCTGTCAAGTAAGTTGGAGATATATTGAGTCACTGAATATGAGCAACTCAAGGAATTCTCATCTAGATACTGCTTTGAAAAAAGAATTGCAATTGATGACATCTACCTTACAGGACCTATCTTTGAAGATGGATGGCTTTAAAAATGACTTAGAAAACCTCAAATTAAATTCTCAGAAACAGACTGATACTCTTATGGAACTATTACAGCAACACCATACAAAAATAACAAATATAGAGACTCCTCTAAATGACATTGAAGGGAGACTCAAAGAGAAAGAATTCCAAAAAGAATTTCTGCTTAAACAGAATACATGGCTGCTTAACAAAATAGATGACTTAGAAAACAGGGAAAGGAGAAACAACATAAGGATCTTTGGTCTGCCTGAAAACACTGATGGTGAAGACATTATTTCATTTTTAACAGCCTGGATTCCTGAATTTTAAGACTTGAAAGAGGGACTTTCATTTGGAATTGAAAGGGTGCATAGAGCACTGAGGAAACTTGTTTCTAACTCAACCAATACTCCACCTAGATCCATTGTTATAAAATTTATTTCATTTCTGGACAAGGAACTAACATTAAAATCTGCTTGGAGAAAATCACCCTTAAAATACAATCAAAGCCTGATAAGGTTTGACAATGATACAATACTAGAACAAAGGAAAAAGGTCTGGCCAATAATAAAACTGTTGAAACAAAACATTAAAGCACAGCTGGCCTTTCCAGCCAAGATAAAAAAAAAACTTTTTGCCAATGAGATGAGAACCTTTAATGACTTAGAAGAAGCTACTATATTCATCAAAAACAACAACATAGTGTCTATCCCAGAAGAAATGGAATGGATGGCCCCTACTCTTAAAAGAATAAAAGAAACAAATCATTGGACTGATGCTAGAAAGAAGAAACAAAAAACTGATTCCAAGATAGCTGTCCCTAACAAATAACTTTTACAACTACATCTCTCAAAGTATCAACTGATATGGCACATCACTTGTCATCTGTTTTTATTTTTTTTAAAAAAGAGGGTTTTGTAAACAACTGAGAAACAATAATGATGTATTCACAATGTTCAAAGAATCCAATAATTCTTCACAAACAAAGGTAGGTCAAGATGGCTTATTATTTACATTATATATAAGCCAAACAAAGCAACATATAATACAAACATCGAAGTTTCGATTCCCCTACTTGAACTCAATGAATACTTATCTTGTTCATTTTTCATTGATTTTACTTATAATAATTTAAGTAATTAATTAATTAAGTAATTCAACAAGGCACCATTCATCAGAGTTCAGACTCAAATGTAACAAATTAACATCATATATAATAGCAGTAACAGTAGAGTGTTTCAAAAAATGCTGTCATGGAGACTAATGCTTTCTTCACTTAAAGTATGATATAGAAATGTCATGTACATCCTGGTTAAATAATAGTAGCAAACTGTTAGTACAAACGTCATAATTTTTCTGTCTAAATATAGTTAATATCAATTATGGCAGGTATCACAGCTATGAGTGCTGTTTGATCAATCCTGATATGGTGTGCATGGATGCAGCTGTGTCTGGCAGCTATTACAAATTTCATTATTATTCTGTCTAAACATAGTTAATATCAATTATGGTAGGTATCATAGCCTTGAGTGCTGTTTGTTCAATCCTGATATGGTGTGCATGGTTACAGCCATGTCCAGCAGCTGTAGTATGTTGCTGTTTTCGTCTCCGGGAAGCTGTGGGTTGTGGCTTGTGATCAAGGTTTACTGATGCTTGTGTATTAGGAAGAGACATTTAGCATTTTAGCCTGGATCCAGGGGAAGGGGTGGATAAAACTGTGATTTGGGATATTTTGGAAGAGAATGGTTTGTTTATACATCTTCTGAGTGAGAGATGGGAAGGCTGGAAGAATGTGTTATCTCTTGTTGTGGCGGCTTGTTGGGAATTTTTTTTTATCTGTTTGCTCTCTGTTCTTTTCCTGGCTGCTGCCTCGCTGAAAGGGAGGGAATTTAGGCTTAAAGTTGCAGTGACATTTAGCTTTGCTTTAGGTGCATTGTGAGCCTTAGGTATGCAGTACACAGACACACTAACAGAAACAGATGCTCCCAGGTTGCTATGGAAATGGAGACAGAGTGACGATAATGCTTAAAGGCTCTGTGGAACCTCCGAGATGATTCTCGGCAATTAAGTTTTTGGTTTAAAAAATATATATATAATAAAAGGGCTGTTTTAAATCACATGTACACATATTGATGGTCTCCCAACACTTCATTTAGCTCATTAAGTTGATTCTTGATAAAAAAATAAAATAAGTGCAATTTTATATTTAAAATGTATTTTGGTCCAAACACATTAAGGACTTAAATAAGAGTAGAAGTCTGAGTTATTGTGAAAGACTAAGAGCACTTGGTCTTGTGCAGTACCCTTTGAAGTGGTCTGGGAGGTGAGCTTGCTCAGATGTGTTGGGCATATGGGGATAGCTGATTCTAGGGTTGTTTGGGGTTGCTGGGAAGTGCTAGAGAGTCTTCAGATTTCCTTCATGGAAATATTTGTGGGAATGGAAGGTGTGTTGAGTGGTTCACTTGCAGAGTGGCCACTGCATGGAACAGGCTGGTAAAATGGAGCAGGATAAATATTGTTTTGGATATTTTTAAGAACAGTCTGGAAACACACCACATGAAATAGTGAATGGTATTCTGGAAAAACTGGATGGACATTGTTGCCCGTGCTCGAAGTACTGATAAGTGTGTATGTAAGGATGAAAATATATTTATAACAAATAAGAAACTAGAAGGTGTCATAATTTAACATCTATGGACTGTATAAACATGCTTGGAAGGAGCTAATGATAAGAAAAAACACTACAGCTTGTGATCTCTCAAATAACTAAGCAACAGCCAAAAAAAAAAAAAAAACACAAAGTTATGTAATGTATGATTTTGGTAAATCTAGACATAAAATATATAATTGTCATACAGGATGAAGCAGTCTGCTGAATTTAGATATTAAAGACAGGTTTTAATAACATGGCCTTGTGTATAATAACACTACTGTTGTAACTTGTCATAAATGACATATACTATACTGAACATCAAGGGGAAGCATGATGATTTTCTTATATAAGTAAATATGCATAACAAGTCATGTAATTGCTTTAACTTGAATTGTAGTTTTTGTAACCCATCTTGCCCATATATATTACTTAAGCAGTTACCAAGGTAACTAATGTTTTATACATGACATCAAACTGACAAAGTTGTTCAAGAGAAACAATAGAAGCCTGAACTTGAAATGCCACAGAATGCAACAATCATATTCTGAACAAATAGTATTAAATTGACAATAGACACTCAGATTAATAACATGGGCTTGTCTATAATAACACTACTGTTTTAAGTTGTCATAAATGACATACATTATATTGGACATCAAGGGGAAGCATGATGATTTTCTCATATAAGTAAATGTGCACACCAAGTCATATAATTGATTTAACTTGAATTGTGGTTTTGTAACCCATCTTGACCATGCATAATACTTAAGCTGTTACCTAGGTAACTAATGTTTTATACATGACATCAAACTGACAAAGTTGTTCAAGGGAAAAAATAGAAGCCTGAACTAGGAATGCCACAGAATGTAACAATCACATTCTGAACAAATAGTATTAAATTGACAATAATCACTCAGTTTAACCTTTGCTGATTATACAAAATAGAATGTTACCATTTAAATGTAAAAACATTCAGTATATGCAATAAAATGGCAGTTTATAAGTATGGAAAGGGAATTTGTAATCATTAATCACAATAAGTGATTTTTTTGTTTTTAACCTATAATTTCACTCATTTTATAATAAGACATGACCAATATGAAAATCCTTATGTGTAGGAAATGGGGGAGGAGGGATGCACTGATAACTAAAATGCACTAACTTTCATCAGTGTTCACATAAAACAAACTTGATACTTTAAGTAAATTAGCAACAAAGTAATTACTTAAATGCTGGCAAACAATGAAATATAACTTCTGATATATCCAATAAAATTGATTGTATTATAAACATTAGGTATAAATATTATTACCATCTATTTATATTAAGTAATAAGTTTTGAAAGACTTCATCAATAAGGGTGAATATGTTAAATAACTGTGTGGTATAATCTTTTACTGAGGTTTTATATATGATACATCCTATTTTACTATGATTGAATTGCTTGTCATCCATCTTTCATGTAAATATTAATTGCTTATACAATAAGTAGACATTTATATTGTATTATAATTCTGTCTAATCTACAATAGTACTATATCTGTTCAAAATAATATAAATAGTGCGTATTCCTATTACAAATATTCTGCATATGATAATTCAATTTATGGAGCTTGGATGTCCTGGATTGTCAAGGTATGACTCATAATCTGATGGACTTAGGTTTATCCATCAGATTAGGAATGATTTTCATTCCATGGCTAGTGTGGATCTTAGTTTTGTTAACATTTATTAATTTAAATTTGCTATTTCACAAATACATTTTTAGTATGCCATATGATAACATTACTTTAGGGGTAAACACTCAAAGTATAAAACTGATAATTTCCTTTAAAAGCTTAAACATATACTTTATAGTTATCAGAGGAAAATGTTTAATAGTCACAATAAAACAAAAAATACATAGTCTCAATAACCTAAGATGGATTTAACTTTATTATATTTAAATACCAATGGCTTAAACAATCCTAGCAAGAGATCAAGTCTACTGAAATATTTAAAACTGAACAAAGCACAAACTGTCTTCCTTCAAGAAACTCCTTTCAAAACAAATGACAATTACAAATGTAATCCTAGGGAATATATGATATATAAGACAAAGACAAAAGGGGTAACAATTTTATGGAAAACAAATGTGATTAACCCAGAAATCATTTATACGTATGAAGGTAAAGAAGGCTTTATGGCATTAGTAATAGTTAAATATAATAACAGAATATGGACCCTAGCCAATCTCTACTGGTTCCCAGGCATTGGAACAGGAATTGTTAGAAAACACTTGGATTTCATTTCCAATAATTATAAAGGCAACTTAATACTAGGAGGAGATTTTAACTGCATATTTGATATGTCTGAAACTACAAATAAAAGACCGCTGCGCACATCTGCTGTATCAAAAGCTTTAAACAAGTGGTAGAATCATTTCATCTTGTAGATACTTTCATATTTAAAGAAGATAAATCTTTGTTGTTTTCCCATCAAGACCATAGATTTGGTACACAAACTAGAATAGATAAAATATTTGCTGCCCATGACTTACACTCTAAAATCATTAATTTCTCAATCACTCCCTGCCCCTTTACAGAACACAATTCATTGATACTAAAACTTCAAAATGGGTACGAACCATTAATCTTTAACTCCAGAATTCCAGCATATATAACTAAAATTAAAGAGTTCCAACCCTGGTTATTATCGGAATTACAGTTCTTCTTAGATATTAATTACACCACAGAGATAAATAAAATAATGATATGGGACTCATTAAAAGCTTACATATATGGCAAAACCCTAACTTGGTATTAAAAAAAACAGAGAATGGGATTCTAAATTATTAGATTTTCAATCCAAACTTTTGTCAGTAAAAGCTGAAAGAAATCAAAATCATTTGGAGATGAAAAAGAAAGTAAAAGTATTAAACATTAAATACAAGGAAATTTTAAAATATAAAACTAGTTTAGCTTTAGAAAAACTAAACATTAATACCTTGGCCACTTCTCCCAAATATCTACATCATTTATCCACAAGAATCAAAATTCAATAAAAAGCTAACAACATTAAAAGTATCTTCCATGAAAAGAAAGGGAAAAATGTTTGGATGTAGGTGACATTCTTGATGCCTATAGAAATAACTATATGGAACATTTCCAAAAAGAAAATACACATATCAATCAATTAAATCTAGATGAAAAATGTTCTAATATATAAAAAATACCAGAAAAATTAAAACTATATCTGCAAGCACCCATATCCTACAAAGAAATTACAGATCCAATAAAAGAGGGTAAAAATAATAAAACTCCAGGTATAGATGGCATAATTATGGAAATATATAAACTTTTTCCTTCAAAGATACTATCCCTCTTCCATAAAACTCTATTAGAAATTCAGTCACAAGCTTTACTACCGTCTTCTTGGAGATATTCCTTAATCACACCAATCCTAAAGGAAAACAAATCCCAAACCTCTGCACCTCATATAGACCTATATCATTATTAAATAATGACTATAAAATATTTATGATAATATTAACTAACAGAATGAAAATAACACTATCCAAAACAATAAATAATGATCAAACTGGATTTATATATCATAGACACACACATAACAGTATTAAAAGGATAATTTCTCTTGTAGATTATGTTAATAAAGAAAATAAAGAAACACTCATAATTGGCTTAGATATAGAGAAAGCATTTGATTTTCTAAATTTGGACTATTTATTCAAAATCCTAATGCTATTTGAATTTCATGCATTCTTTGTTCATCTCCTAAAGAATAAATACACAATTTAGCATATGTCAAGTTAGGTCCTTTTACCTCTGAATCTATATGCATAACAAAAGGCACTAAACAAGGATGTCCCATGTCACCAATTCTATTTGCTCTAGCTATTGAAATATTGGCAGATTCAATTTGTAACAAAATAAAAATCAAAGAAATAGATGTTTATGAACAATACAATTCTAAAGCAATGCTATTTGATGATGACATATCACTAATATGATCTAATACAAAGAAGACATTAGAAGAATTAGATATATTAATTGACAAATTTCACATGACTTCAAGACTCCATTTCAGTAAATCAAAAAATTAATTTTTAAATAAAAAAAGAACTGCAGACTAAGGGGGATCACATCATAGGGAAACAAGAATCTACATTAAAATATCTAGGAATTGAGTAATGCAAGGATAATAATGAATTAGTCTCAAAAAACTACAATAATATCATCAACACAATTAAAATCTCTATGGAAAAATGGAACAAAATAATATTAACATTTGAAGATAGACTAGAGTTAATAAAAATGGTTTTACTGCCCAAGGTCCTATATATAACCTTGGCAATGCAACTGTTACCAGAAAGGAATATACTTTAAGAAATAAATTCATGCCTAATAAAATTTTTATGGTTTCCCAAAAGAAACAGAATAGCTTTAATGCATCATATCAGACCATGGAAACAGGGAGGATTAAACTTTCCTGATAAAAGCAAAAATATGTAAAACAATCTCAGATTGGAAAAGTCCAAATTACTCTGCAAATTGGAAAGTATTACTAACTGTAATATCAATAAATGAATTTGATTTACAAAACAAAATTTGAATAACAGATAAAAACAACTTGCTGTGGCACATATTATGTATTAGTATGCAATATAACATAACTAAACCCACTAAAACTCATATGATTATTACATTGACTAAATTAGGAAAATTATAAATGCAAATATAGATTTAAAAATATGGTTTGATCTTTTAACACCATTTATAGTCACAAAAACTTTCCACATAAAATACATAGAGAAATTATTAATTCCTGGGAACAGAAAGGATTTGTTTGTTGGTTTCAATGTGCCAAAGAACTAAACGTTTTAGATATGCAAGTTATAAAATCAACATACAACATTCCACAACAGGACTGGCTAACTTTACAGAGTATTCTGCCATATTCACATGATTTAAGTAGAATACTTAACAATTCTTCATTTAAAGAAATACCTCAATTTATGAAATACATATATGAAATCATATATAATGACTTTGACATGGGAAACAGCATTTCAAAATTTTACAAAATTTTGATAAACTATAAAACAACACCTAAAGCCTCATATTGGAAATATATAACAACAGGACACTCAATACAGTTAACTGAAGATATTAAAACAAATAACTTATTATTGATAAAATAAATATCCTTTACACAATACTGGACAGTTTTTAATTGGAAATGCTTGCACAGAGCATTCTTAACCCCAGACAGAATCAGTAAAATGAGTTTTTCCATAAAAGGAATATGTTGGAGCTGTAACCACATTTTCTTTGATTGTGTTAAAATGAAGCCATTTTGGAATGGTATTAATAACTTTCTACAAGCTTTATTTAATGTATCATTTTATTTAACTAAAGTTTTTGTATTATTAAATGTGAATGAAGGTCCTCATTTGAACAGGTCAAACATGTATCTAGTATGGACTATACCTGCAATTTCAAGGAAGTGTATAAGAAGAAGATGGAATACAAACACAATACCAACTTTGGAAGACTTCTACAGCCTACTGAAGACCACACATTATTGTAAATTAATATTAAAGAACTAAGAATTTATCCAAAGCCATTTATCAATAATCCTTTGGGAAAAGTCTTATTGTTGAATGACACTATACAATAATTGATCAGACACTCTGATAATGGATTGGACATACTTCTAAAGTAGCTGTATACATTATGATCTGTTACAGTGTCAGGCTAATGTAAATAGTGTACATAGTTATTTAAGATGTTATGTATAAATACTATGGAGTTCATTCAAATGTATTTGAAATATAAAAAAAAAATTCTGAGAAAAATAATAATAATCCAGACAAGCTAGTGTTCTCTTATTCAGTTCCAAAAAGACAGAAGTTCAAGGCTAGTACAGATCCTTTCAAGTATAAAAAATATATATATATATATATATATATATATATATATATATATATATATATATATATATATATATATAAAATGGAAATTAATAGACTATTACTCATTTTTTTATTTGAGCTGTGAAGTTAACTGATACCACAAGTCAATATGCTAATAATGCACAGAAAGCTATAGGTTACAGTTTCAAAATGCAAAAGGAAGTTTTCTGTAAAATATCAGCTCCTTAGTCACTCCTTGCCAGCACCTGAGAATGAAATTCTCATTAACAGATACTGAAAAAAAAACACTCAAGAGAAATGTTCTGTTATAACAGGCAAACCAGAGCTCTTTTTCTTTTGTAGGAAGGAGATAGGATAAGAATTCAACAGAGCAATCATAAAAATTAATCAGATGCAATGATGTGTTGAAATGCACGAGGAATCTAGATCATTTGTTATAACAATTTCAGGCGGCAAAGTATGGATGAAAAAAAAAAACAAGATGTATTTGGTTAAGATGAATGCTAAGTCCGTGAAAGATAATGAAGGGCAAAGAAACAGTAATGAGTCCACAAAGTCTACTGATACATCCAGAGATGTACTAAGACAGTGCCTCAAACTAAATTGCCACCAAATTTTTTGTCAGCAGATGCGGAGTCCAGGTGCATTTTCAACTGCAATACCTTTGACATGCCTCTTTCTTTTCTCATTAACAAAACATCTTAGATATGAAAGACCTTTAACAAACCTGCTGGTTGGCAATTTACTTTAATTTCCACACAGTCTAATAGCTCCTTTAAGTTTCAATCCAGGCACAAAAAGAGGAACATTTTTCTGAAAAATTTCTTTAAACAATCTTTTTATTTCATTGTCTGTTTCAGCAGGCATTGCATAAGGCATGTCTCTGGATCTGAAAGATCTTGAAATGGTGTCTTCTGGAACATGAAGGCCTTTTTTACATATTGGTTTCTTTTTTAAATATAAATTTAGGAACCTCCTGAAAAATCTTTGGTTTTAAAACAATGGTTATTATATGTCATCCCAGCTTAAATGAATTTTACTCAGCCATATTGTAACTAGAGAACTTAGTCTACTGCTAGAAAATCTGACCAAAGGCAATGGTTCTTCCTTTCCCTTATTAGGAATGTTTGTCTCAGCAACTTCCAGTATTGCATATTATCTCCCATATAAGTACTCAAAACAAGATCAGTTGGATAAAAATGTGTATTAATTCTTTGAATTTCTGTTTGTTCATTAGACTTACAGGCGAAAGCCAATATAAATATTCAAGTGAAAGTAAAAATAATGAATGCAATAAAGGTGTATTGCAGCTGTGTGTATATAGGTTACTATTAGGCTATCTGTCCTTGCATGCCATTTTAAGCCTAGCCAAATATTTCTCAACCTAAAGGTGAGAATCAAACCCTATACCTTGTGTATGTGAAGTAAATATCTTAACCATTATGTTAAACCTAACTCCCATGTCAAACCCAAAGGAATTGTATTTCACATGAAACAGAAGTTACCAAAATGCCAAACGATGGCACATGTTGCTGTTAATGGAAAGATTAAAGGGGTCAATTAGCAACAGAGTGTAAAAATGAGAATAGTGCAAAGGAAACATTTTTTAGGCTCTGTGAGTAAGCAGTTAGACCTAAATGAGCTATGGCAAGTCAAACTTTCATTTCTTTTTAGTCCTGCAGTTGGTGAAAGCAGAAAATGACAAATTCATCACAGGCAGGCAGACCAGATGTCATGGGAAATTTCTCTCCATTAAGGAGTAGGAAGAGTGCAGTTATTAGTTTGGATCTGTTTACTGTTAGGTCCTCTTGTGTCAAATCTTTTGAGTACAGCTACTGCATGTAAACTGGGAATTCCCAGAAATGACTAAATAAGTGCTGTTGGGTCAAGTGATGCTAAAGTCTTTAAATGTGAACTTATGAAGATGTGTTTGAAAGATGGTGTGATTCCTTACATCCTCACTTCACCTCAAAGAGAACTGTTCCTCATACTCAGTTAGGTAATTAATCAGTTATATTTAATGAGACCTGTGGGGGTCACTGAAGGGTTTCAAAACCTACAGACTGCTGATCTCCAGTGATGCCAGTGATGAAGAAGAATGGCAAAGTGGGAATTTGTATAGATTTAAATGGTTTAAATGATGCAGTCAAAATGGAGCCATTCATTCTCCTTACCTTTGAAGACATATTACCCCTAGCTAACTGGGCAAGGATATTCTCCATTTAGATGCATCCAGTGGGTTTTGGCAAATACCACATGACACAAACAGCAGACAGGTTGGCATGCTCATTACTCCAATGTAAAATTATTCTCTTGTAAGAAGTTGCTTTTTGGTTATGTCAGCACCTGAAATCTTTCCACATGAAATGAGTACACTCCTAAAAGATCATGAGGACACAGTGGTTGTGAAGAATAATATTTTTGTGCTTGGATCTAACAAAGAGTCGCATAATAAGATGCTAAAGGTAGTGCTGCAGGCCATTGAATAGTCAGCTCCCAAGCTCATTAAGGAAAAATTCTGCCTTGGCAAGTCTGAAATTCAATATTTTGTATGTTATATCAGTTAGGATGGAATCAGACTAGAACAAAGTAACATTTATTTTTTTATTATTTATTATTTGCTTACTGGGAAAGTCTGACTTGGAATGAGGCCAATTTTCAGTGGAGGCCAGGGAAGAAACATTCCAGATGCATGTCTTTGTGACATGGGAGGAAACCAGAGTACCCGGAGGAAACCCACATGAATGCAGGGAGGACATTCAGACTCCACACAGAAGGTACCCTAGCCGAGAATCGAACCAGAAAATCTCTTGCTGTGAGGTGACAATGCAGCTTCTGCACCACTGCTCAGTAAAAGTTGTGACTGAGTTATCAAGTACAAGTAATATCATGGAACTCCATCAACTGCTTTGCATGGTAGATTCTTTGGGTAAAACTGTGTGAGGACTGTCATTGGTGCTTCGTACTTTAAAAGAACTGCTAAAGATAACTAAAACATAGATAAAGGATGGTGCTCAGGAACAGGTGCTTAAAAATGTTAAATTTATGTTAGTGTCCACACCAGCCCTTCCTTATCATTTTCTCACCAAACTGGCTATGGACATTGCAAATGACAGCAACTATGGTGTTATAGCAGCTAAGTAAGCGTAAGCCAGTAGCTTTCTGTTTCAGAACAGTAACAGAGATTAAAGGGAAATATTTGCAAACTGAATAAAAATGCCTTACAGAACCATGTGCAGGTGAACACTTTTCAGGTCACTTATGGGTTCTGGACACTTTTTAGCTACATATAGATCACTGCTAATAAATTAACATGACTCAGATTAAGTTCCTTCAAGATGTCAGTGGCCACTGATGAGGGTCCGATAATTCAAACTGTACAAGTTCCAGAGAATCAACTGATACTGGAAGATACTTTATCGAGAAATCCAGGGCCTACGATAGTCCAATTAGCCACTGAAGAAGACGTAAGCATGTATGTGTAGACCATAATGGAAAGCCGAACTCTGACATCCCATAGGATGTACGACCTCAGAGAAGTAATTTATTTATTTATTTATTGCATTTGTTTACTGGGATAAGTCTACTGGGCCTAAAAGAGCCCATTTTCAGTGGAGGCCCGGGGAGAAAAGCTCCAACGAGATACAGAAAAAATATAAACATTAATTAGTACAGAAGCAGAAACAGTGTTACAGATAGTAAATATAGTAACATATACAGAATATATACATAAAAGCAGGAATCTAGTTTGTTTGATTGCAGCAATATATACAGAAAATATACATTAAAGCAGAATTCAATGAATTCAATCAGACTGGTATAAACAGAGAGCAGTATTATTGTGCCAGAATCAACAAGGGCCCAAGCCTTTCTGTGTTGAAAGGAAGCCTTCAAGCTTAATTTTGTTTCTTAGAACTAGACAGTTTTTTTGTTTCAGCACTTGTTCAGAACTTATTGTAAGCACTAAATAAGCTACAAATTACTACAGCACTCAACTTTCCTCACTGTCTAGAGGAAAACAGTTTCTAGCACTTAACAAATAAGCACCTATCCAGGCATGTCTAAGGGTCAGCCCCTGGTGTTTTCTCCTGTCTACCTGATGAATCTGGGCATCTTGGGGCAATGCAGTAATTGCCTCATGTACACAGACAACCCTCTCCTCCTACCACCCAACACTACAACCTGTGAGAGATGCACTTATATAGCCAAACTGGAAGCAAAGCTCTCTTCACCCAAGACTGGACTAGACAGTCAAGAGTAGTAGGTAAACACTTGCACCACACCACACTCAGCACATAGTCCCTCAAAACCTGCACCACCAAAACACACACATAGAAACACAAAACACAAACCTACATTCATGGAGGCTCTCAGTAAAAACCTGCCCAAGCAACAGGGACCTCCAAAGCAGAAACACAAGCAACCTCCACCCCCCTCCAACACAACCCAAATGACACATAGCCCACAAACTCAGTGTGCCACTCAACCACAGCCGATAAGGCATAACAATGCACCCAACACTATAGTCATAGGTGACTCTATAGTCAGGCACACTGATGTTCCACTCACCAGGCTAAACAAGGAGAAGGTTACTGTCAGCTGCCTGTCAGGTGCCAGGATCCGCCACATAACACATGCACTCAGGTCACTCCACAACAAGTACAAATATG
The DNA here is from genome assembly GCF_019279795.1 of Protopterus annectens. Classification (NCBI taxonomy): domain Eukaryota; kingdom Metazoa; phylum Chordata; order Ceratodontiformes; family Protopteridae; genus Protopterus; species Protopterus annectens. Next base: position 454,946,837 of record NC_056744.1, on the reverse strand, counting down.
ACTCTGTCATTGTCCATGTTGGTGTGAATGACCTGAGACGTACTGCCTTGGACTACATGAAAAGGGACATGGAGGAGCTGTCCGATCTTGTAGCCCAGGCAGGTATGACCCTAGCCCTGAGTAGCATCCTGCCATCACCCAGAATGATACCACAGTACAAGGACAAAATGATTGACTTCAACAATTGGCTAAGCTTCTGGTGTCATTCTAAGGGGATCCAGTATCTGTCTGCCTGGGATGACATGATCGACAAGCCACGATGCTTTGCCAGAGATGGCCTGCACCTGTCGCCCCTGGGATTCTGGATACTGGCTAAGGCTCTAGCCACCCCTATAGTGCCTTTTTTAGGCAAGGTTCAAATGACAAATTCACCACCGTAAAAGGTACAAGCAAGCAAAATCTGAAGGTAATGCTACTCAATGCTAGAAGTATAAAACTCAAAATGCACTCACTTGAGGCACTCCTTAAAATGGAGAACATCGACATCTGTGCAGTGACAGAGACCTGGTTCAAGGCTCCAGAGAGTACCCCTGCATTACTAGGCTATAATTCATACCACACCTTCCGGCCACCTAACTTGGACCGAAACACTAAAGGTGGAGGTGTGTCCATATTCATTAAGGATATCCACACCTCCAGGCTAGTTGCTCAGCATAATGCATCCGAGATTATCCAAGTGCAACTAACTCTGGGCAAGCCAGCAATCCAAATTGTAGATTGCTATAGATCCTCCACCATGCCCCAGGATTCCCACTCCTCATTTCTTAATACACTGGAAAATATTAGGGTACAACCTAACACCCTAATAATGGGTGATTTCAACTACCCTACCATTAAATGGGAAAATTACTCATGTACCAACTCTTGTGCTCAACGTTTTCTGGAATTCATAAATTCCAATGCCATGGATCAACTTATCCACACCCCACCAGGGGCAGCAATATCCTAGACCTGGTTATTACCAACATGGGCAACCGGTGCTCCACATCAGAGGTCAGTTCCTCGTTTGTCAGATCTGACCATAAGCTAATCACCCTAGACATCCACATCCCTCCCCACCCCCCATTAGGGAAACCACAGAAAAAAATTTCTCCAAAGCCAACTTCACGCTTCTTAAGACAGAAGTGGCAAACGTCACAACACCCATGCTGATGGACAATAGAGGTATGACTGCTCAATCCTAGACAAATGCACTTTATAAGCACTTACATGAGTGAATGGATTGTACAATCCCTAACAGAACCAAGATGCTATCCTCCAAAAAAAGGAATCCAATCTGGTGGTCCCCTGCCATAATCAAACTCTACAACAGAAGAAAGAAACTGTTGCAAAAAAAGAGTAAAATCCCATGATTGGAGAAACTCCCTGGTCAGCTTCAGTAAGAAGCTGAGATCCCTCATAAAATCCTCCAAAGCTAGTTATGAAAACAAAATCGCCACTGACTCTAAAGACAACCACAAAGCATTCTATAGCTATGTCAAGAATCTCAATGGCAACACTCAGATCTGCTCTGAGTTACAGCACAATGGCACTTAATATACAGAACAAACGGATATTGCCAACATCCTGGCAGATAGGTTCAGTGCTAACTTTACCCCTCTGTCATCCCCTAAAGGGCACATCTCTATACCGGAAGAATGCAAAGTTCCTGTAAGCATGGCTGCACAGGTAAAAAACACACTATCCAAAGACAAGAACACAGCATCCATGAGACCTGACGACATCCCAGGCTGTGTTCTACATGAACTACAGAATGAACTGGCACCCCACCTAAGTAACATGTTCAATCATAGCCTCACTTCAGGCTATGTGCCCATTAAATGGTGCACAGCGACAGTTATCCCACTCCACAAAGGGGGAGCCAACACAGACCCTGGAAACTACCGCCCAATTAGCCTAACGAGCCTGGTCTGCAAGGCTATGGAGCATATCATCATGGAACTTATAAACAATGACATTGGTAATCTCCAAACTCGGGACCCCACCCAGTTCAGGTTTGTAAAATGCAGATCATGTCTCCTAAACCTGATAGACTTCTTTGAAGCAGTCACCAAAGCCGTAGATGAGGGTAAGGTGGCTCACACAGCCTATCTAGATCTTGCCAAGGCTTTTGACACCATTACCCCACTCTGGAATTATAGATAAACTCACTAAACTAGGTATAAATCCCAATGTCACAAGATGGGTTGCCAACTGGCTCACTGACAGAACCCACACTGTGAAAGTAGCAGACTCCAAATCCAGCTTCAGACCAGTGACAAGTGGAGTACCACAGGGTTCAGTCCTGGGTCCTCTCCTGTTTGGTATCTACTTCTCTGAAGTACAAGCCAACACACAAGGTCTTTGGCTAATGAAGTTTGCAGATGACTGCAAACTAGGAGCCATAATCAAAACTCCAAAAGATGTGGACATCCTACAAAAGGGCCTTGCTGAGACAGATGCCTGGTGTCAAAGCCATGGCCTCAAGCTCAATGCCAAAAAGTGCATTGCCATTCCTTTTGGTAAAAACTCAGTACTCATGAACTACCACATAGGTGGTAGTCTACTTAACACTGAAAGTGTGATAAGAGACCTTGGGACACAGGTGGACAGTAGTCTCTCCTTTGATAATCACATCGCCACAGTAGTCAGGAAATCCTTCTATGTGGCACACCTCATCACAAAAGGTTTCTCATCCAGGAAAAAAGAGGTCATTGTTCCCCTCTACTCATCACTCATTAGACCCATTATAGAGTACAATGCCCCTTTTGGTATGTACCTCACAAGACATCTACAACAACTGGAAAGGCCACAGAAATACCTCACAAAGAGGATTACTGGCCTCAAAGAGATGCCCTATGCAGACCATCTCAACAAACTGCAGCTTTACTCCATTGCATATCGCCTACTCAGAGGCAATCTCTGCCTAACACACAAAGCTATGTCAAACCCAGAGCTTTTAGACATGCTCCACTTAAAGAAATCCCAATCCCTATGAGCTACACGCTCTAGGGACCTAAACCTTGTCACCACAATAAACAGAACATGCTGGAGGGATAGATTCCTGTCCCAGAGACTTCCCATACTCTGGAACAAACTACCTATCTATATCAAACAAAGCTCCTCATTAGCACTGTTCAAGAAAAATCTTGATGATTGGATGGGAGATAGGAAATTCACCCTGGAGATCACTTCTGTGGCTCTGCTCGACAGTGGCACGGGAAGATAATTTTCTTGGGTGGCGAAAGCGAGGGTACCTTTGGCTAGGCTTATATAGGCCCTAGGGCAAATAGCCTAGTACCTACCTATGAACCTATAAAATAAAAATAAATATGGAGAAAATATCATCAGTCACTAGTAACAAAAGACATAGGAGTTTAGTAATCATATAAGGAGAGTGAAGAGGTTAGGTTATAGGTTCATAGATTCATAGGTAGGTACTAGGTTATCTGCCCGAGGGCATTTATAAGCCTAGCCAGAGTGTGTCAGCGTTTGCTGCCTCATTGATTAATTAACTGAGCCTCTGTCAAGCAGCACCAGTGAAGTGATCCCAGGAGTGTACTTTCTGTTACCCATCCACTCGTCAAGGCTTCTCTTGAAGAGTGTTAGTGAGGGGCTCTGCCTAATGTAGTTAGGAATTTTGTTCCAAAGCATGGGGAGTCTCTGTGACAGGAATCTATCCCTCCAGCATGTTCTATTTATTGTTGTGGCAAGGTTTAGCTCACTAGAGCGCTTGGCTCACAGTGACTTGGATTTCTTTGGGTGGAGCATGTCCATTAATTCTTAGTTGGACATGGCTTTGTAAGTCAGGCAGAGATCACCTCTGAGTAAGCGATATGCCACTGAGTACAGCCGGAGTTTTTTCAGTCGGGCTGCATAGGACATAAGTTTGAGGCCAGTAATCCTCTTGGTGAGGTGCTTTTGTGGTCTTTCAAGCTGTTGGAAGTGTCTTGTGAGATACATCCCAAATGGGGCATTGTACTCTATGATGGATCTGATGAGTGACGAGTAGACGGGCACTATAACCTCTTTATTTCTAGATGTGAACCCCTTAGTAATTAGATGGGCCACATAGAAGGATTTCCTAACTACTTTGGCAATATGATTGTCAAAGGAGAGATTACTATCTACCTGGGTCCTCAGATCTCTTATTACCTCTTCTGTATTAAGGGGGCTGCCGCCTTTGTGGTAATTCATGGGTGTTTTGTTTTTCCCAAATGGGATGACTATGCATTTTTTGACATTTAACTTGAGGCCATGACTTGAGGCCAGGTTATAGAGCAGGAACATAGCCAAGAAGAGTTGAGATGATTTTTCAGCATTTGTTTGAAGGTGGTGGTGCTGCCTGTGTTTCTTATAGAAGGCGGAAGTGAGTTTCATAGTTTGGCGATGGTAAAGGCATAGAGGAGTTGACCAGCAGGTAAGGTGGGCTTATCTACTTTTAGAAGTAGATGATTTTCAGATCTTAGATGCCTGCTGGAATGGTATTTGGCAAGTAGAGTTGAGAGAGCAGGACAGTCTGTGGGTCTGTAGATTATTTTGTGCACAGTAGTTAGTTGGGTGAATGAGAGATGGTGGGGGAGTTCCAGCCACCCTAATTGTTTCAGTGACTTACAATGGTGGGATGAGAATGTGGCCTTGGTGGCAAATTTTGCTATTCTGTTGAAACACATAGCAAGTTTGGATTTTGTAGAATTTTGGATATTAGTGAGGAGAGGGGCACCATAAAGGAGAGAGGGTAATAAAAATGTAGTTGCAAGGGTTTGTCTAGTAGAGAGGCTAAGAAAGTGTTGGTGCCTGTAGAGCATACCAAGCTTTTGGTGTGTTTTTTTGATGTTATTGTTTATGTGTATGTCAAAGTTAAGGTTTTCATTTATAATAATGCCTAGTAATTTAGTGTGTGGGACAACTTCTATAGTGGTATTGTCTTGGGCTTGTATAGTTAAGCGTTTTTTATCAAATGGAGTGGTTTTCCTAGGAGTAAAAATTAGGGCAAGATGATTGTTAAGCATCCAAGATTCAGTAGATGTGAGGGCATTCTGGGTAATTTGCTGGAGTTCAGAGCTGGAATTTGCAGTGCATATTATTGTAGAGTCATCAGCATACTGGATTACTGAGCATTGTGGGAGAGTGGTGTGAAAGTTGTTAATAAAGATGCTAAATAAGAGAGGACCAAGTATGGAGCCTTGGGGTACCCCTGTGGATGTACTAAGGAAGGGAGAGTAAGACTGTTGCCATTTGGTGGATTGCTGCCTATTGGAGAGATAGCTGTTGCACCATTGTAGGGTAGGGGGAGAAATGTGGAGGGTGGATAGTTTAGAGAGTAGGATAGTGTGGGAAATGGTATCAAAAGCTTTGGAGAGGTCAAGGAAAAGTGAAGCAATTATTTTACCAGAATCCGTGCCGGTTAACTGTATCAAGGAAGGATAGGAGGGCGGTAGTGGTGCTGGGTCCTTGTCTGAAACCATGCTGAGTGGGTGATAAAATTTGATTTTCATGCAGGTGGTTGAGGAGTTGGGCATGGATGCATTTTTCCAGTATTTTAGAGAGGGGTGAGAGAATTGCTATGGGTCAAAAGTTTGTGGTGTCTGTGTTGGTGCCACCTTTGTGTAAGGGAAGAATTAATGCTTTTTTCCAGATGTCTGGGACAATGGATTCCTTAACTGATCTGTTAATGAGTATGCAGATGGAATAAGCTATAGCGTTTGCTGCTAGCTGCAGGAAGTGTGGGGGTAGATTGTCAGGGGCCAGAGTACAGGGTTTTAGCTTAAGTAAAAGTTTTTTTTATTGTGTTGGTGGGTATGGGGGAGTATTTTAGGTTAGGGTTAAGGGTAGACTTGTTTTCTGGGATGATTTGGTCATCAGCTGTCTTGGTGGTGGTGCTGTTAACTGTAGGAAAGGTGGTGGTTAGGTTAGCTATGGTGTCAATGAAGTAGGAATTGAAGAGGGTAGCAAGTTCAGTGGGAGTTTTTTTGAGGGTCAGAGGATGGATTGCTTTGAGAGCCTGGGTGTAATAGTTGGCTGATGGAAGACCGGAATTTTTGGGGATTAATTTTATGTTGGCTTTGTAGGTGGAAGTAGTGGTCTTTTTTATCAGTGGTTATTAGACATTTTGCCTGGTTACGGAGTTGCTTGTAATGTAGTAGAGTTGAGGGGTCTTTGTTTTTCTGCCATGATTTCCAGATTTTATTCCCTGTGGACATTACTTCTTTGGTGGATTTTGAGAGCCAGCATGCATGGTTATGTTTTATTCATTTTTGGCAGGTGGGTGCTTGCCTATTTAGGATGTCTAGAAATGTTGAGTTAAAGAATTCAACAGCCTCATTAAGTGGTAGGGATTTGAGAGGTTTCCACTTTACTTTAGCTAAGGTTTCACTAAATATGGATGATTGGTACTTAGTAAAATTTCTGGTAGATTTGTATTGGTGTTGGCCTGTGGTTGGAGTAGTTTTGCGCATGATATATGCTGGGTGGTGGTCACTAATGGTATTAGGTAGTATACCTACACTGTAATCGAGCAAGCTGTAGACCTGCAGAGTATGACTGGCTATGTTCATGACAAATGGACACATATAATTCATCTGTTGTACAAACACTTTTTTGAGAGCTCATTTGCCAGAGTATGAGGGTCTCATGTTGTACCAAGACTGGATTGTTAAGCCAGTTTCACAAAGAGCAGAAATCTTGAGATAAATCCACAAAGAGCATCAAGGGATGATGAAGCACTGGAAAAGAGCAAGATAATCTGTGTGTTGATCAGATAATGTTTATGCAACCGAGTTTGTGTTTCAATGTCAATACTGTGAATAATGACCTGCTCAAAGAAGAGAATCCTTGATTGTGTCTCTGTTGCTGAAAGGGCCATGGAAAAGAATTGGGGGAGACTTGTGTGAACATAATTCGAAAAATTGCTTTGTAGTCATGGACCATTATTTGAGAGATGTTGGGATAGCCAATATGCTTTACAATACCCCCGCAACAAGTCAAATCCCAGTTGAAGACAATCTTCTCCAGATGGGGGATTGCTATCAAACTTTTTCATTGACAACTAAACTCAATCTATATCCTCAGTTTCAGCAATTTGTTAATCAGTTTGACTTTATCAATACGATGTGGTCTGCATTGTCTGCAGGCAAACAGTACTGATGAGACAGATGTCTAAGAAAACCCATAGTCAGCCTGTCCTGCATCTTACTGTAATGCCCTTACAGAGCAATGCCACACAGCACAACTAGATGTAGTACAGCTCAACTAATGCTGGGATGGTAGAGCTGAACCACCATCTAAATTCTTAAGACAAAGTTTCTGCGTAAAGCCATTCCATAAGAGACTATGGAACAAAATGTTCAGGGGGCCATGTCCACTCTTGAATATTTCTATAACAAAAAACATTGTTTGTTTCTTTTCTGACTTGAATCCAGGTCAGACTATGCATCTCAAATTAGATGGAGAAAAGAGAAGTGAAGTGGAGTGAAAAGAGAAGTGAAGAGATGAGAGAAGAGAAGAGAAGCAACAACTGTGAATGTTGCCAAATCCTTAGAACTGAGTTTGTATGTAAAATAAGCCAATGATAGATCTATAGTAAGAAAAAATCAAAGACAATCCAGGCCATTCCTGACAAGTCCAAACTGAGGAGATATTTCTCACAACCAGATGAGCAGATATTACACACAGAAGAATTTGAAGATGCAAGTCTCTGAGACAGTGTCCTCAGAGACTAATGACCATGCTAGTTATGGCCTTCCCAAAAGACGCACATTGCCTAAATGTGACTTATTACCAAAAAATGACACATTACTGGATGGATACATGTTAACTAACAGTGAATTAATACAAATAACAAGCCCCTCACTTTCAGACCTATAAGCATTACTATAAGAGGGGGTGATGTAAGGCTTTTAGTGCACTACTGAGACCTATGGTGGTTCCAGAACAGTTAAGTAGCAAAACTGACTGCTAATAGAAAAGTATGCGTGGGACTGAAAAGCCTAAATGTTTTCTGTATTAGCAAAAATTTAAATTGTTGTACAATAGTATTAAATGCTTTTTATACTGCGTTGTTTTAAACTTGGAGAAATTTTAAACTGGATAGAAAGTATGCATACAAATGTTTTAATGTGCAAATAATATAATATGCACCCAAAAAGAGAATTTTTTTCTCCTTTCCAAGGTGATGGGCAGAGTGATACCAGATCATCATGACGATCAGTGTGGCCAGGGATAGACTCTGTGAAACTTAAAAGATTTTTACCCATAATGCATATGGCAGTACACAAGCTAGTAGCCATTGTAAGTAGACTGTAAACCTGACAAGATGCTCATGTTTTTTTACCCACATTTTCTCTGCACAAATGACCATTAGCTGACCCTATTGATTCTCCACATTTGTTTGGTCTACCTACCTCACCTTTCACTCACACAGATTTCCTCTAGAAGGGTTGTGGACAGGAAGGAAACAGAGGTATCCCAGGACATCATCACACTGCTGCTGTTGGGTTTTTTTACTTAATTCCACTCCCTCACACACTGATCAATGTAATGGGATGTGAAATGGGCATCAGCACTGCAACATCGTTCGTGTCCATAGGTTGCCACAATCATCTGCAACAACATTCTGTGGTAGTTTCTTCCAGCATCTACCACAAAAGTTATACCACTACCTGTTTGAGTGCCCAAGGCATACATCCCTCCCTCTAGCCATACTTGATCTACTATGTAGGCTTTTAGAGTGTTTAAACATGCTTTTCTATCAGCAGTCAGTCAAGGTTTTATCCATCTTCACCAAAGTGCTGGCTAGGCAAGTTGCCTTACTATATGAAAGTGTGTAAATCATATGGAAAATAAATGCAGGTAGCTTAAGACACCAATCCTGGTCTCCCAACTACCTGATGTCCTGAAATATAGTAAGCAGCATGACAGTCTGTAGCAAATTAATTTGCTTCTGTAGCCAGATCTCACATTAAGTACCCTGTATATTTGTTATCTCTAACCCCTGGCTGAGGGATAAATCCCAGATTCTGAAATTGTTCCTCCATACTATGCAGCCTCAAGGCAATACTAAGTATATATTGGTTTTGGAGATACCATCTTTTCTATCACAACACCAGCAAATGTTTCCTTCATCATAATTAACCCCCCCCCTTCTAACACAGGGGATGGAGTGCTATAGACATTGCAATTAATTGACATGATCTGTGTTTACATCCCTCCTGACTAACAAAACGGCACTGTGGATGATCCAGTGCAATGGCTCACACCCCATTCAAAACCAAAATAATTTTGATAAGTAACTTCGGCACTGGCTTATAGAGTAATCCAGATGTTCACTTGCATTTCACTGTTTTTCTGTATGGTACAGCTAATTTACTTACCTATCAAAACTGACCAAGATTATGATAGAGAAAGTACTCTTCAATTAACACACATCTTCACCAGCAGCATCCTTACAAAATCTGTATGGCCACAACATTAGCGGACATAAACCCAAACTCATTACCTGGAAGTAGTCACGCCATTATCTTCTGTCCTATAGTACTAACAAAGATAACCCTGTACTGTTCATTCATATCCTCCAAGCCATGAGATGGACTTCCTACATGCTGTCAAGTATAATCTTCAGCAGTTTGTTTCTAAAATACCGAATAGGATTACTTTCATTAGGAAAAGTGAAATGATACTAATTTCAATGGATCACTCATGCAGCAAGATCAATGACTCCTGAAAGGGACACACTATGGACAAAATACCATGAAGATAAATCTGTCTCCTGTCATGAAAAACTTCACTTCTAGGAGTTACAATAAGTCCCACCTCAGTTCATGCAAGAAACAGCACATTCTTAGATTGCAGTCCCCCTCCTGACATTGTTCTAAGCAATTCTGGACTAGAGTTTAAAAGACAAATGTAGTCCAAAGAGGGGCAGTCCAAACTAGCACTCTCCCCTTGACCTCATGTCAGAAGAGGCATTAGACCAAGATGGGAGCAGCTGGTTACCTATGTCAGTCTTGGCCAGATTTATTGTTTTATCTGTGTACCCTGAGTTTATTTTAGTTAAATAGCTGGAGCTGCTTGCAGAAGCAGTGATTTTATGAATCTGGGTCTTCTACCTGCTTTAATGTCAGTGTTCAGCATTCAGTATTCAACATGTAGACTGTTTTCATTAGTATCTGAAGCTTTGCTGCCAGTGTTCTCAGTCTTTAAGGATTTCAGGACTTTGGTTTTAGGTTTATTAACTGCAGTGATTTCCAGCATTTGAGAAAGATGACACAGCTACATCATTGGAAAATGCTGTCCATAGTCCTGCAAGTGCAGCTTCCCATTTCAGACTTCCCTTGTCTGTGCCTTTCATAGTGTCCTTGGACTTTGCTGCATGCGGTCTTGTTCTAACTTACGAAGCTTTTGGACCTGGACCTGGAGCTTCCTTTATTGGATTGTACTGGGTCTGCAATGAAAAGGAACCATGTCAGTGTGTATTCCCTGGCTGATTCTTGGTTGTGGAGAGTTTTTGGTCCTTGGGAATCTGGGTTTTGTAGTTAGGGAGTGCTGCTTCAGTGTCTGGGATCCTGTTGCTGTATTTTTTATTGCAGCAGTTAAATATCATGGCTGCAGGTGGCAGGTGAAACCATTATTCTTTGTGTCTTGTTTGCCTGATTTTATTCATGAACTTATTTTACAATTAACAATTTCAGAGACCCTGCTAGATGTTTTTTTGGACTTTAAATATTTGCAAATTGAGGAGTTTATTATGTTATACTAATTTTGAGTTATTTGTTAAATCTTTGATTTATTGGTATTTAATCTAGTAATTTTATTTCTTTGCTATGTATTGTATACTTGGAGTGCAAATGTTTGGATAATTCATCAAGTCTGTAACAATTTTATCACACCGCTTCACTCAGATATTTTCTACTGTGTTTAGGAGTATTAATGAAGTAGATGCTGAAAATGAAATTGCTGGCATTTTGGACTTACTTGAAATGACTGCCCCAAAAAGCATTTCCCCTACCTCTCTACAATCTCATAATTTGCATTTTGGGTCATCCTACCCAATTTTTGAAATCCACACTGGACGTTGTGCCCAAATCTACCACATAGTCTCTAACCTCATTAGGAATTCTGGAGCACAGCTGACTCTCAAACATGCCACAAGTGCTTAATGGCAACAGATAAATGAAATAAATGACAGCATGCAACAATTTAACTGCTGGCTGAGCAAGTAAAGGAAGGAGTAAGTGGGGTTGGGAGGATGGCTAAGGTGTTTGCCTTGCAAACACAAGGTACAGGGTTTGAATCTCACAGGGGATAATTGGCTGGGCTTAAAATGGCTCGCAAGGGCAGTTAGCCTAGTACTAATCGATGAACCTATGAACCTATGAACAAGAAAGTTAGAGACTAAGGCAAAGCACTGAAATCGCAGCCCAAAGGAGATACTAGTACAGTGGCACTGAAAGACTGGATGTAAACATGCAACAGAAAGGTTATATAACAAGCAAACAAGATCAGGATGGAGAGGTGCAAGCAAGGAAAGGAAAATAAAGAAAAAGAAGGATTGGCAAAGGAACTTAAAAACAGTATGCAGGAATGACAAATGGAGAGTGATGTTAAGCAATGCTAGGCATTCAGAAAAGCAAGTGATCTGTCTGTTGACACAGTGATCTATAATGCTTTGAAGATCATGTTTCCAACGCTTCTTGGCTACCTCTATACTGTAATATTTGCAAAGTCCACAGTACAGCAATCATGTCACATGATTGTGCCTTTCAGTGTATAGGCCTTCTGCCATGAGGGTATGCAACTGTTTCCAATTATTTTTTACAGACCCATCATTTATCTGTTTCTCCCACATGTTCAACAGTCATGGTAAACTAACTTGTATTTAGTCCACAATCCTGAGATGCCATTATTAACCTTTCATCCTTTGAATTCAGCTAACCCCTCCTTAACCATTCCTGCATCAAATCCTGATCAACATGAGGTTGTTCCAGGAAATCTCTATACTTACTACTATATGTATGACTGTTCATTTTCCTTATAGTCTTTCTTTTGTTTTTGTTGGCACATTCAGTTGCTGTCTGACTTTTGTCTTCTGGTTTGATTTCCATTTCTGTTTTCCATCTGACTGCTTCTGCTAAACTAAGCAGAGAGGTCATCTTAGACTTCCTCTCCTCATCTTGTAAAACTTTTACTGTGTTTTGGTCGGATGAGGTCACCAGATATATATGCAGCCAGAGGGCAGCTGATATATACATGTAATCAATCTAGCAGTATTACTACCATTGAGATGTTACAACCTAGTGAAGGTATAGATGGTTGATGATTAAGTTAATAGCAAATGAGTGAGAAATGGCTTAGGAGTGATTATTACAGCAGTAGTCTTTGTAGTGACAGATTCTTAGCTGTGAACCTGTTCTCTGCCTCCCTAGGGGGTAGCTGCATCCTCTTCCTCACCCTTTCTAAGGCACCATTAATGAGGCATCTGACTGCATCAACAGAGAAATGGACTTTGGTGCAATGTGGTAATACTTTCATTCTGTTGAAATACTTGTGATGCTTGAGCTGAAATACTATTTCAATTCTAGAAAACATTCAGGGAAAAGAAACTAGAATACATTACTGACAAATGCAGCCAGCATAGTGAAAGAGATGAAGCACGTAATATCAAACAAATAACTGGGTAGCTTGGATCTGTATTCAATAGAATATGGAAGGGAAAGGGATAAGACTAGGATTTGCAAAGCCCTTAAGTGATCTTGAGGAGGAAACAGACTGAAACGCAAGGCTTTGGAAATGATGGTATACAACTGCATACATGTAATATATACAGTACTTACAAATAGGTTTTACAGCTTAGTACTAGGCTAACTGCCTGTAATGGCCATTTTAAGTCTAGCCCATTACCCCATGTAAGAATCAACCCTGTACCTTGTGTTTGTAAGGTAAGTACCTTAACCACTATGCCAATCTGTGTGGACAGCAGATAGAAAGAAGAAAATCCCTTAGATGGAAAGTAAGACAATGCTAATAGGACTATCCACTTAGCTATTATAAGAGCTACACCATTACAGAAAGTGAAGCCTAGAAATGTATTTGAGCATACTGCAATTCTACATGGGAGATCTGTATTTTTCACAAATAATTTTATTTCAGTTTCCAAATGTCAAGTGCAGTAGATATAAACCATCAGTACAAAAATAAATACATGCGACAAGTAGTACCACTAGCTCTACTGAAATCTGAAATGTCCCTAATGTATCCCTTATTTATTTATTCATTCATATTTTGTTGTGTGCCACTCATTTTCTGTTGCTATCCAAATAATTCATAAAGAATTGCATTCAGCCATCTGAATATTTATTACTCCACAGACATGGTGAATATTTACTATACCATTCCTGCCAACATTGGCTAGCCTCAGCTTTCCAACTCCAGAGACTTCTGGGAAATGGTGACACACTTGTTTCAGTGCTTGCACTCCTCACTGGTACAGGAGATCCTGGTCATCCTGTGCAGAGCAGCAGCAGCAAGCTCATTTCAAACATTCATCTTTCTAAAAAGACCTGCATTGGATTCCAATACCTGCTCCCTGAGCAGGCTGTGCAGGAGCTTCAGCACAATTTTGCTCTATTTTGCACACCAGGCAGGCACTTTTCTTAGGGCATTGGCATCAGCAGCCATCACCAAAAATGGATAGCAAAGCAAAATGGTAATATAAGAACTGGTCCCTAAATGGAACTCTGAACTGTATGCAATGCACCATAGTGCCTCACAGGTGTGTAACACATGTACATGCCTGGCATGCAACATTCATGAGCAGGAGTGGACAACATGCTGGTGATGTGCAAAAGAATCTATCTACTCTTTATGTTGCTGGTGTGATTCCAGAAAATCGTGACTTATAGACAAAGGCAGGATCATGCTTCATTAGCACCAGGGTGGTATAAACTAGTAGACAGTAGTGATACTTATGGGTGCTCTACCACTCTGAGTGTCAAAGGGAGCATTAAAGAAAAGCAAACAGTAGACTTATTGGAATTGTTTAAATTAGGACACACCAGGATGCACAGTAGCAGGCACTGGCCCCTGTGTAATGTTGTCCAACTTTATACTTTCAGACTTATTTTTTCAATTGTTTTTAAGCAAATGAAATATAAAAATCAGACAGAGTAACCTCCATCAGGGGGCTTATGCCCCCCACACTACCCAAATGGATTGCAAAGCACTTAAAATTGTGTGTAGTGGGTGAAGAAGGCAGCAGAACCCTTGCTGAATGTATGTGGATTTATTTCGCTAATATTGTTTGCAATGCCAAAGTTTCAATTTTTTATACTTTAAACTTAAGCTTTTTAATGTTGAAGAAAGTACAGAATTAGAATAGCAATCAATAAAAATGAAAAACACTTAAATGACTATCAAATGGGGATGTCAAACAAGATACAAATGTATCTTATTGCTTTTACACCAGGGGGTGGTAGTCCAGTGACACAGGACACTCACACCCTCACCATTCATGCAACCCTAGGCTATATTAAGCCACTGTAGATGTCCTGTACATATATTGCTACAAGTTGACAAAAAAAAAACATAACTGACAGGCAGTATCAGTATGAGCTGTTAATGTGCTGTCCTGCAGAAAGCATCAACAAACAATTGTGGAGTGGACCTGCTACAACCAACACACTAACTCCACTTCCTAAGGTATAACAGCAGTGGACAAACACTTATTATTCCTGCCATAACATCCCAGCTTCCCATGTTACCTATGCACATATGCCCCAACACACATGCCATCAGAGACACCAACATACATACAGTAAACAAGGAGTCTATGTGCAGTATGCATTATACTATAAAAGCACCTATGATGATAGCCTTCTCCCCTTGTGAGATGGGAAAACTGGTGCACTCCTCCTCATGTGAAAGAAGGGTATATCAAGGAATGTCTTCAGTATTCTACAGGCTGACTAAAATGTCTCCAGTTTGCCTCTGAAAGGTTCCTATGGTTAGTGTGGTAGTCATTGCAAATACCTTGGCATCTACAAATATAGAAAGGCAATGCATTCCTCCATTTTCACTCTGCTAGCCATAAATGTTAATCCTCACTCAGATAATATCTCTGTCCAAGATCTGTTGGCCTGTTAGCGGTAGGATGTAATCTTCTGCCAGTATTGCTTTCTGTTGACCATGTGGCAACACTGCTCACCATGGAGACTCCTAATTGAGGTAATGAGATGCTAGTTAATGAATCTTACTGTCACTGCTAACATGTCTTCTTGCAATGCTACAATATTTGATTTACACTTTGCCTTTACATTCAGATGGAACTGCCTGTATTGTTTCACAGCTAATGACTATGAATTATGACCTGTTTTTCTCTGCTTGCATCTGCATATCATTACATACTCATAGGACTCCACCTCCTCATTTACATTTCATTATACACTAGCTTGCATACTCTTTTGTGTTTTTTGGGCTGTTGGACCTTAGTGCTTTGTGGTTCTATGAATCATGACTAGCTACATATTCTGTTTTGGCTCAAGAATGCACTGTAAACTCTTTTAATTGTCTATGAATAGCCACTTTAATCTGAAGCATATGTGACTGTTTCATATAAGTTTTGATAGAAAGGGGCAATGGGTACATACATCTTACTCTCTTAGCACAAGAAATCTGGACAAAACCTAAAATAATTGGGGGACAAAGGCTTAAAAAATAGGGACAAATTTTAAATATTGCTCTTATAAACATAGAAAGCTGCTAGAGTAACAAGATATGTGTTAGCATGCATTTTTAGAAGGACGCACAGTGTGAAATTCTAATGTATATCATTATTTAGTGACATCATTCCTCAATGATTTGCCTGAATACAACAGACCACAAAATATGAGACAAAAATCTAGACATTCTGCACAAATCCGGACAGTTGAGAAGTATGAATAGGTATTCAGTTTTTTTTTTTTGTTTTGTTTTTTGAGTTAGGCTTCTTAGAAAATAAAAACTGTTAGACATAATTAGTTAGTTTTGGGAATTGTTTTAGTTAATTGACTTTCTAAAAGCATACAGTGAATTTATAACTTGTATTCTAAACCCGCATGCGATACCACTGATCAGTGCTGGTTACATATTGTATTATCTCATACCTATCTTTTACTTTCTGAATGATATTTTGAGTTCATGAAGTAAGATTACAGTTGTTTCCTACCTGAGTATAATGCTTTTTGATTTTTGTATGATAATTTACTGTTGTGTGGATGCCTCAGATAAACAAAAAGTATATGTAAACCTCCCAAGGATGAGGTTAAACTGTTACAAATTGAATAGAAGATGTTTCTCTTAGTTTGAAGCTAGTCCTGTTAAAATAAATCTAATGTGTCTGGTCAGTAACTGGCAATCCACATTTATGATTAACATTACTTTAGTCTTTCTACTATCCTTTTGTGGCTGATGTACTTTTCTTAGTCCCCCCCCCATCTGTTACATTTCCCTTATTCATCTGTCTCATGTTCTTAATTATGTCTTAATTTTTCACATGTTTTTACACCCTTGCATTTCTTCTCCCTCTCCATACTCAGGTAGACACTCCTCCTGCACTCTTTGCCCTCAATCATTTCAATGGTCTCCTACCTTTTGGCATGCACATTATATTTGGTTGTTCATCTCTATATGCTCCTTTTCAAAACAATTCTCCTTTTTTTTTTTATTCACCTTGTAAATCTGCACCGCTCCATTTCATTATAAATATATCATCTTAGACATGTAATTGCTTGTCGACTTATTTACACTGTTATCATCACTATTCTTTATTATTTGTTGTAGTCAGATGTTACTCTTATTTATTCTACAAACTGGTTTGCAACAGGTCTGTTCTGTACTTTGACAGACTTGGCTTGTTTATACATCTCCTGCCCCCTATGTTGTTGATCTGCCTTGCTTAGTACTCTGGTGACAGGTGTCACTTGTCGAGTACTTGAACATGGGTACACTCAATTTGATGTGCTGCTTGAGTAATTTGTTTACTGTTTCATTTTTATTTCATCCATCTGTCATCTATGCACTGACAGTCTTAATTAAATATGATCCTCCCACCTGGAAAGTTTCCTTCGCCACTTAGTGCAAATTTAAACATTATCCTCTTACTAGTACCTTGGTCTGTGATTTGAACAAACTGTGCTGTTTACTTACCAAAAAAATCAAATTAAACTCTTCTCCTTCAGGAAAGTCTGCCGCAAGACTTCTCATCTCAAACAAAGCAAGCTGATACTTCTCTTGGTAAATGAGAGCTGTTCTCATTCTGATGTATTCACTTCGTTTTGCTGCAGTCAGTTTTATCAATAATGCTCAAAATGTTCCATGTGGTATCACTTACATTTCGTCCTTCTGTTTCCTAATAGAACTTAAAGGAAAAATCTACCCTTCAATGTAATTAACTTTTACCCTATAGTCATTTTGCTTCCTATAATATCAGTTAGGTATCCAAAAACCCTTCAGTTATCTTCCAGCATTTTTCATTTTCACTTATTTTCTTGCAACAGATCAACTATGCCTCACATTTCCCTATTTAAATTTCACATTGTTTCCGAAAGGCATTTGGCTAGCCTGAGTGACATAGGGTGGACAGCAGAGATTCTATAGTTTTCATTGTGGGTCACAAAACTACCTCTCAACCTCTTAGAGCAAGAAATCTGGGCAAAGGCATAAAAAAGTGAGACAAAGGCCCAAAAACAGGAACAAATTTTAACTATTGCTCTTACAAACTTAGAAAATTGATAGAATAACAGGTTTTTCATTAGCATGAATTTTCTGAGGGCTATAAAGTCTGAAACTCAAATCTCTGTCATTATTTTCTAACTTCAGTCTTTATTGGTTTGCCATAATTAGCCGGAAAACCGCATTAAAAAAAATCAGATCAAAAATATGAAACAAAAATCTGGACATTCTGTGAAAATCTGTATAGATCAGTAAAGTGCTATAAAGATTTCTGCATTCACTGTTTGGAATGTATTTGTCATATCAGCTATACTGCAACAACAAATTGAAAAAATACTCACATTCTAGCCAGTGAGAAGTTACTTTTAAATGTACAATTACAGAATTAAGAACAGTATCAAAAACTACAAGCAGATGTCATTTGCCCTGCTATTACTTTGAAATAATAACTGCCAGTCACCAACAAATGTACAGAGTTGGTAATTTTCACCACTAGCAAGGAAATGAGGGGAGAGAGGGGTCTTGACTGTTTATGAGTTACAGCTTTAAATACTTAACAAAGCCCTGACCATCACCATTTTTGTGCCAGAGAAAATGCAAATAGTGCATGAAAGGCTTTGACCTACATACAGCATGGACAGCACACTGGTCTTACTCTGCTGCTTACTGTAAGTATAGATCACGCTGTCCACTGATGACAGATGGATGAAATAAAACTGAAACAGAAAACATTCAGTTAAAAGCAGCACCTGATATGCTTTTATAGACCTAAGAAGACATTCTAGCAGTTTATCATGCCACCAGGTGCTCAGTCTCGATTTGCTTTATTCTTATCATTCATCTGTCCCCCACCCTGCTTCAGATTGAGTTTGCTGCTTATACTCTAATGGAAAATGTGCAATGGAAAAATAATAAGGACCCTGTGGATATCAGATGGACTTCAAGACAGGACTACCGGGTCCATTCAGATAAGAAAATGGTGGCAGTCTGGAAGGTGGTAGGTGAGTGGGGTCACAAAACAGACAGGCTAGGAATGACAAGAATTCATACATGACATCTGTATCCATGCGTCATCTTGTCCATCTTCTTATGGGACAGAATCCCAAGCTACCTAATTTCCCAGGTTAATTCATGACAGTATGCTCTTGGGGATGGTAGCTCAACAGTAAAATCTAGATCTGGAAATAATGTCCAACTCATAGTGCTTAGAAAAGGCATGTAATGTAGACCAAATTGCTGGTGTACAAATATCATCCACTGAAGAATTTCTGAAGAAGGTAGTAGATGCTGGTTTAGTGTGCCTTTGGCTTCAATGATAATTATTTTTAGACTGGTAAGAAAAGACTATGCAGTCTGAAAGCTATCAGGACAGAGTTGTTTTGGATACATTACACCCCATTCTAGAGGCAGGAAAGAAACAAACAAATGAGAATCTTTCCAAACTGATTTTGTAAGGTGAGAATAGAATTGTAATTATCCTTGAATGTCCAAGGTGTAAAGGAGGAATTCTCCTTTATTAGCCTAGTTAGGAAAGAAGACCAGGAAGTGAATGCACTGGTTGAGGTTAGATTCTGAAGCTACTTTCGGAATGAAGGTTCATAGGTTCATAGGTATATGCTAGGCTAATGACCATCAGTGCCTTTGTGAGACTAGCCATGCAATCCAACCCACTTGTGCCCCTATGTATCATGAGTGTTTATTAGGAGGGGATTATGTTAGTTGGGAAGTTTCTAGATGTTATACGGGGGAGGGGGGATGTTAGTTTGGGCATTACTGTCTGCCTCTGTCTGTCAGAGACATGGATGCCAGACCTGAGGTGAATTTTCAATTTCCTATCCATTGGCCAAGCTTCACATGGATGGGGAACCTGTTCCAGAGCACAGGATTCCTCTGAGACACACATCAGTCTCACCAAGATGTCTTATTTATGTCACAAGCCAAATTTAACTCCTTGGATCTAATGGTTCTGGTGCTGTTTATTTTGCAGATGTGCAAAAGGTCCATCAGCACTGGATCTGAGGATGCCTTGTATCCCAAGCATTGAATACCTCTCAGTATCATGTAGGAGACAGAGTACAGAGGCAGAGCTTTAAGGCAATCCATACAGTACAATCGGTTTATACTGTGGATTCTACTCGTAAGGAACCTTTGTGGGCATTCCAACTGTCGCAAATGTCTGGTCAGATACATGCTGAAGGGGGCAGTATACTCAACGGTGGGTCTGATAAGGAGGAAATAAAGTGGTACTATGACTTCTCTGGCCCTGGATTCCATGCCCTTACTTATAAGTTGGACAACATAGAATGATTTGTATCTTCCTTGACCATACGCTGGTCAAAGGCCAGATTACAGTCTACATATGTTTCCAGATCCCTGACCATCAGGTCAACTCCTAGGGGTGCCTTATTGATGCAGTAATTAGTCTGGGTGACAATTTTCCCAGAAGGCACTATAATGCATTTCTTGGCATTGAGTTTTAGTCCGTGACTTTGGCACCAATCATTTGTTTGTGTTAGACCCTCTTGTAACATGTTTGTGTCATGGGGTTATCTATGATAGATACTAATTTACAGTCATCTGTGAACCTGGTCAGCCAAAGGCCCTTGACATTAGCCTTTACCTCAGAGAAGTAGATACCAAAAAGGAGTGGTCTGAGCATGGAGCCTTTTGGTACCCTGCTGGTGACTGGTTTCCTAGTGGAAGTGGTATCATCAGTCCTGACCACCTGGGTCTCGTCTGTGAGCCAGCTGTCAGTCCAGCAAGTTGTGTAGGCTTTATGCCCAGGTTGGTGAGTTTGCCTAATACACTTGAATTGAGTGTAGTATCAAATGCCTTAGCCAGGTCCAGGTCAGTGCAATGCACTGTTTTCCCCATATTCATTGCCTTGGTGGCCTTCTCAAAGAAGTCCATCAGGTTTTGCAGGTATGACCATCCCTTGACATAGCCAAACTTGATTGGGTCCAGTTTCTGAAGGTTGCCTATGTCTTTGTTGATCATTTCCATGATAATTCATTCCATGACTTTGCATATTATATTAGTCAGACTAATAGGCCTTTAGTTCCTGGGGTCCGTTGATGGTCTACCCTTGTGAAGTGGAATAATAATTGCAGTCCAGTCCTCCATTGTGCAAAGCCTGTTTTAAGGCTATAGTTGAAAGTGACTCAAGTGGTCCTGATAGGGCATGTTTCAAGCTATTTAGGAGGCATCCCAGGATATTGTCAGGGTCAATGAAGTTGTGTTTTTGGCCATAGAGAGTACAATCAAGAACTGCTTCCTGTTAATACTTGGGAAGTTATGGTGGTAGGTATTTCTAGGAGGGAGGTAGAGGGGGTAGTGGGGGGGTGATGTCAGCCAGCAAATTCATTAGGTTACTCTGCTCAGTGAAGGTAGCACCATTGACTACCAATTCCACACATTGACGTGTACTGCCTTTGAGACTTTGGATATAGCTGCAGAAGGCTTTATGGTTGACTTTAGCTTATGAGGCTATATTTACCTTGTAATTCACCTTGTTGGACTTATTTAGTCCTCTAAGTTTCCTGTTTATTTTAATTAGAGAACATCTGTTAGTATGGGAGTTGCTCTTCCTGATTTTTGCCATGACATTTTACTTTTGTTATATATCATATTAAGGTTAAGATTTCACCAGTGTAGTTTGTTTTTAGAATTTGTTTAGGGCTTACTTCTAGTCGGAACAGCAGCCTCCGTACAGCCATTTACGTGGTTATACAAGGTGTCTGTGAACAATTCTGCATAGGTTGTTGTGAACTTGGAGTTATGAAGGACACTGAATTTTGACAAACTATTGCTTAATAGGATGTAGTTTGCTTTGGAATTGTTCCTAAGTGTTATAGGGTTGGATCTGTTAATGAACTGATTTTTATTTTGAAGGAGACAGCTTTGTGATCCAACCTCACCAGTGAAGATGTGACACTGGGGGGGTGCAGCATTCTTCCATATTGGTGAGTACCAAGCCCAGTATGTTTGAACCTCTGATAGCTGTGTGCACTATCTGGTCAAGAGTATTTGTGTTGATAAAGTTCAGAAACTGTCAGTTTATAGAGGGGTAGTTAATGTCTCCCATGAATAGGGTATTTGATTTAATGGTGAATATGTCCAGTAGGTCTAAGTAAGAGTTATGGGATTCTAGGGACATAGTGAATGACAAATAGCTAGGATATGGTATGGGACTATGTCTATGATGAACTGCACTTGGATAAATTGCAGGGCATCATCCTATTTAACTAATGCAGAGTTATGCTTGATGCTAATATAAATTTAGACTCCTCAACCTTTTGTCCCTATCTGTGCAGCAGATGGTCTAAGTATGTGGAAGGCCTTTCATGCTACAGTACTTTCTTTGCATTGAAACCATGTCTCGGTGATGGCACATATGTCTATATTCTCCAGACTGAGGAGAGCTGGTAGGGTGTTGAGTTTCTTGTTTAGGGTCCTGGCATTAATCAGTAATACCGTTAAGTTTCTGTGGGCTTTAAATGCAATGTCAGTAGTTTTTGTCAATCTGGCATTGCCTACAAAAGGCTCTAAGGAGGTGGATAAAGTTTTAGTCAATATTCAGAAACCTAGAGGAGACAGGTGCAGACCATCCTTTGCAAATCAATATGTTCTATTAACCATGTCCCCCCAATGCTGACAAATATTAAATCCCCCTGGAAAAAACACCAGGAACTAAGCCAATTATTGAAGTAAATCATCTTTTGTTCATACCATGGCATCATTCTTGGTGAAAGTAGAATGCTGCTCAGTGCAAGGGACATACCTGTCTGAGTCACATATTTAGAGAGATCAATAATATCACTCTTCATATAGTCCAGGTAAGTACATCTGAGGTCATTAATGCCCATATGGACTATGATAGAATCATACTAGTACCTGTGGTGTAGTAACTTGAGTGCATGTGTAACTTGGCAAATCCTGTCTCCAGATAAGCAACTAACCATTATCTTCTCATTGTTCAGTGAGTGTGGCATCTGTGTGTCATACAATGGAGTCCTCTTTGACAAGAGTCCTGAGTAATATGTTGATTTGCCTAATGGTCTTTTCTCTTGGGGCTCCACTGGGTGTAGGTGTATGTGTGGTGTTTGGTGTCACTTTTGGTGAGTTGGTGAGCACTTTAGTAGAGATTTCTGAGCATATACATTGCCATTTATAAGCTTAGGAGGTATTTGGGGTTTGGGAAGATTGCTTTTTAGTGCATCAGCATAGGTTGGTCATGTGTGTGATGGACAATTTGTATGGTGAATTTAGTCTGTGTTTTCTTGACAGTCTTGTTTGTATGCATGCAAGATTTTTGCCTCCAGTGAAATTATGTATGTGCATCTCTTGTGTACTATGTTTGTTTTTTTAAGGATTAAATGGTTTTAGGTGAACATGAGACAATTGCTACATTGTCTCAGGATGCCCATATCTACCAAGCCAGCATAACACAACATTTGGAAATTACATATCTATGTTGTCCAGACCTATATTTGGGTACAGTTATATGAGGTCTCTTTGGGTGGTCTCTTGCGTTTGGCACTAGACTAGGTTAGATTGTGCTAAAATTTGATAGTAGAGCTATTTAATGTGCAAACTAGCTGCCCTAAGCTTGTCTCTGAGCAATGGGTCTGTTTTAGCAACACTAAGTTACAGGTTTTAATTCTAAAATTTTATAGACAAAATGTACTTTCTGGATATTTGTATCGTTATATTGCACTGCTAACTTCTTGATGTAATAATACCAAGATATATTGGCTACAAAACAACTTAAACAAACTATCTTAACAAGGCAGTTTCAACTATTAGGAATCTTTAGAATGATATAAAAGCAAAATTAACAAATAAAGGTAAATAAAGCAGTAGTACTCTTACGAGTTAAATGAAGCGCAAAACAATAAAATAAATCTCTTATCTGCCAGTGATTAAGTAGAATTAACTCAGGACCCCCTTTGAGTATGGCAAGGGTGCCAAGCAGATGGAAGATCTGGGAAAATGAGCAGGAGACAATTTGTAGCAAGGTTTACTCAAGTACAATACTGGTTTGCTGGATGGACACTTAGTATTATGCAGAAATGTACCAGTAACAGTGTAATACATGGTTAAATGAGGCTCAAATCTACCAGTAGATTACAGTCCTGCCACAACTGTGAACAAAGCTACAATACTAATATCCCAGACTGGGTTCAAAATACAATAAAGCTACCTTTTACATGTAATTGTACTTATGAAAAGGATGGATTCTTTCTGAGTGAAAAATCTCTCTTTGTGTAAACCTAGGTAAGACAGCAAGGAAGACAGCACTTGCAACTCTGATATTCTTTTAACTGAGGTGACTGCTACCAGGAATAAGGTCTTTCAGCAGAGAATTATTAGTTCATTGGAAAAAGCTGGTCCAAGTAGGTGTGTTAATTTCTGCAATAAGAAATTCATGTTCTATGGTGGGGGAGTGTTTGATGGGGAATAATAGGGGGAAGGTACCATTCAGGAATGCTTTAAATATTTTTTGTGCTATGAAGGAAAAAGATGGAAAACAAGTGTAAAAGTTGGAGATGGCACCCAAATGTACCTTGACTGCAGAATAACTAGAATCTGAATCAAGCATGGAGGAAATAAATTGTAATTGTAAATGTATGGGAAATGAGGCAGAGAAGGGATCTAGACCCTGGTTAGAGGTCCAATTAGATAATCTTTTCCAATTGTTCTTGTAGATTTTCTCGGTGGAATCTTTTTGAGAAGGTGAAGAATCTTAACTACAGAGGCCATTAAAGGAACTGAAGAAACCATGTGGTCAGCTTCAGGGAGTTAATATCCCAGTGAGGCAACATCCACTGATGTAGTATATTAATGCATCAACTGTCTAAGGACTGTCAAAATGTGCAACTAAAATCAAGTCAGGGGTATAGAGTCCTCCTTAAAGAACTAAGTGCATCAAAATAACTTTCTAAGCAAAAGGAAAATACTCATATTTGTTTTCTTTTCATGAAATGTCCCAGAACCACCAAAACGTTGCATCAGATAATTCAAGAAAGGTCCAATAGCTTGTTATAAAGTATTCACTGCAGCTGGATTTCCAGTCTTAAGTTCATATCAGATTGCAAGAAAATTCAACAAAGAAAAGGAAAAATGCAGTTTACAGAGTTTTTAGTCAGTCACAGTCTCAAAAAATCTCTATCTGTTAGATGTTCATACTCTGCAGGCTTTACACAAACTGTCTTTCTTTAGAATTTCTTGCAAACTCTCTTTCCACATGGTTCTAGCAAGTTATCTTAAGAGTTAATGCAAACTATGTATAATGACCTAGTGACACACATTATACAGGGTTGTGACTCAAAGAAAGCTTCCCAATAGGAGTGGGAATGTTCAGCTCTGACACAACTCCTGTTTACTGATGATGGACTATATCACAAACAGCATGGATAGAACAGATCAACAAAGCTTCTACATGTAAATGATATGGCACCACAGGAAGATCATGAGCAGGAACTTCAGATAATGATAGGAAACTAGATAGCAATACAAAGTAACAGGCCTTCAGCAAATCAAAGGACATGGATGAAAAGCAGTCAGAATTCCAGGAAAAAACAGTCCAAATCCACCATTCGATAAATAGTTTAATAGCTCAGGACATAAACAGCATAAATAGGAGAAGAAACCTTTCAAGTAAAAGACTCTTCTTCAGTGTTTAATAAAATTGTCCTACCATAGCACAAGCATATATACAACAACACAGCCAAAGTGCAAACAATAATAGCAGCAATTACATCCTTAAAGTGCCCAACATCTTCTAAAAATTCCCTTAAAACTGAGCCTCATTGAGGCTTATATTCTGTCATGTCTATCTATAGGTTTTATACTGTTATTCACATTCAAACCTGCCATATGGTCAGCTCTAAAAAAAAATAATCCATTTATATTCGGACAGCTTGTTATTCACATTCAAACCTGCCATATGGTCAGCTCTAAAAAAAAATAATCCATTTATATTCGGACAGCTTCCTGGAATAATGATATGAAACTAGAATGCAAAAATGAATACTACAAGATAGAGCAAAATCCTTGAAAGGTAAGACACCTTTGATCATTATAAGTAAAAAACTAAGAGCTCTCATAAAATCATCCAAGGCAAATTTTGAGAGAAAAATCGCCAAGGACTCTAAAGACAATCATAAGGCCTTCTTTAGCTATGTTAGAAACCTAGGAGGAAACTCCCAGATATGCTCAGAATTAGTTCAAAATGATGTGAAAATTACTGAACCTACACACATTGCTAACATACTGGCTGACAGGTTCAGTGCAAACTTCTCCCCTCCCCAAAGGAGAGATATCTATTCCAGAGGATTGAGGTGAGAACTGCCCTCACTAAGACAAAACACAGCATCCATGGGACGGATGGTGTCCCCAGCTGTGTGCTTCATGAACTCAACGAGGAATTAAACCCACAGTTAGGACAGCTGTTTAATCTTAGCCTCACCTCAGGATCGTGCACAAGGGTGGGGCGCCAGCGACTGTGGTCCCACTTCATAAGGGTGGTGCCTCCACAGACCCTGGAAATTACTGTCCCATTAGCTTGACAAGCCTTATCTGCAAAGCCATGGAGAGGATCATAATGGAACTCATAAATAAAGACATAGGGAACTTGCAGACTTTGGATCCAACCCAATTTGGCTTTATCAAAGGCAGATCCTGCCTCTTAAACTTGGTTGACTTTTTCGAGACAGTCACCAAGGCCATTGATGAGGAAAGGCAGTCCATACAGCCTACCTCGACCTGGCAAAGGCCCACAATACCCCACTCAGGTATCATCGAAAAACTCATCAGCTTGAATGTAAACCCATACATCACAAGATGGGTTGCAAACTGGCTAAGTGACAGAACCCACAGGGTCAAAGT
>NC_056744.1:454845266-454915266 GCF_019279795.1 Protopterus annectens | reverse complement strand
CCACTTCCTCATCCAAACATCCGTGAGTCACACGATTTCACTATTTTTTTCTTGATATCTCATATTTCTCTGCCAATTCGTCAAAAGGATTTGAGCATTAATGCTCCCTCCCTGTGCTGTCTAACTACATCCTATTCCATCTTCACCCCTCCTTTTGCCATGCTGTTCTGCTTTACTAACTACATTGCCCATCATTCATTAACCCAGAAAGTATGTCCTTCCCCTCCCCCATTTTTTTTCATTCAGACCCTTGATTCCAGAATTGCAGGATTTGTTCCACCATATGTTACTATATGTTCTAGTCTCTCCCTCTACACTTCTTCCTCCTCCTGCTCCTCTCTCTCTATCTAATTCCTGACCCATTGGATAATACTAACGATCATGCATATTTGGAATATGTGGCACTCACTACCCTTCCTACATCCTAGCCACTCTCAACTTGATCTTGATTATTCTCAAATCATTTCATATCTCTGTTCATTCCTCCAGTTTCTCTAGTAGGTCTCCTAACACTTTCACTTCTGGGTCGAGCAGTACATTCCTTAATACAAGAATGACCACTGGACTTAAAATCATCCACATTTTATTGAGTCTTCTAGGGTCTCCCTATTTGTATCATTTCTTGCTGAACCTACTGGCAAGCCCACATATTTTGGGCATTCCACTTCCTTTATGTCACCTACGTCTCCTTTCCCTTTTCCTGCCACTTTACTAATTAACACAATCTGTTTCCAGTAAGATTTCAGTCTAAATCAGAAGCCCTTTCTAAGTCATACATAAACACCTCCTTTCCCTTATTCCTTGGTTTTCCTCCTACATGAAATCTATTAGCTCCCTCCAGTTATCTTCTGCCAGCCTGGACATTACAAGGCCAGTTTGCTCTACTTCTAATATTAAGATAAAAGTTCATCTCGTCTCACTACCACTATGTCAGCCATTATTTTGACATCCACGTTGATTAAGGATATTGGCCTACAACTGATGCATTTACTGCAGTTTCCCTTTCTTGGGCAATGCCTTAACCTTAGCTCTTCTCAAACATCTGGATATGACTCCTGTCTCCCTGATCCTTACATATTCTTCACATGACTTTCCATACATTTCCGCTTCCCATTTGTGAAATTCTAATTGGAACCATCTGGACCATTTGCTTTCCTTCATTTTTGTATGGCCCTCTTAGCCTCTAGTTGGGTGACGTTTGCATGTGATTTTATATATTACTCCTTCCCTAACCTATAACCTTCTTATATCTTCTCAATCCCATTCTCATCCCATCTTTTGGTCTTTGTTTCCATACAAGCTTTGATAATAATGCTTGAATACATATCTAGACAAACCAAAAAACAAACTGATAATCCACAAAATCCGACTAAAACTGTAAGCCAAGGAACTTGTAAATAAAATACAAATTTATTCTTATCGAATGAATCGCTTTTCGTTGGCACAAATGTGTCAACTTCTTCAGATTCAAAACAGTTTTGTGAAATACACACACCACTTAAAGCAACTTACTCTTGTCATGAGATCAGCATCAGCTGGTGCTGCTGTTCTAGAGCCTGCTCATATTTAAAGTGATATTACATATAAAAAGCAGTAATAAAACACATTGTGCACACTGGTACAACATTCAACAGACTGATAAAACCTAATCTAAGCTAAGCAGATTAACTACACTTAGCAGTCAGTTTCGACTGCTTAATAATAAAGAATAAATCAATTAGTGTTACAGTTAAACAAGTTAAACTTATGGCAATCCTGGTTGAATACCAATCCTAAGAAGTCAGAAATTGTCCACCAACAACTCAGACAGGATTGGTTCTATGCCTTCAGTTAATTCAACTTTACAATACAAGTAAAAGTGTTAAAAATTCATTAATAACCAATATGTTTATACAAATTGTACTTAAAAAATGCTGACAAGCGACTGTCTCAAGAAGTCAGAAATTGACCATTGGTCAAGGCCATTTTTTTTAAATACAAATATTTAAGGTTTATAGGAGATTTGATGTTTATAAAAAACTATTAAGGGCTTGCTTACAAAAATACTTCTAGTTATAAATCACCAAACTACTAAATAAACATAATCAAAAACACATTGCTGTAAGTTACAAAGTTCCTGCTTCATCTATTTAGACTTTTTAACTTTAAGAGGCAAGTAATATTGCAGGCATCATTCAGGCCAGGACTTAGAAATGCATTTAGTCTCACCTGCCATAATAGCTCACGTTATTTTTCTATTATAAACCTTAAATATTTGTATTTTAAAAAAATGGCCTTGACCAATGGTCAATTTCTGACCTCTTGAGATGGTCGCTTGTCAGCATTTTTAAGTACAATTTCTATAAACGTATTGGTTATTAATGTATTTTTAACACTTTTACTTGTATTGTAAAATTGAGTTAACTGACAGCATAGAACCAATCCTGTCTGAGTTGTTGGTGGACAATTTCTGACTTCTTAGGATTGTTATTCAACCAGGATTGCCATAAGTTTAACTTGTTTAACTGTAACACTAATTGATTTATTGTTTATTATTAAGCAGTCGAAATTGACTGCTAAGTGTAGTTAATCTGCTTATCTTAGATTAGGTTTTATCAGTCTGTTGAATGTTGTACCAGCGTGCACAATGTGTTTTATTACTGCTTTTTATATGTAATATCACTTTAAATATGAGCAGGCTCTAGAACAGCAGCACCAGCTGATGCTGATCACAAGACCAGAGTAAGTTGTTTTAAGTGGTGTGTGTATTTCACAAAACTGTTTTGAATCTGAATAAGTTGACACATTTGTGCCAACGAAAAGCGCTTCATTCGATAAGAATAAATTTGTATTTTATTTACAAGTTCCTTGGCTTACAGTTTTAGTCGGATTTTGTGAATACATATCTAGGTCAAAGAGGGATATAACAGAGCTGATAGATTGTATGGTAATCTCCACTTCAAAAATACTTTGATAACTCTCCTAGTGCAGAGAAATTTCTTCTGCTGAGGCTTAGGCAGCAGCAGGGTGAATGATTTGTCACAAAGCTGCGTCATTGCCAAAATGGTAGTATAACTGACTCCCCTACAAAATTCTCTAAAGTTGCATTTCACTTCTCTGAATTATATAGAGGTGACCCCTTTGACCAAGATATCCAGTGGAAAGCTTTTTGCCTTATATTTGGAACCTCCTGCAGTAAGGATTAGACAACGGGATATAAAAGTTATCGCTGGGAGGGTTAGACCCCAAGACCTATTTATATGTAGATGATTTGCTGCTATATTTCTCCTCACCAGGGAGAGTCTTGCAGTGGGTCCTGGGGATACTAGAATGGTTTGCTGCTTTTTCGGGATATACAATTAATATTGGGAAGACAGATACATTGAAACTGAATTATTATTCCTCTCAGGAGATGATGCATACTTGTTTTGAGGGAAATAACCTCACCAATTAAATACTTAGGACTATATCTAGCCCCTCGCCACAATTGTCCATTGAAGTCAATAGTAAGACATTATTAGACAGAATAAAGTACATGCTGCAAAAATAGAGTATGCTTTGCCTATATATGACAAAAAAAAAATAGAAGCAGTAGGCTGGTTTATGTTACCACTAATAAGATGTCAGGCACAGGGTCTACCACAGTAAGTTGGGGCAGCTTTTAAAGAGAGTCAATAGTCAGATATTAAACTTTATATGGGTGGGGAAAACACAGAGTGTCAGCAAAAATACTTTATTTACCTCAAAATGGCGGGTGGGCGGAAGCTATCACTTCCAGATATTTAGCTTTCTGTAAGGACAATGCATTTTAAATATTTCCAGGCATTGGTTATAAGATCTTATGCAGCAAACTGAAAATACATGGCCCTATCTAGTCATAGTGGTTCCAGGTACTTGTTTATAAGCCTAGTGGGCACTGACATGTGATTGAGAAATAATCCAACCAGGCTGCTCTCAGGTATTACTGCATCTGTTTCCAGACTGCTGAGCTATAATGAAGCACAGGAGTGGAAGGCTGAATTAGTCCTTATTTATTTTTCTCAGAGATTGTTTTTTTTATGGTATAGGATTATAAATATTTGAGGGAAAGTCAAGCATTACTCTACTGGAAACAATTGATAATAAACAGAAGTATTATTTCTTGGCAAGAATTTTCTCAGAAGTTTGGAGTGGGGGATACAGAGAATGAAGTATATAATCAGCTAATGCATGAAACAGAACCTACTCATATACAAAAATAAGGCAGGCACCTATACAGCATGGATTCACTGGATTAAGGAAAATAAGAAGGGGGAGCACTTTTTAAAAGCAGAGATAAGTAGCCCTTACAAATTCACAGTTAGTAAGTATCTACATCAGAGTGACTGATTCAAAATCCGTTGGGAGGACGAGGGTAACACAGTAATCCTCAGCGAGGTTTGGGCTCATATGATACTCCTACCTAGGTAAGCAACAAAGTTAAAGAGATATAGATTGTTTTGGATGGTAATGTCTGTACAAATATTAGTAAACCCCAACACATCTGTACCGGCTTTTTCCTGACATCCCTTAGAGTTGGTGGAGATGTGTAGATCAAAAGGTAGCAGGCTGACTGCATATATTTTGGAGCTGTCTACGACTGCACTTGCTTAATTCATACTTTCAAGCCAACTTGCAGGAGCTTCAGGATTTATTTATTTATTGCATTTGTTACTGGGATAGTCAGAGTGGACAAATAGATGCCTCTCTTCTGTAGGGACATGGGGAGAAAAGCTCCACAGTGGCAATTCTGGGGAAGTGAATTCTTTCTTGACTGGAAACTTTTGCCTAAAGAAGTCCTTCCATCTCTTTTCTGCCATACTCTGATTTAGACCTTCTCTAACTTTCTGCTTATACTTCCTATTTCAAACCCATCTTCGCTTCCATGGTTATATTGTAATGTTAAAGTCCTCTGCATATCTTCTTCTTCCTTTTTTACCATCTCCAATTTCTCAAAAATGTTATTGCAGCTGTCATCTCATCTATTCACCAACCCTGCTTTGCGATATGACCCACCTACAGTCTCCACTCCTAACCCCTCTTCCATGATAACCTTCAGACCCCTTTTGATGTGTATAATCACCCCTCTCTCCCCCCTCTACCTTTGGGATCACAGTTTCCTTTACAGTAGTCTCCACTAAACATCAGTCTCACCTTTATTTTGTTTTTTTTTTACAACAGTACTATGTCATCTCTGTATCTGTTTAGCCTGGCATTCATATTTTTTCCATTTAATTGGGTTACATCACTCTTTCATATTCCAGGTCACAATGGTAACTTTCCCACCTATGCTTATCCCCTCCTGTATCTTTATTGTATAATTTATCTTCATCTCTATAATTCTCCCCTCCTTTCTCTGTCCTATCCCTGTCCCCTTTGCCAGCTCAGATGACTTCTCTTCCTCAGGCTCAAACTCAGCTCTGAAGTATTTGTTTCATGGCTGCTGTCTATACTTGGATCGTCCGTCCTGCTATTGAAATGCAGTAACTCTCCTGGTATTATCTGGAGATCCCATGCCATTTTTGTACCAGCCTTTACTTTCTTTCTACTGCCATTTCTTCCCTCCATCCTGCTTCACTTTACCCTGCCCAGTGCATGTATGTCTTCACCTTCTTTGCTTATTCCTCTTCTACCAGTTTTAAAAATCCCATTCTTTTCTAATCTGGACATATATCTTTTCCCAGTACCATCTTTTATTTCTATAAGGTCCTTTTGATAAATATTCATCCACAGTATCCTACCTTTTATCCTGCCATCTTACGCTCCCTCCAGTGTTGTCTTTACTTTCTTTATCATTTTCACAATTTACATAAAGCAAATCTTACACCCATGTCTGTGACTGCATCGTTTTCCTATGTATGGTGTTTGGACACATACATTTCGGCCAAGCCAGTACTAGTGTTTATTACAAGAACTAAGAGAACTTCCCTTCGTGCAGCATCCCAAATGCTTTTATGTGCATGATCCCTTCCTTTTCATATGACATAACAAATATGACAATATGTCCCTATGTGCATGCCCCGCATCCTTTCACAAAACATAACAAATGCCTTTACATGCATACCCCCTTTGCTGTTTTTAATTTTTTTTTGTCCATATGCACTTCGTACAACAAAGTCAAGATTTTACTTCATGTATTCTAGTTGCCTGTTTATAACTATAGTAGCATTCCTATATTGCCTCCTTTCCACACTCTTTCAGCTATTCTTTGATCAAGACGGAAAAATAAAAGAAATTACATTTCCCTCACAAGTCTATGCCAATGAAAAGTGACACAGATCCACCTTTCATGAATTTTCAGTGTTATGTTGTAGGTCTTCTTTCCCTACTAACTGCACACAGCTAGGTCCCAGTCTGTCAGCTGACTAAGATATACCAGCCATTCATGCATCACTATAATTTCCCTTCATATGTATCTTTATGCATCAGTTTCTTCCACTAGTGGATTGCTTCATGTCTATTATTTTCACTACTGTGCTCTGTCTGAAATCCAGTTTTTGATTCTTGCACATTTTCAGCTTCTGTCCTGTCCAGCTTTTTTTTGCCCCAGGAAGGCTCCTTGGTCTTCAGCCATCCTATTTTTATTAGCTTACTCTTTCTTTCTTTCTTTCTTTCTTTCTTTCTTTCTTTCTTTCTTTCTTTCATGGGAAGAGGTAATTCATTCCCTTGTGTAGATTCCCCTTTCAATGACACAGTTAACTTAGTCCCTTCTGACCTTATTTTCTTATCCCTGGATGAGTCCAAAGTGGTCACGTTCCTCTTATCATTTTGTACCTTCTTACTATGGCCTCACTGGTTTACCTTCCAATTTATACTGTCCAGGATGCTCAAAGTACTGCACTACAGACGAGTTATGGTTTCTTTCTTTGCCGATCCAAGTTTTAAAACTTTTCCTCAATATGCAGTTTTGTCCTGTCTCCTTTTGCATTGAATTATTAGCCCAGCAGAGTATCCAACCTACACATCAATACCCATTGAATTTAGGGCATCAGTCTGTAATAGTTTTTTTTTCTCTTTAAAAATCTTTCATGAAAAGTCTTTCGCAATTTTTAGGAAATACCTTGGCATGGAATTGTCTGAAGGGTTTTCCCTGCGTCAGACATTCCTCTCATTCTTTGTGAATGCACAAATGCTAAGGCATAGCTCAGTGCATTGCTGTCTTCATCCCATTTTTGAGCCCTGTGATTCCTCTCTGCTTTTGTAATGTAAGATTAAACTTCTCTTTTAGAAACTTTTTAATGAGGCCTTAAGCTCGGATTCATGCAGTGTTCCTGGTGCTTCTAAGATCCATGTACTAGCTATGTTGTCAAGTTGCTATATTTTTCCTGTTCTTTCACTTTAGTCCAGTGGGGTTGCAGCTCTGCTGTCAGTGCTTCATTCCTTCTTCCAAATCTATAACTAATCTTTAAGTTTATAATTTCTGTCTACTGATGTGTCATTTTATTTTTATCATGCCTACATATTTTACCATGCAGGATATCTTTTTAAACATTATGCATAATTGCTCCTTTCACAGTGTGGCCTTGAAGGTTGCTATGTGGTCTGGTATGTTCTGCATAACCCATTCTTGATTTACTTTTCTTTCATTTTCTTTTTTTTTTTCTTTGTTTATTTTTTTCAATATTTTTATCCTGACACTCTGCCCCTTGCATAAAACTCACTGCTTAGGTCTTTCAAGTTCACTAGTGCCCTCTAACCAGCTGCCCTGTTCACATTTAATGTGGAATAAAAACATATTTATAATGAATGTTTTTTTTTTCCATTATTTCTACTATAACTCATTGTACACATGAGGTACTTACTGGACTGCAAAGGTGAAAGCAGTGTAAGTGTCTTATGGGATTGCATGGTAGTCTTTTTCTGGGGAGATATAAGTGTAATAGCAGGGGTCAGATAAGTTGTTTTGCTCCAGACATTTCCAGATTTTTAGTCTTCTTTATTAACTTTATAAGCATCACCATACAAAGACATTTACAAATTATATTATACAATCCATAACCATTATAAATGAAAATATCTCTTTTCATTCTACAGTTAAGTAAAGCTTACAGTAATTAGTGCGTACGCGTGCACGCATGCACGCGCACACACACATGTCCACAAACACATTTATCATGATACCTTATTCTTACTTCTGTACTTCTGAAGTACGAAGCTTTATAACTTGTATATCCATCCATCCATCCTCAACCACGGCCCCATCGACACTGAACTGAAACTCAGTGGAAGACGTGTATTAAAAAGTCATCTAACCTCCTGACTGCACTACTAGGAAGTAGGCATTAACATGCATCCTGCAGGTGAGTGGGTCCATTTAGCTGTACCTTTTCAGAATTGATGGGTTGCATTCAATTATTTGACTTTGACGAGTCATAGATTTAATGATTTCTTGATCAACAAATTCTGTGTCTCCCAGTCAGAATATATATTTTATATTTACAATAATTAGGTACAGAATAATTGATAACTTACTTGAGAAATTTAAGTTGAGGACTATGCACCTCAGTATATGACAATAAGCCATTGGTTAACTTTTTCCTAGAGCCATGTCACGTAAGCAGTAGAAAGGAGTCAACAGGTTGGGTGGCAAATGTTTTCCTTTAAGTAATGTCAGATGAGTGGAATGATGTCAGAAGGAACAGATCCCAGGTCAGTGGAACAAGTTTAGAAAAAAACTCTTTCCTCACTCACAAAAACAAAGGCACCTAAAATTTATGAACCAAGAGGGCTGAAGTCAAAATTAACGTTGAGCTTAAGAAATCTAGAGGTACACCATCCATAGTTTAAAAATGTGAATATCAATTCAAGAAGAGTAGTTCTATCCATGATAGAAATCCATCTGACTTTTTAAAGGGACACTCGCATACCTTGTTAAGGGTGATTTGCAGCAATATGTTATTACAAGTGGAGCCAATAATTATTAATGTCAAATCATATTCAAATTTCCAAGTTAATATATTTTTACATGAAGAGCATCTAGCCTTAGCAAGCAATAAGGAGCCCAATGAAACTGCAGCTCATTACTCAATCTGCAAGGACATTTATTAATGGTTGTTTCAGTATGACAAGTTAATGTGAACCTGGCTCCATGGTACAGAAGGATGGAGCCATTACTACAATCCATGCAATCAGGGTTCAATCAATGGCTCCAGCAATGGATGAGCCAGGCAGGTAGGAAGAGGACTGAAGGCTCACAGGTTCATATGTAAGTACTAGGCTAGATGCCCTTTGGGGAGCATTTTAAGTCTAGCCAATTTCCCTTGGTGAGAATCAAGCCCTGTGCCCCTTGTCTGTGAAGTAAACACCTTCACCATTATGCCAGCACCAAGCCCACTAATGATCCTCTCCTAA
The DNA here is from genome assembly GCF_019279795.1 of Protopterus annectens. NCBI lineage: Eukaryota > Metazoa > Chordata > Ceratodontiformes > Protopteridae > Protopterus > Protopterus annectens. The sequence goes on along the minus strand of NC_056744.1, from coordinate 454,905,918 downwards.
GGGTAGGATGGTGGGCACTTGTAGACAACATAGAGTAGTATGATTTTTCTAATGGATCATGGGGAAAACACTTCCCATGCTTGAGGGAAGAGTCAGGGCTTCTCACTGGTAAAGTCTCTTGCATAAGTGAAGGATAACCATATCAGAATATTCATTGCATGTCTCCTTTCAGCACCACAAGCTGGACATCTGTGGGGATCACAGGATCAAAGAAGAAATCCCTTTAGGGATTGTGTAGGATAATATAAAATGAAATTAAACCCAAGAGTCCAATCACATTTCTAGATATTGAGTTATAAATACCTAGAATAGTATACATTTGACAGGACTGTAAATGGTCAACACCTATTACCCTACAATAAACATCCTGTGTATAGAACAGAATGAAGTCATGTGGGAAAGAAGGTATCAGTAATGGAAAAACAGGAAAAAAATTTAGTCTGTTTATACACAGTAAAGACTGTGGAATGGTTACCTGTTAAACAAGAAAAGGATACTAGTTAATTGCTTATGCATTCACACTCAGTTATCTTTTAATTTAATTAAGCTGTATCCTCCCTATTGTAAGAATACATTTTCTTGCATGGAAATTATATATATATAGAGAGAGATTGAGAAGTGTATTTCATTACTTTTATGAATAATTCATAATAATTAAGAAATTAATTTTACCAGTAAAACTTCAGACACCAGAGTTCTACAACAGACACAAACAAGTTAAAATGTCAAAGGAAAGACATATTTGTAATCTATATGGAGGTTAATAAATGGCTGAAATGGAGAAATAAACTATTAGAAACCTTCTTTGTGAGAGAGAGAAAATTAAGCATTGGAGAACAAAATACATATATCTGACTGCTGGCTTGTTATGCATATGATGAATTATAATTTATTAAAATCTATTTTATATCAACCAAAATTTTGAGCAGAATACATTTTAGAGATCTAGCTTCTTAACAGCTTCTCGGGGTTCTAACAAGTACAGCAATGTGATCTAGGGGCATGGCAATCTGTAATTTAACTTTTCACATGAGATATAAACTACCCCCTCCCTTGTTATCTCTGGCCCATGTGGTAAGTATGGCACAGGGTAAGTACAACCATCACTGATGTATCGATTTTAAAACAAGAATCATTGTTCTACTTACAGCCAACATATTTCGGTTAACAGATTAGGTTCATGTAACCCTTCACACAAATCAGTGTTTTTTCTGTGTTTTCCTGACAAAATATTGGAGATCTGTAACAGGCCACCCCATGCTTAAGCCTGCCTATCAAGCGTGAAGACTTTTAAACTAGTCCAACATATATACAAGTCAAAATTTACACAAGTTAATAATTCTCACTGACTGCAAACAATGACTCACATTCTGTTCAAACATGTGCTTAACTGGATTAGTCAAAAATGCTCACTAATTCATCACCTTCTCAAAAGCAAGTATTCTAATACATCATTAAGTCAGGCAGATAAATGTTCCATTGTAAATAACACATATTTTATTATTTTAGGTAAAGGCTGCAGTGATTCACTTGAAAAATCAAAAGCTGTAAATGACAAGCATTGTGAGATGCCAAACCACCATGAAGGGCATATATACTAAAATTATTGCATTTTTATCTTCATAAAAACAAAGAAAAAATACTATTTTAACCAACATTATGAAACAAATAGCAACCATACATTCAGAAACAGCTTTTAAATTCCAATATTTTAACTTTCAAGTCACTGTTTTCAATATCAGATAGTACAATGCAGTATAATTGTACAATTGTAACTGTTGTGCACATTGTATAATGAAAAAAAACACTTATAAACACTCAGATTGTCTTTGGTGATTAAGTTTTCTCTTATCCAAAGTAGCACATGAAATAGATCTACTTGTACTTGCCTTTTTGCATTCTTCAGAAAATTTGGAGAAAAACAGTATTTTCTAAACACATGACTGAAACTTGTCTGATTAGAATACTTTTGTTTTGGCTGAAGCAATAACTCCCCTAAAATACAATTCATATCAGGCCTTCAGAACCTACCTATTGTTTTTGATGACATTCCTAAAGTTACTATACTCTCTAGTCTGATATATGCAAAAGGCAAGTCTTTGACTGCTATTTATTTCTCTCTCTCCCCCTCTGTCTTTTTCTGTCTCTCTATGTCTCTCTGTATTTATCAATCTACATTTGTTGACTGCTTGAAGCAGTATTTATACAAAAAAGGGATTTTTTTCCAGGGCACCAATTTCCACATTCACTAGAGCCACCACTAACTCAAGTAGATGGGGCCTTGGTTTAACATCTTACCTGAAAGACAGTGCATTTGGGAGTGCAGTATCCCCAATGCTGCACTGCCGTACCAGAAATGGAAAAATTAATCCAGTTACATGTGTAGGAATAGAACCAACAGCTGTCTGATCTTCTAGCACTAAAGGCAGGTGTAGTACCTATACCTCTCAACCTCTTTGGCAGGAATTCTGGACATAGCCAAAAGTAATGGGACGCAAGGGTCTAAAATCTGGCACAGAGTTTAATTGTTGATCTTGTAGTCTTAGAAAGTTCATAGGTTAGCAGGTTTTACATTAGCATGCAGTTTCTGAAGGAAATGAGGTCTGAATCCCAAATATCTGTCATTATTTAGGGACTTTAATCATCAACAATTTATGGTAAGAACACAAATTTTATGAAGAACAGACCAAAAATCTGAAATAAAATTCTGAACATTCTGAAAAATTCTGAACAGTTAAGTGGTGTTGAGTCACAATGACACTGACAATAGTCATTGACACTGCCAGACTACTGGCCTATAGTTATTTAAATATAAAATGTTCCTAAAACAATTTTAGGACTGCAAATGTGATTGCTTGTCTATCAAGACTGAAAGTGGAAACATAGGGTGCACATACTAAATCTAAAGTTGCAGTACCTCAGCGTACCCCCCTTTTCCAAGGTACAGTGATCTTGTTATTGACATATATAAGGATCTCAAGTGTGTGAGGTAAAGTCACCCATTTCAGGTGACTATGGGGGTGAAGATCCTGTAAAAATATTTTAATTGCATTACAGTGGATTTCAAGATTAAGTATATCTCATCTGTAGTCATCGTTCAGAGTTGCAGGACTCACAGTTATAGCACTTTTCCTTCTGAAAGGGATCCATACAGAATTATTTTTCTGTATGGATGTATGAAGACTGTTTCATAGCTGCTAAAATTCAGCTATGTTTCACGGCAGGGTTACAACTGTGTGATAAACAATATACAAAACATTTAAATAATGTTTTTGAACTGGATAATATTTGAAAAGTAGCATGGCTTGCCACTGCATTACAAACTTAAGACAGTATTTATTAAAAATTCTTTGTAGCTATAAATTTTTAACTCAGTTTGATAAAAACAAATCAATGGCTGGATCAGACCAATGGAAGCTAATCTTAGTTATAAGATTTTTTTTTCAAATTATAAATTTTGTGCAAAATATTGAATACAGTATAATGCAATGTCTTATGAATTATATACATTCAGTTTGCTGACTTTTTAATAAGTGTTTACTATGGTTATGTCTATAATTATACTTCCTGAAAAATATTGAAAGTGTTAAAATACCATTTGAAAAATTAATTAATCCTGTATGCGCTGCACCTACACAAAAAGACACAATGGAAAAAATACAGCTCAGCTGTTCAAGGAGAACATAGAATCAACTGATGTTTGATGTAGGAGACATTGCTTGTGTTGGGGGGGGGGGGGGTTAATGAGCAGAAAGTTTACTAAAGTGAATAAACTTACAAGGACTACAAGGATAATGATGATCGGGCACCACTGGCAATCTGTGAGATGGAAGGGATGCAACAAAGACTAAGTAAAATTGTTAGCAGCATCCTTTGTTACATAAAACAACCTACCATATGAGACAGACATTCTGAAGTGTCTCTTGTCAGCTTGGTGGTTGCAGACATCACCCCGCAGCTGCAGCTTCTCCCCATGTTCTCCCCATGTTCTTCCCATGTTCTTCCCATGTTCTCCCCATGTTCTTCCATGCCTTTCACCTCTTCCAAGCAATTTAACCACCCCTTCAGATTGCTCTTGCCATCTATTCACCATCTCTCTATGAAGAACTATTTTCTCATGGCTAAAATAAACTGCTGCATTTAAGCTTCAGTTGATACCCTCATCAGGCACCCCTCACCTTTGCCTTTGCTTCAGTCATCTCAAAAGCTGTCCTTATTAATCTGTGCACCCACAGCATATTATCTCTCTACCTCTCGATTTGCAGTTTATATAGCCACAAGTAACCATACTTTCCTCATAAGCCATTCCTTTTCATCCTGTGTTCATTCTAGTGACCTTCATCTAACACTTTGCTCAGTTTGTTATTAAGACAGAGATACATTACTCCATCTGTATCTTTTCTAGTTCATTAAACAGTGGTAAACAACCTCAATGTTTTCAGAATCCATATACCTCACTATGCAGCCCAATACATTACAGTTGTGACTATTTGTTGGCTCTTTTCCTGACTTGCTGTTTGCAGACTGAGACACTTTCTTCACATCTTTTACTCTCTTTTCAGGTCACCACTGTCCTGATGCAGTATGTTATGTTTGTGGCAATGAATCTTGGCTGTCCTTAATTAGCCCCAGCACTTAAACCGCCCAAGTACCTTTTCAGGCTGGTTTCCCTATCCACCATGGCTCCTCCAGATTTGGTACAAAACAGGATAGTTGTATTCTTTCTTTAGTTTTCTATCAAGTCCCATAGAGACTGGATTGCATTGGTATTAGGACAAATCCTTATGCCACATTATGTATTATCTTTTGCAATTGTCATGATTTTCATCAGTGTCACATAGTCTTTACTTAAACTGCTAAACCTCAGCCATTCCACAGGGTTTGTGCCTTATTCCTGGAAAAGATCCACTACAACATCCTACACAAGGATGGTCCCTCTATAGAACTTGGTAATTACAGGCCTATCAGCCTCACCAGACTTATATGCAAAGCCATGGAACATATCTAGTAGAACTCATTTCTACAGATCAGTCTGAGATAGGACACCAGTCAATCTAGTTTTGTGAAAGGCAGGCTTTGTCTCCTGAAACTAATAAGTTCTAATAAGTTTCTTTAAAAAGGCTACAGGAAAGAGGTTGCCATTTATGGATTTATGAAACTTTGTCAAAAGAAGTTTCGGTGAACATAAAAAATTCAAAAGTAGTTTGCTGAAACCACGTTCGGTAAACATTAAAATAATTTTTTTGCAGGTGAGCACTTGTGGTGGGGCACCTTTCACAGCCCACAGAATTATATATATCAACTCCAAGGTTTCACAACAGTGGAGGAAAAAGCAATCTCTTCTGTAGATAAGTGTTTTTGGTGAACTGCCTTTGATTTCTTTCCATTCAGCGAAACTACCTTCAATGAGATGATATGCTCACCCATTTATTAGCCATTTGCTCTTCTCACAAAATCTTATGTTAGGGAATTAAAGAAGTTTGCCAAACTTGGACTACAATGAATTGCATAATTCATTAGTGTGAAATACTTAATGGCATTAGGGAATGCTAACCCTATATAGTCTCTCTTATTGAGTGCACTTAACAGTTTATGTCATCTCCATCACTACTTTCCACCTTATCATCTCTACTTACACTCCTGAATGTCTTTGTTAAGTCCATCTCCATTAATAATAATAATAATAATAATAATAATAATAATAATAATAATAATAATAATAATAATAATCACTCTCAATGTGAAAAAGCGCTTCCATTAATTCAGGGAGTAGTAAGTCCCTGTTGCATACTGCCTGTGCCCCCTCCTGCCTGCCTCTCTCTGTCCTTCCTGTTCAAAGTGAACCCTTCAAGTCTCCTTGTCATGATTTCATGCATCAGTAAGATGTATCCTTACTGGCATCAAGTGAGAACAGCCTTAGATCATTCTCTAGTGTCTGGTCATATTTCTTCCATTTCATTCCACATATCTCTCTGGCAGCTTTTCTCTGGATTCCTTCAAGCATCCTGATGTCCTTTTCCTTATACGGCCTACAGAAATACTTGCTGTGCTTATGGTATGGACTGACCAAGGCTGTGTAGTGTGGAAGTATTACCTCTTTCCTTCTGGAATTTGTAATCTTGAGAACTCACTGTGCAGTACTGTTTGCTGTCATCACTGTCACTCAGCTTTTAGTGGTCAAATCCAGATGTGGTCACCACCAGGAATTATTTTCTTGCTCTGTCACCATCAGTCCTACTCCACTCCAGCTGATGCTTTATACCAGGGTTGTTGTAGCCTAAATGCAGTGATTTGCATTTGTTCTCACTGAACTTCAACTGCAACCTTTCTGCCAAGTGTTGAGCCTTTTGATATTCTTTTCTGGAAATGTCCACACTCTTGTCCACTGCTTCACCTATCTTTGCATCATCAACAAAGAAGGGGATGCCATTCTCAGTTCCTGCAGATGTGCCTGGAAAAAATACACGAAAGTAGAGTGGGACAGGAACAGCCTTGTGATCCTCCTACCTCTCGATTGGGGTGTCTGTCTGCTCTCCCCATTTCTGCCTTGTTTTCCTCCCAGTATGGCACTCTCTCCTTTCCTTTCTTCTGAAATCCAGAACAAATTATTCATTTGGTACCACTGCTGTTTCTTATTCTTCTGTGATCTCCCACCAATCATTGTTTAGCCTGATCATTTCTGTCCTTCCCCACCTTCCTTTTGCACCACACACACTTCTCTAATCGATCATTTCTGCTAGTGTAGCTATTTAGTAGAAAAGATGATCAATGATGACTTGACAAGGTTCTAAACGTCCAAATTCAGTTAGCGGAAACCACCATTCAAAGCATACCAAAGCATAGGATCTTAGGTATTGCCAGATCACTGTTTGTGTGAGATGGCTTTGCACTTTAACAGGCAGTTTCTCCCTTCCCCACTGTTGTCCAATCATGGAGTTGCTATATAGAAGGTTGTGGGGTAGGGGAGCTTACTCCCTGCAAAAAATATTTATTTTAGTCTTAGTTGGTAAGCAGTACGGGAAGCATATTCTTCAACAGCTATAATCAAGGAATATTTTAGATACATATTTAGGCTACTAGGGGAACATTATTTTATAATACATATTTTTACGGATATAATTTTTATTTGAGTGTCATTTGTAAGCATTACTTTATAGAGAACATGTATGCATTGCTTTTTATGAATTCAACTGATGAAGATGGTTTTAAATCTGTGAAAATGTAATTAATCCAGAGAGTCTGAGGAAGTCTGCTTAACAGATGTCATCACACATTGTGGGGAGGAAGATCTAACTGGTGGTTGAACTGATACTTCAGGACACATGGCTTCTATATATGATTTCTGGGCACGAAGGACAGAATGGAAAGCCAAGCAAATGTCCACTATAGTGAGAATACAGCTATTCCCTTTGAGGGCCCAAGAGGCAAGTAAGAAGCCAAGCAAAAGCAAAAGAAGGAGCAGAAAAAACAGTTTGTCTAAAACATTTTTAAAACATTCATTATTAGGTAAGCAAACTAGTCCATCTCAGAACCTTTTAAGTTATGACCCCTATCACAAGGGAAGGGGCAAATGTAATATATACAGGCTTACATAGACAGTTTAAAGTAGTCAGTAAGCCAGCATGACTGTGGAAGGAAAATGTAACCCCCCCAAAAATGCAGACACAGGAAGAACATAAATACTTCACAGAGACTGCGAACAAATGCCAGGACTAAACCTTAGACTCTGAACCTCTGAGATAAAAGATTTTAACACTGAGCCACTATGCTGCACAACACCACAGGCATTATTCTGTCTAACTTCCTTCTCTCCACCACCCATTGTCATATTTCTTGACAATCGAGCCTTCTTGGTTTCAATTTGTGATATTTTTATCCTGAAAAAAAAAAAAAAAAAAATATATATATATATATATATATATATATATATATATATATATTTTTGTCTGTATAAATAGTATAAGCTTATTGTACTACCATTGTTATATGCTTTTAGGTACAATGTCAAGGAACTTGCATTTGAACTACTATTGTAATTGTCATATGTATAAATGTATAATTATGTAATCTTCCCTGGAGCTTTTCTCCCTGGGTCTCTGCTGAAAATGGGCTTCTGGCCCATTCGGACACTACCCAGTTATCAAATGTAAATAAATAATAAAGAAATAATAAATTATATGTCAAAGTGTCTGATCACCTGAAAGATGGAAAAATCAAATGAACAGTTCATGAATCTCTCTAACATGTTCTTTATTTAAAAACAATTTTCAGGTACCTTTTCTAAATGCCTTCAAGGAAGGTTTGCTGCTCCATAAAGACCATTCCTTAAATATACATATCAAATAAAATTCTAAACGGGTGCCTGCATACAATTTAGTAACAGTCAACATCTGAAGAAATAACAGTCAACGTTTAAAGAAATAATGCAATAATAATACATATATGATCTATTATAATTGAATCAGAGCTGACAGTCATTAATTACAACAAAGACTAAATCAGTTCACATTCAATGCAAAAATGTGAGTAGCTTCAAATGTAATGTTTTGACTGAAAGCTAATGAAAGATGGTCTAGAGCCTACATTAAGAACAATTTAATTCCCGGCATGTTTTACAATCAACTACAATACAGTATCACCGTCTAGTATGAACATAGTTCTACTGATTAAATCTTTGTTGTACTGGATAATGAGTCTGGTAAATCTGATTTGTAGCAGATTATGATTGTACCTTTAAAGTGTGTGGAACACCATGGAATAAAGTTGGAATGGATCTGTTTCACTTCAGAGACAGTGTGTATCTACTGTATTGCCTACTATCTGAAGTTTCCAAAACCTGCAAAATTGCAAATTACAATGAGTGCTGGTGTTATAAATGCACTCAGATTTGTTATTTTCATGACATGGAATACCTCACATAGATGTTTCAGATTTCTACTAACAATCATTGAAATGTAAGTACTAAATTTAAGAGATTTTTCAGTGCACCTCGGATTTTAACACAAATCTTCTCTTCCAAAGTACCCTATAGTCCAAATGTAAAGTCAGTTGAACAGTTCAGAATGTACAAAACTGTATGAGGAAGGTTCAGAACTCTAACAGCAACTGTTACCTAGATTTATTTATTTTGTTTGTTAACCAGGTAAGTGGGTTAATACAAGTCACTTTACAGCAACAACATGGGCCACAATGACAAACACAGGTAAGTGAGTGATAAAGCAGTTTGCATAAGCACACCTGGGCATAGCATTACCAATTCATACCACATAACAAAAACAAGCAAAGACATAATAGTATTTACAAAGGAATATTGTTTACAATAAAGCATCACATACACACACACACACACACACACACACACACACACACACACACACACACACACACACACACACACACACATATACACATAGCTATATCTAGCTATTTATATGCAGACCTCTATCTATCTATCTATCTATCTATCTATCTATCTATCTATGGATTGAACTAAATTAATTGAAAACTAATTATGCTGATATGCATAATGTTGAATCGAACTGGTCAACCTCATGCATGTCGACATGCTACTATCCATGCGCTGACCAAGAATTAATCTCAGCACATGCAAACCTTACAAACAAAAAAAAAATGCAAACTTTATAAACAAAAAAAAAAAGAAAGAAAATGAGTTTCCCTGCACCCCTCACATCCCCCTGTTAATTATGCATTCTAAGTCTGAGATCGCATAAACCCCGGGAAAAAGGATATATTCCCCTACATGGAGATTGTTGATCTTGCACTCCTGTTGGCCATTTGTTTAGTTGACCAAATTGTGTCAATTAAACAGATGTCGACCAAAGTTTCATTCCACAAAGTTTGAGGGAACTATATATGTATAACTATATCTATCTATCTGTCTATTTATCTCTCTATATAGAGACAGATAGAGGGACAGGTATAGATGTATAGATATAGATACAAAAAGAACAAATAATGGAAAGCACTAAACATCTGACTAAACACAGTAAATGTATGTTTTCCAGGGGGTGTCATCTGCACCTCCACACCACAGACATACTTATTTTCACCCTAACATTTCCCCACTCTGAAACAGTCTCCATTGCCATTCTTTCCCCAAACTGCACTGATATTGGAGTGAGAATAGTTGAAGTGTATTGTCATACTATATAGCTGCATAATGACATCTGCCATGTTAAGTGCTACAATGGATTTCACCATCCTCATTTCTTATTTATTTAGGCTGTTTAAAAAAATACTTTGTTAATATTTTATTAAAAACTCAGCCCAAATAAATTTAATATAGCCCTTGGCAACATTACCTTAGGAATAAGTTCACAGACTTGAGTGGAGACATCTCTGTGCATGTGCTCGATGAGTCCATTAAAGGCTACAGTCATACCTCAAATTTTTCCTGAGTTCATATCACTGAGGTTAACAATTACCATTAATCTTCAGTGGTATAAGCACAGGGAAAATACATTTTATGAGCTTTTTTAGAGCTAGGGGGCACAGAAAACATTTGCCGATTGAGTAAAAATCCTGTTGGGTACTTCTTTCACTTCATATGTTAGTGCAAAAGTAAGAAAAAATCTAGTGACAATACACATTGTCTATGTACACAGGCTACAGGGTTCTATACAAAAAATGTGGATTGATTACTTCAAATAGTTTCTGCAGCAGTAGTTTTGGCAGTTCTTGATATTCATTTTTGTAAGTTTCTGCTGATATGCTATATTAATATACATTTTAATTTTTAGGTGGTAGCCAAATAAACTGCTTGCCTTGTGTGTGTCTAGCTGATAAAATTATACATTTCTTTAAAGAATTTTTTTGCATCTCCTACAAAAAGTAGTAGATGCATGCATCATATTAATAGTTATATGCTCCTACTACCATTGCATTCAAAGATATGCAGCATTATCTTGATAATTCTGACCATCTTACAGCACTGCGGCAAGTCATGCAGCATTGAAAGAGCATTGTGGTGCTCATAGGTAGCCACTAGACAGAAAGTCCAGGAGACCACTGATGGGCCTAACCTAATCCTTTTTTAATTGCTCCAGTTAACTATGTTATGTAACTTGCTCAGAATCACATAGTAGGTAAATGGACTCTGTGGGAATCAAACCCTAGACTACAAGAAGAAGCTCATTAACAGCTCATAATGTTCATCCACTTCACTGTTATATTATATGCACATCACAAATGTAGGCATGTTTATGATTCTTAAAAACCTTGCCTGTGATTACCTTTATGTAGGGAAAATTTAGTAATCTCTTTAGTAAGAAACAAAAAATACAGCTCACTGTTTTTACCAATGACACATACTTAAATTAATCTCCAATTGATGAAATGTACCATTGATGAATTAATTTTGGTGAACTCTATCTCACTCAAACATTGTGATTCTGAAGAGGAATCATTCTATACTCGATGTCTTTCTGAGAGTTAGACATGGTAACAACGATCAAGTAACTATATTACCTACTACAGGTTGCATATTTCATTAATCTACCTCTAAGGGATGCAGCTGAGTGGCCAATAGGTCCAGTTTGTACTGCTACTTCACATGACAATGCTAAGCTTGCAAAACATACTGCTAGCCTTTCTGTTTCCCTATCACATGCACATGGTGCTGATTTTGCTTCAGTTCACTGATATACCCACTATAAATGTACCAAAGTATACAGTTTACCTTGATTTGTTGGACAGTCTAAACACCTATATTTGTTGTCTAACATATTAATCTTATACTGTGGCAAACAGTTCTGTTATGCTTTCTAGAACTCCTTGTATTCTGATGCTGCAGCCATAGTAAATGCAGACTGCAATGTGCAACAGGCCCTACCTACAATGCATTATACACCTTAATGTCATACCCCTTTAATGTGGCTATGCACTCCTGGACTGCATCCTTCTTCTGAGACCCAGAGGTGGTGTCCATGGTAAAGTTTCTCCAGAGCTACATTGTATCATTTATATAGTTTACTTTCATTATTCTTCAGTATTTTAAAACCAAGGACTGTAGGAAGTGTTATTGAGAAATTTTCTGTACCTAGTCAGCTCATGATTCAACAGAATAAAGCTGCACACAGCTATGGATTCTCCTGCATATACAACAGAACCATCAAATATCGGTGTTTGCTGTGTTATGTGTTTTCCTAAGCCACAATACCCCACTGCACATAAAAAAGAAATGCATATTGTGAATTACTCACTGTATGTTTCTGCAATATTCCATTCAATACAAGGCTGCTACAGGAATAGCATTTTCTCGTGTGTACTGCTATACTACCACAATACGTTTCTGATTTGCTAGTGTTATTTTACTTTCTGTTTTCACCTTTTACTAATTCACTGTCTCTCTCACGTCTTTCTACTCTACATCAGTGCAAATCTGCACCCGTTCCATTTACTTCATTTTGTGAAAAGAGAGAAAGAAAAACAGAAATGCACAAATAACTTCACCCCAGTTTTTTTCTGTTTTAGTGTCTTTCTCAGCTGAAGGTCAAAAGTGTACAGTGAAATGATGGACATAGATCTCTATGTTTTTCCATTCATGCATATCACTTGGGAAAAGTAATTATTTGTATATAGAATCCATTCTCATTTCATTGAAATAGTAAGTTGTTTTTCAAAGTCAAAAAGTGATAGGAGCCATATAATTAAGGCAGATCAGTTTACTGTTTCAAGTGTTTTCTCTACTAAATTACTCATTGTTTGTCTATTTAATTGTTTTGCAGCAATGTATCCTCAGGGGGTACGACTTCTCATTCACCTGATGGCTTTGAGGCAGCAATACAAACAAAAACATTTCTGTCACTTTTTCTCTTTTACTTTTTTATCCTCCATCTCTTTATGTGTACTGTTTTTTTTTTCTTTTTTGCATTTGTTAAATCAACTAGGCTAATACCACCTGTATTTGAAGTTTCAAACATATCCAAAACGGATATACAGTGCAGATAATTACAACTTATGTTTTCAAATACAAATGCATACATATTCTTCAACTTCATTATGCTAATGAAAGGGTAGCTTAACTTTATGAATACATAATCATTAGTGGTTCATGACAGTATGCTGTCAAATCACTTAAAATTCCACAACACAAAATTTAACTGGTGTCTGCATGTCATAAATTCTCTAACTGTATTATTATCTTTAGATATGGAATAATACAGTATGGATGATGGTGCTAAGGAAAATAGTCCCTTATATTGTGAAGTACAGTTTACATTTAGCACCTAAATATACCTCTCAATCTCTTAGTGCACTAAATCTGAATGAAACCATAAATAACGGGGGAACAAAGGCCCCAAAACAGGGATAATTTTTAAATATTGCTGCTTCAAGCTTAGAAAGTTGATAGAACAACAGACTTTGCATTAGCATGAATTTTCTGAAGGGTATGAATTCTGAAACTCAAATGCCTGTCATTATTTTCTGACTTCAATCTTTAATGAATTGCCAATGATTTGCTAAAAAAAACACACTTTTATGAAAAATGGACCAAAAATATGAGACAAAAATTCTGGACATTCCACAAAAAATCTGTACAGTTGAGAGGTATGAATGTCAACTTGTAGCCAGAATTCTAAGTGAAAAGGGGCTGCAAGGATTTACCAGTTCATTTACTAGGTTATAAATAATAGCATAAGCAAATGAGAGGTATGACCTTTGTCTATTGACATTTTATGGTTTGGAGTGATGTTCATATGTCTGACTGTCTTTGGCATTTTGTTTGCCAATGTAATACCAGGGTCACAAACTTGACAGTTTAGAAAGTAAATAAGTAGAGCTCTTCCATGAAGCCCGTAGAAGAAATATCAGACGATACTACGTCTCCAGCAACCACCAACAGCATAAAGCACCAGCCTGTGCCACCTCTGTGACACTGAGAAATTCCTTAGAGTAATTTAAAATTAAAAAAAACACAGAGCAGTATTTTTTAAAATACAATCTGCAAACTAAGTAGCACTTATTTTTCAAAATGACACACTAGATATGGGCAATCTATTCTTAGTCCAACACTTGTGTGAGCCACAAAAAGTCAACAAATTAAGTTTCATTCTCAAAAATCCCAAACTCTCTCACGATATATATATATATATATATATATATATATATATATATATATATATATATATATATGAGAGAGAAATATAGAGACATAATATAGACATAATATAGACCCCCTAAAGGGCCCATCTCAATACCAAAAGATTGCCAAATTCTGATAATCACGTCCACACAGGTAGAAACTGCACTCTCCAAAGCTAAGAATACAGCATCCATGGGGCCAGATGACATCCCAGGCTGTGTACTACATGAACTACAAAATGAACTGGCACCTCACCTAAGTGTCATGTTTAATCATAGCCTCACCTCAGGCTTCATGCCCACTGAGTGGCGCACAGCTACAGTTATCCCGCTCCACAAGGGAGGATCTGCCTTGGATCCCGGGAACTACCGTCCCATCAGTCTGACAAGCCTGATCTGCAAGGGCATGGAATGCATTATCATGGAACTTATAAACAAAGACATTGGCAACCTTCAAACACTGGACCCCACCCAGTTTGGGTTTGTGAAGGGCCGATCTTGTCTCCTGAATCTGATTGACTTCTTCGAATCAGTCCCCAGAGCTGTGGACGAGGGTAAGGCAGTCCACACAGCCTATCTGGACCTCGCCAGGGCCTTCAACACCATCTCCCACTCTGGAATCATAGATAAACTTACTAAGCTGGGCATAAATCCCCATGTCACTCGATGGGTTGCCAACTGGCTTATTGACAGAACCCAGACTGTAAAAGTAGCCGACTCCACAAATCCAGCTCCAGACAAGTGACAAGTGGAGTACCTCAGGGTTCAGTCCTGCGACCACTCTTGTTTGGCATCTACTTCTCTGAAGTACAGGCCAACACTAAGGGACTCTGGCTAACAAAGTTTGCAGATGACTGCAAACTGGGAGCCATTATTGAATCCCCAAATGATGTGGATATTCTACAAAAGGGCCTTACAGAAACAGATGCCTGGTGCCAGAGCCATGGGCTCAAGCTTAATGCCAAGAAATGTATAGGTATCCCCTTTGGAAAAAAACATGTACCCATGAATTACCACATAGGTGGCAGGACACTAAACATCGAAAGTGTGATGAGAGACTTAGGAACACAGGTGGACAGTGGTCTCACTTTCGATAACCACATCGCCACAACAGTCAGGAAATCCTTCTATGTGGCACACCTTATCACTAAGGGCTTTTCATCCAGAAAAAAGGAGGTAATTGTCCCACTGTAATCATCCCTCATTAGACCCATTATAGAGTATAATGCCCCGTTTGGTATGTACCTCACAAGACATATGCAACAGCTGGAAAGGCCAGAGAAATACCTCACTAAAAGAATCACAGGCCTAAAGCAGATGCCATATGCTGACCATCTAAAAAAACTCCAGCTATACTCAGTGGCATATCGTCTACTCAGAGGCAATCTCTGCTTAACATACAAGGCCATGTCAAACCCTGAGCTGTTGGATATGCTCCACTTAAAGAAATCCCAATCCCTCAGAGCCACACGCTCCAGGGATCTAAACCTTGTCATCACAATGAACAAAACATGCTGGAGGGATAGGTTCCTGACCCAGAGACTCCCCATACTCTGAAATAGACTGCCCATACATGTCAAGCAGAGTGCCTCATTGGCCCTCTTCAAAAGGAACCTTGATGATTGGATGGGAGATAGGAAATTCACCCCGGGGATCATATCAGTCGCCCTGCTAGACAGGGGCCCAGAGAAGTAAATATTGTGGGAAGAAATATCCAGGGAATTGTTATGGCTAGGCATGCATAGGCCCTAGGGCCAATAGCCTAGTACCAAACTATGAACCTATGAACCTATAAATAAATGGCAAACTATTTCTTTTTAGTCAGAATCCTATGCCCCACAATCTGAATTCACCAGTACTTGAATAGTTTTACAAGCATCTTCAAGTCATATGCATAGTTTGGTGACACTGTTCCCCTTTATACTTCTAATATAACTTTCATGATAGTCATATATATATATATATATAACTATCAATGAACTTGCTTTATA
Organism: Protopterus annectens; assembly: GCF_019279795.1. Taxonomy (NCBI): domain Eukaryota; kingdom Metazoa; phylum Chordata; order Ceratodontiformes; family Protopteridae; genus Protopterus; species Protopterus annectens. The sequence continues at coordinate 454,889,824 of NC_056744.1, read as the reverse complement.
TGCGTACCACCTCTTACATACAATATTAATATTTCCTATCCTACCTAATTCCTTCTCTCACCTCAGTTTCTTTGAATTTCTAAACAATAATCACATAATCCGATATTTGTCTGACAAACCCACTATTATACAACAACCCCCCATTAATATTCCAAAACATACACACCGATTGTAAATCAGAGTTATAATAATGGAAAAAGATCCTGTCGCCCAGACTTTTTCCATTAGTATAACTCTTTTTTTACACCAACAGAGAATGCAAGATCTCCATTGCTTTTTACACTGTCTCGCTATGTTAAATGAGTTTAACATAGTGAGGCAGCTTTAAAATAAGTAACGGAGATCTTCCTATCTCCGTTGATTTTTTTAAAGGTGTCTCGCTATGTTAAATGGGTTTAACATAGCGAGACAGCTTTAAAAAAAGCAACAGCGATTCTCTGTCGCTTTTTTTAAAGCTGTCTCGCTATGTTACACTCCTTTAACATAGCGAGACACTTTGTAAAAAGCAACAGAGATCTTGCTTTCTCCATTGCTTTTTTAAAAACTGTCTCGTTATGTTAAATGGGTTTAACATAGCGAGACAGCTTTAAAAAAAGCAACAGAGATTCTCCTTTGCTTTTTTTAAAGCTGTCTCGCTATGTTAAACTCCTTTAACATAGCGAGTCAGTTTGTAAAAAAGCAACGGAGATCTTGCTTTCTCTGTTGCTTCTGCCCACAGCAATGATGTACTGCATAAGCATACGCATGCGCAGTACATCAGAACTGCTACAGAATACCAGACAGCTGCAGAAGGGCAGCAAGGAGGCATTATACAATGCCATTATTTAAGAAAAGTATTTTTTTCTTAAATAATGTCATTGTATAATAGCAATAACCCACTTCTGGGTGTGGGTAATGCTGGATTTACCCACGGTTGTCTTTTTTTGGCCACTCGGGCTTCACCATCATGACCAAACCACACCAACCATGGGTAAATTCAGCATTACTCACACCCAGGAGTGGGTTATTGCTATAATACACTTCTTCAAATGCTTAGTGTTCAATATCTACTAATGCAAAAGTATGTTTTTTACTATAATAATTGCCTTAACTATCACATGAATGTAATCTCATAAACAAATGAATGTGTAATCTTTAATATCCATTCATGTATATTACTGAATGTATTTAAAAAAATGTTGGTAGTATGTTTAACCTTTTATCCCCAGGCTTCCACTGAAAAGGGTATTTTTAACAAATAAATAAATAAATAATTATAATACTCACTGTGAGACTGCATAAACTTGAAGAAAAAAGTAAAAATCATAAAAGTGCAACCCTCACGTTATCCTTCTTTTCCACATCTAACTGCCATGACAAAGACAGATGACATTATAGTAAGGATGTTTCCTTGACAATCAAGTGCCACCCTGGCTACCTCCTGCAAGCCTTGTAATGTAGGGTCTGAGAGATGAGCCTGTCTCAACTCCCTCTTTGTATCCTTCCCCACCTCCCCTTCCACAGAACATCTGGCATCCTCTGAAAGTGATGCCTCACTGTCAGCCGGGGTACTACTACTCACCTCTGCCATTGCAGTCAGTCGCTCCAAGGGAACATCAGAACCCACCAGCAGCTGTGTCTCACCTTCAGTCTCACTGCTACAGGATAGCTCCCTCCATGAAGTAGCCACCTCACCAGTCCTGGCTTCAAGTGTGCAGTCTATCTGGGCACCCCCCCCCCAGGCTACCAGACCCACATGCTTGTCTCCAAGCCTGACTGCATGTAACTGCATGCACACAAGGTACTGCATTATCAAAATCATTCCCTATCAGGATATCTGCAGGGATATCCTCAAACACACCTACTTGCCTGATTCCTTTTCCACCTTCCAAGTCAAAATGAATCCTAGCCAAAGGTATTTGGAATGGGGTCCCTCCTAAAGCTCTGACTGGAGTAGACAGCCCAAGAAAATTGTGCTCCTCTTTAACCATTGCAGGCTTCACAATGGTTAAGTCAGAGACTGTGTCTCTCTTAGCAGTGGCATGTTTCCCATCTACTAAGATAGGATATAACAAATTGTAGCAGTTTGGTACCTTGTTGTCTCCAGGCAACGTCTCGCTGGCATTCTGTCCTTCCCACTTGCTGGCTCTCCTAATTTTTGTTTCCCACCTTGCCTCCATAGACATCTATATGCTACATGGCCCCACTGGTTACATTTAAAACATTTAACCCTTAAACCTGGCTGTAGATCTGAACTAGTGGCTTCCCCTGCTACTAACAGAATATGACAGGGGGGTTAGCCTGCCTACTATGGGTTTCCTTATACCCATGTGCAGTACTGGTTATCCCTTTCCTGTGCAGAGATGCCGTGCTTGCTAGGTATATCTCTCTCTTTTTCCCCAACTCATCTACAATGTTACATTCTCTATCTGCCAACCAGATTCTCATGCCCTCAGGCAAAGTGCTATAAGCTTGTTCCCTCACCAAAAGTTCTGCCAGCTTTTCAAAAGGGTGGCAGAATACCCACTCACCCACCTATGAAAATAAGTGCTTAACTCAGCAATATAATCGCACACACTTTCATCTGTCTTGTGTCTATGCTCACAAAATGTTTTTCTATAAGCTTCAGGTGTTAAAATACTCTAATAAACATTTTTTAACCATATTATAATTTAAGCAAATAAACAATTTTTAACCATATTATAATTTAAGCAATCAGTATCAGACAATTTAGAAACAGCAGTTATAGACTTTCCATAGTGTAAGGGGGTCAGTAACCATATCCCGGGACTTTGGTCAACATTATACTGTTTACATACCCTTTCAAACATATGAATAACACTATCTACGTACCCTTTCAAACATATGAATAAAACTGTCAAAATTAACACCCTCTGTAAATTGTGGAAGAAATGTATTGACCATTATTGCTTCTGGGGTTCATCTACACCCTTCCCCATTACCTCCACGACTCTGGCAAAGAGTCAGTATCTCCTTTTCATGTTGCCTCTGCCTCTCATTTTTCTTTGGCTTCCAGACATCTCATTCTCTCTGGTGACTCTAATTCCAAATGCCGCAGTCCCACTGCTGATTCTGCTTTGACCTCCAAACAACCCAGTCTCTCTGCTGATTCTAGTTCTAAATGTTTGGCCTCCAGTTCAATCCAGATGGATTTTTAAGTCCTCTTATCCAAAGTTGAGCTGTCCATTTTCTGAGAGTTGTCCATCCCCAAGGCCAATCTGGCTGTCTGCCTGGTTACTGGTCTGTGATACAGCTGTGGTTAAGGCTGCAATCATTTCTGCTTTAGTCAGGTTGGCTTGCATCAGTCCTTTGGCTTGGCACATCTCAGCCAACTGGCTCCTTGTCAGCTTCCCATAATCTCTGCTGATATCCTTTTCTGCTCTCCCTCACTAACTAAGCTAAGAAAAAAATAAATAAAGCTATTGTGATATGAAACTCGGAATGTCTACTGTGTGGCTGCTTGAGAGTACAAATACCATCTTTAGTGATCACTGTTTACAAGGTACAGGAGTTCAGTATCCACACCACTGAATCACAATATGCGATGTGGTGATCCCACCACTGCCAGTGAAATGTGATGTGGATATGCCACCACTGCCCACCAAATGTGATGACCCTCCACTAGACCAGTAATCATGGAGCTTCAATCCTCACCACTGGCAACAGTGGGGGATGTTTTCAGAAAGGATGACAAGTACACGCACAGTATTTCCAGATGCATCTCTCTGCATCAAATGCAATTTCCCTTAATAGCATGCAGACACCACAGTCAGTCCAGCGCTGGTTTCTCACTCTTTCTCCAGATCCCCAATAAGGATCCCCACTGGTACAGCTATACAGTTAAGATCTCAGCTGAGTGACCAAGCCAAGGCCTCCAGCACCCTCTTTGTCCAACCAGTGATTCGTGTCCCTGCTAAAGTAGCTGACATACACTCTTTGAGATTTGATTTATACACACACACACACACACACACACACACACACACACACACACACACACACACACACACACACACACACACACACACACACACACACACACATGCGCACACAAACCTGGGAAAGGCTGGCACAGGTTTACTAGCTATGGCCCCTTCTGCTCAGACTATAAGGTAGTTTCCACTGCCACCAGTCACTCTTTATCAACTACTTTAAGCCCTTAACAAAGGGTACTCAGTCTTACTCTGTAATATTAATACTAATCTTCTTCTTTTGGCTGCTCCCATTAGGGGTCACCACAGCGGATCAACTGTTTCCATTTCTTCCTGTCCATCTTGCTCTGTCACACCAACCACCTGCATGTCCTCTCTCACCACATCCATAAACCTTATCTTAGGCCTTTCTCTTTTCCTGTTACCAGGCAGCTTCATCCTTAGCATCTTTTTCCCAATATACTCTGCATTCCTCCTCAGCACATGTCCAAACCAACGTGATCTTGCCTCTCTGGCTTTGTCTCCAAACCTTCCAACCTGGGCTGACCCTCCAATATACTTATTCCTAATCCTGTCCATCCTTATCACACCCAATGTAAATCTTAACATCTTCAACTCTGCCACATCAAGCTCTGACTCCTGCCTTTTTGTCAATGCCAGTCTCTAACCCATATAACACAGCTGGTCTCACTACCCTCTTGTAGACCTTCCCTTTCACTCTTACTGGTACTCATCTGTCACAAATCATTCCTGACACTCTTCTCCACCCACTCCATCCTGCCTGTACTCTCTTCTTCCCCTCTCTTCCACACTCACCATTACTCTGAACTGTTGATCCCAAGTATTTAAACTCATCCCCTTTGCCACCTCTACTCCCTGCATCCTCATCATTCCTCTATCCTCCCTCTTATTCACACACACATATTCTGTCTTGGTCCTGCTGACCTTCATTCCTCTTCTCTATAGCGCATATCTCCACCTCTCCAGGGTCTCCTCCACCTGTTCCCTTCTCTCACTACAGATTACAATGTCATCTGCAAACATCATAGTCCACGGGGACTCATGTCTAATCTCATCTGTCAACCTGTCCATCACCATTGCAAATAAGAAAGGGCTCAGAGCTGATCCTTGATGTAATCCCACCTACACCTTAAATGCATCTGTCACTCCCACCACAGACCTCACTGCTGTCACACTACCCTCATACATATCCTGTACCACTCTTACATAATTCTCTGACACTCCCAACTTCCTCATGCAATACCACAAATCCTCTCTAGGCACCCTGTCATATGCTTTTTCTAAGCCCACAAAAACACAATGCAACTCCTTTTGACCTTCTCTGTACTTCTCCATCAACACTCTCAGAGCAAACATCACATCTGTAGTGCTCTTTCCTGGCATGAAACCATACTGCTGATCACTAATCATTACCTCCCTTCTTAACCTAGCTTCCACTACTATTTCCCATAACTTCATGCTGTGACTGATCAATTTAATCCCTCTGTAATTACTACAGCTCTGCACATCACCCTTATTCTTAAAAATCGGTACCAAAACACTTTTTCTCCATTCTAATACAAATGATAATTTGACCAAGAGCAAGGCTATTAGGAGTGGCCCACATAGTGTCACCAAATAAATATGCAAGTACTCTCAAAACTTAAATATCTCTACACAGATCAGCCACAATAAAAGGCTTAATTATATTTGGTGATAATAAAATAATTAGTACTAAATATATATTCACAGTGACATCATAGTTCAAAACCACAGGAAATATTTAAAATAACATTGCAGCACAGGCTCTCACAAATAAAAAAAAAACAAAATCTAAACTAAGCTTTACTATATTACTGACTGTATCTAAGAGAGTTATACTGTTCACTAGAAACTTACTTCATTAGAGCAAGGCAGATGATGTGGTGAATGAGTCTTCTTGTTGTCAGGTCCAAGACAGAATTCAGAATGCTCTGTCTCACTAAGAGACTTCTCAAATTAATATCTAAAATATTACTGTTGGGATAGCTTGAAGAATGACATCATTTCTGGTCATCTGACTTATAGTTCCCAGGCCAAAACCCCCATTGCTAGAAGCTGGCAGCATTTAGCATCTACCTGTACAAATATGCAGAGAAGGGCTTTTACTTGTTTGGCAGATGCTGGAAGTCATTAAATAATTGCATTCCTTCATGATTCAAAAGTAGCAATTAGTTCACTTCAAGGACAATACAGAAACCTTCCTAGTACAGACTCTGTGTCTCTAGCTACATTGAAAACCTGAGAGATAGCCTCTTTTATTATGTAACCTATAAAGTAATTTGATTTCAGCTATTTTTCTAAAGTTTGCTGGACTGAAGTTAACCTTCCAGTTTCGTCTGTCGACATATAAATTTAAACAGTTACAGTAGTGCATGTACATTTCTTTTCTTTTTCAGTAGGGCACACTGTCGTTACATTTCAAACATCACTCTACAAATACCTTTCCAACACATATGCCCAAACAAGCAGTTTGATATACACATGACATACAGTTCTAATACATTTGTGTAAATCATTTCCATATTCACCAATGACATATAATTATTTACAAAATTCCAGCTAGCCATGCTGGCAGTGTCTCCTTTCATCACAGAAAGTACTAAAATACTAAATAAATGAGAAATAGATTCAACAGATATTTTTTCACTATGTATGCACACATTTCTCTCTTGTATGGGATGACTAGGTCAGTCTTTTGTTATTTCATTATTTAAAAAAAAGCTTCACTGAGACTTTAATAAATTTCCTGAAGTTCCTTACTTTTTCAAAAGTCAGTTTTAGTTGTTGAACTATTTATTTTATTTATTTATTTAATATTTGTTAACTGGGCTGGTCCAGCTGGATATATTTCCATTTTCAGTGGAGGCCCAGGGAGAAAAGCTCCAATTTCAATGACCACCACCACAGCAAAAAAGGTTTAAAATTGAATACACATTAGTCTAATAGATACAACATACATCAACAGCTCATTTTACAGCATCTAAGTCTAGGGCAGTCCATATACATTATTAGAGGTATCTTTAAAACCTAGGTAAAAATAGTTACACAGACAGTAACTTTCCTATGGTTAATTTACTAAACATATTATCAGAAAAATAGTTAGGGAAGAAAAGGAGGAGGTATAAAGCAAAAGGCAGGAAATACTACCAACAGGGTACATTCTTAGCTAAGTAGAAAGGATAATAATTGTTGTCAAACAGTAGAGATTATTTGAGTTGCCTCTAAAGTAGGGGGATAGACAGGAAAGAGAAGAGAAGAGTAGAATGGCAAGAAATGACAAGAGATATCTAGAGATTCAGTCTGGGAAATAGCAAGGGCATAGCCAGTGATTTTTAAGATATTTCTTAAGATTTTGCTTAAAGAGAGAAAGGGATGGAAGTGCAGTAAGGTCAGTGGGCAAGAGGTTCCAATGTTTTCCAACAGTATTTGAGAAAAGTGAATCACCAGCTAAGTTATTAGACTTGGTGGTCCTAGCTAGAAGTTTATTGGAGGAGCGTAAGGAATCAAGGTTCCTGTAGGGTAATATAAGGTTGTTTAGTACTGGAGTGTTGTTAGGTTGATAGAAGATTTTATGAGTGATGGTAAGTTGGGAAAGTAACACAAGGTTTTTTTAGTTCTAGCCAGTCTAGTTGATGAAGGTTAAGACAATGGTGAGTTCTATATAGGTTTCCAGTGGCAAATCTAGCAATACTATTATAGGAGTTGGATAGTTTGGTAAGATTACTTTTTTTTAGATTAGTGTAAATGGGGGCTGCATACAATAGAGTTGAAATTAAATGGGAGTGTGCAGTTGGAGTCAGGAAAGGTTTTATCCTATATAGGGAGCCCAGTTTTTTATTAACAGATTTAATAGTGTTATTAATGTGAATGTCAAAGGTGAGGTTATTTTCAATTGTAATACCTAATAGTTTGGTGGAAGTGTCTGGGGATATAAGGGTACCATTGCTAGATTGAATGGAGAAATCTATGGGGGGGGACTTGCTGTTTGTTGTAAACAGTAGTAACTTGGTCTTTTTAGTGTTCAGAAGAAGGCACTGTTTAGAGAACCATGTCTCTACTGTGTTAAAAGCTGTCTGGGTTAGAGACTGCATTACAGAAATAGAGTTGGCAGAGCATATAATAGTGGAATCATCAGCATATTGTATACAGGTTGTTTGTGGAATGGCTATTTGAAGGTCATTGATGAATAATGAGAAAAGGAGAGGACCAAGAATGAAACCTTGAGGGACTCCCAGGGAAATAGGAAGGTGTGAAGATAGTTGATTGTCCCAAAGAACTGCTTGCTGTCTATTACTAAGGTAGGACTTAAACCAGAGAATTGCTTTGGTGTCTAGAGGGATGGATGACAGAGTGTTTATGAGTAATTGATGGTTAACCATATCAAAGGCTTTAGATAGGTCGAGAAAGAGTGCTGATGAGAGACTGCTATTATTACGGTTATTATTAATGGTGTTTGTAAAGGATAGAGCTGAGGTGGTACTATGATAAGGCCTAAAACCATGCTGACAGTTTGCTAGTATGTTATGTTTTAGTAAGTGGTTCATTAGCTGTTGGTGAATGCATTTTTCCATAATCTTAGATATTGGAGAGAGGAGGGCTATAGGCCTGTAGTTTGAATAGTCAGTAGCATTACCTCCTTTGTGTAAGGGAATAATATGAGAGATTTTCCAGAGATTGGGAATGGTTCCTTCAGTTATGGTACAGTTTATCAGGATGGATATAGGATAGGTGATAACTTTGGCAGCTTGCTGAAGGTATTCAGATGGTAAGTTATTGGCTGAGGGGGTGCAAGGCTTGAGTTTGTGGATAAGTTTATGGATGTAGGAGGTGGGGATGGGTTGTAGTTGGAATGTTGGCTGAGTATTAGGTAAGGCGTTAGGGGGATCAGAGTTGTCTGTAGATAATTGGTTGGCTAGAGTTTGTATGGTGTTTGTGAAGAAAGTGTTAAAGGCATTGGCAGTTTGATGAGAGGTATTATTTTCAGACCCTAGAGGTGAAGGAGTGCTACAGTGGCCTGGGTGAAGGAGGTTGTTCACACTTGCCCAGAATTTTTGTGGATTTTTGTGGTGATTTTGCTGCAGCTTGCTATAGTAGTTTTTTTATCAGAGAGAATAGCTTTTTTGTAGCATTTCTCAGCTGTCTAAAGGTTTGTTGATCTGGGGTATTTCTGGTTGCTCTCCACTTAGCCCAGGACTTATTTCTAAGTAAAATTTTTTGTCTGGTATCTTTTGAGAGCCAAGGGGCAGGTTTGGATTTTGTTCTAATGGATCGTTTAGGTGTGTGACTGTCAAGGATAGTTAAGAATTTATTATTGAAATATATAGCAGCTTCTTCAAGAGGTAGGGTTTTTAGAGGGTTCCAGTCACAGGCACTAAGTTCCATTTGAAATAGTACAGGCTGGAAATTTTTCTTGGATCGAAAGGTCCTATAGTTGGGAGTATTGTTTATGTCATTCCTTTGTCTAATGATATAAGTGAGCATGTGGTCACTTACATCATCAGGCAAAGTTCCTACTTTATAAGTTTGTCCTTGTTTATTGATCAGTATCCAATCTAGTATAGTTTCTTTATTATTAGGTTTGTTGATTCTAGTGGTGGTAGAGATAGTTTGATTAAAGCCATGCAGGTTGATATGAGAGGAAGGATTGTCTGTATTTATAGTATTCCAGTCAGTGTTAACATCTCCAAGAATAATAGTTTCTTGTGGGAAAGTTGTAGATAACCAACATAGGGTATCTTCTATTGTAGAAATTTTATTATCTGGAGGTAGATAGATGCAGATTATATATAGTGCTTTGGTGGGATTGAGTAAATTTGGTGATTAAGAGTTCAATTTTATTATTTTCAGGTGGGTTATAAGGTATAGAGGAGTTGTGTAGTTCATTTCTAAACAGTAAGGCTACTCCACCTCCTTTGCATTTTACTCTATCAAGTCTTAGTATATTGTATCCTGGGGGGATTATTTCATTATCTTTAGTTGTAGGTTTTAACCAGGTTTATGTAAGGCAGAGGATATCAAAGTCTAGAAGGGCATGGAGATGGGCAACTTTGTTGTTAATACTGCGGATATTAAGATGACCTATTAGCAAGAAGTTAGAGGGGCTGGACTTGGTAGTTAGGGTGTTGGGAGTGGTACTAAGAATAGGTGAAGTAGAGAGATTGGTAGGGCCTGGGTTAGGGTGGATGTCACCATCTTGTAAGGAGGGTGAGTTTAGTGCAAAAAGAGGGTGAGAAGTAAGGACAGATAGAATTTTTAATTTTTTTTATTGTGGGCTGGTGTAATTTTAAGTGTGTAAGGCGATGATATTTCGGTATCAGGTTGCTAGAAGTAGAGGAGATATTTATTAGGGAATGGGTAAAGGCAGTGTTGTATAGTGATGTTTGTTTAGGAGAGTAGTTGAAGAAGTAGCAGTTTGCATTTTCAAAAGCGGTAAGGAGATAGGTAGTGGTCAGGATAGGAATAAGAGTGGCTGAGAGTATTACCAAGGATAAGATGGTTTTAGTTATTGTAGACATATTACTTAATAGATGCCACTAAGTCTGGTAGGTTAGGGTAGGATATAGTAGTATCAGATAAGAAGTGAAGATCGGGTAGTTGAGAAGTGAATAGGCTACAAGTAAAGGAGTTTTCTTTAAGTTGTATATAGATAAGTTATGGAAGTAATGAAAAGAAATTAGATGGGTAAAGAGTTGTAAAAAGATAAGGAAGGGAGGAGGAGATGAAAAGCTTGCATAATGACAGAAGTTGTATGGGAGGTAACAAGTTAAGGAGGTGTGGAAAATGAAGAGAAAATATTAAAGTGGAGAGTGATGAGAGTAGTATATGTAGGATTGTAAGAGGGAGGGTGTTGGAAAAGCTGTAAAATATGGGTGTGGCTTAAGGTAGATTAATTGGAGTGTGGGATAGGTTGGATAGGAGAGAGGGTGTGGTATGGGAAGTATAAGGGTAGGACCATTTGGGGTGGGTGGTAATTGGGGGCAGGGTAGGGGAGCGGAGTGAGTCCATAGGGCGAATGGAGCGGGCAGCAACAAGAGGTGCTGAGAGGCAATCAGTTATAAAGTGAGACTGTACTTTACAAAACTTAGCAGGTAAATAGGATGTCTTAGAGAGACTAATTCCTATAAAAAGCTGGTGTAGTCCCGTTAGTCTTAAGTTTTATGGGAGAAGGAAAAATAAGAAGCAAATAGAGACAGCAAACTTTAGATAAGGTAAGTTTTTAGCTGTTCTGTCTTTCTGCCTAATTGACTACCAGGTTAAAGTCTACAATTTCATTTCATGGGGTTAGCTATGTGTTTACTTAAACTTGGACAGCTAAAAGTAGGTTCATACAGCAACTCTAGTAAAGTATATTATACTGGTAACCTGATAATAATAAAAAATAAAATAAATAAAATAAATAAATAATAATAAACCTAATAATATTTTGCTAGTTTTCTTTTTCAAGGAATGTCCTCAGTCTCACTTTAGAGAAAAATAGTGCAAATTCCAGTTTAAAATGGCAGATAATATAGAAAGATGATATCAGCAGTAAGACAAGAAGAGATATCTGTTATATCCATTTTACAGTGTACCAAAGAATTTGGGTGAGTGTCTTCAGATACTGGGTGTATAATAAAATATATACTAGTACTCCCTTCACATGACAACTTCCTCACTACTCATTTCTTTTTTGCTCAAAAATGTTTGCTTGCTACATTGTGAGGGAAGAGTATTTAGAAAGATTCACAATGTAGTGTTATGTGAGGGGCTATCATAGCAGCTCATCAGATACTTCTATTTGACATTGGCTGTACCAGGTAAGATCTGTACTGAACCCAGCACCTGAAGAGATCAAGTAACCCAATAGGTCAGAACATGCAGCAAATTGGTAGTTTCATGTGGACAATGGCATCATTGGGCAGAAAGTGTGCACTATGGAAAGCATCACTATCACAAAGTGACTGACTTCAAACTGTCTGTGCAATAGTGTAGTGTGCATGTGTCCTCTTAGCCCGGGAATGTATAGGGACAAACATGGTGTTGTTGACTAGGACTGATAGTGCAATGCATTATGGTAGCAGGTCAGAGAAACACATGCTAAGTTACTATCATTATCATATTCACTGCATTATGAAGCCTGTTATAGCAAAACAAAAAGGCTGGTCACCACATGGTGGGAAACCACATTTGCATTGTATTGCAGGGATAGTGAAAGAACAAAAGACAAATGGTACTGTACCTCAGCAATGTACTGAGCATCAGTGGTACATGAAATAACAGGAACAGGAGACTTTTTGAGATAACATTACTCAAGGGCATGACAGGTTACTGTTCAGCAGAGGGAGGGGGGCTCTCTCTCTGACAGAGGATAAGGGCATGACAAGACAGTGCCTAAGTCGGGGGATCATCCACAAAGAGACCCCTGTAAATTTGCATGACAGATTACTGTTCACCTTATGACCAGTGCTCATCTATCTTTACTGAGTACATAGCACATGACACACTCTTGCCAGTATTCACAAACTGCAAGACATGCTACAAGGGAAGCAATGCTTCGTGTACATAGGTCACATCATCCCAATGCATACAGAAGTCATTGAGAGCCACAGCCCTAATGGCCATCAGCACAATGCTGTCAGAAGGTGTGTAGAGGGAACATGCCTATTGCTGTTGTAAGTATGGGATGGGGTGGAAACTGTCACAGTGCAACAACAGAGAGTCAACCTGCACCATATGCAGAATAACTTGGCATATACAGTCTGGAGAAAAACACATCCTCTGATGGTATTCATGGCCAACATGCATCCACCAGTTCACCTAAGAGGATATGGCAAAAGGTCAGCATGACCATGCAGATGACCAGATGTATAGCCACAGACTAGACTTATTCAGATGGCACACACTGTTCCATAGTCTGTATTACTGTCAAACATGGCCGTAGTATTTTTCACTGTAAAAATTGAAAGATGGCCAGACTCATGTTCATGGCCATTGCTCATCAGACTACACTACAGGGAAACCGAAACAGACCAGCCACTTTTTTCCCCAGAGTTCCACATTATCCCTGTCCCCTATTGGCCCAATGAGTACAGCACCTAGCTGTGGCTGTCCTCTGTGTCAAAAATACCAACCATCTGTTGCCTTCCCACATGTGGATCCACATCAATTTTCTCATAAGTGCTGCACTGTGCCTCATGTAATACTCATCCATCCCTTACAATACAAAGTCATATTGTACATCTGGTCAATATTCATGACATGGGAGATTTACCCTGATACTGAAGGATGTGATCCCTGACTTCCCCAAATCTGCTACCTGCCTGCATGTCTAGCACATTTACCTCTAGTGACCTTTATGCCTATGGTAGTGTTGATATCACCTGCATCTCACCACAATTATGCAAATGATGATGATTGTGCTCTGTTTACCCATTTGGCCTGGGCAATAAGGTATTTCTGATGCACAGTATGGCCAGTCAGTACATTGTAATTTATTTCCTGGGCGTGTTAATGCATACAGCAGTTTTATTTTGTACTGTCATTATCATAACCCATAGCTGCAAACCAGCTACTGCTGCAATGTATTTCATCTACCTCTGCCTTGTGTGGAGTACCTCTGTGCCCAACTCCTCCTCCACTGAAGTAGCAGATCTATCTGACAGTCCTGCAGTGCTCTTAAGTTACAGCTATTTCTGCAGTACAATATTGTATAATATGGCACACACTATGAATAACTGGCTGCAGGTCTCAGTGTGTGATGCTGTGAACCACCAGAAGTATTAACGTAGCAGAAGCATGCCTTTAGGAGTCTGAGCATACATTTATCAATATTCTTTGTCAGTGCATTGTTTTGTACACAGTCTCAGCTATGGTCTGGGGGTATTTGCACAGTCTCAGCTATGGTCTGGGGGGATTTGGATTGGGATTATCATCTGTAGTTTGAAAGCATATATTGCATCTCCTGTAACAAATAATTACTGGATACAATATAAGTAGCCTGTTGATTAAGTCAGTGGAGTTGGTATACTCCGGCACTGATAGTTGGCAATGTGTGCATCTAGAATTAGATAACCACATGAGAAATCATTCTACATGAAATGTTGCTAGTGGCCACAAGCTTACCACTTCTGGGAATCATGACAACTGCTTGGGTGGCACACAAACATACAGACAGACTGCATATAATAACCTGGTGTATTGCACGCCACTTGGCAAATGATTGAGTGAAACACCTTCTGAATAATGTATCAGATGCCATTTGGATCAGGTAGGGATTTGGTGGCAATGTGGATACAATCAGTGGTCCCCAGAATCTTAGAGAAATGTTCCGTTTTGTACAAAACCTTCATAGTGGCGATTTTCTCCCTTGTTCTCTGTAGAAACCCTCTGTGCTCCCCAAATGGTGCAGTACCAACTCATTCCCTCCAGTAGAGCTCTTTTGAGTGTGCAGCTTTAACTCCTAGTGGGCGTGGCTTCAGCATTTAAAAATTGAAGTTATCGCCTTACATTTTTAAGAAATACCCATTGACAGAAGTCATATATCAATACAATTGTGTTTGCTATCATGTATGCTTCAAGATAAAGTTTTTCGATACCTTGTATGTAACATGATTTTGGAATTATTAATGCAAATATGAACAGGCAATATTTGACACCTAGAGGAGCAGTAGGGTGTAACTGCAGAAATGCCTGGAGACGTCACTCGGCTGTAGGAGCTGGTGTAAGATCTATGATGCTGATGCCTGTGAAGCTCTTTGAAATTTTACTCTGCCCCTGTCAGAGACTAAAAAGTCTGTTTAGCAATCTTGAATAATGCTACTGCATAAACCTTTGCATATACTACGATAGGCAGCCCCCCTTGAATCCTTGTGTCAGTGTCACTTGTCTACCATCTCCTGCATGGTGTCTCCATCCACAGAGCAGTGGTTAACAGGTGCAATGATATGTCAGCCACTGTTGGACCCATCTGTTATGCAGGGGATGACAGCATGCAACATCAACAGTACTAGTTCTGTACGTGGCCACTATGACATGCAGTTCAGCTAAAGTTGCTGCTATTCCTGACATCATAGCATGACTGAAGCTTACGTAAACTGGAAAATTGTGGCACACAGAACAGAATAGTCAAGCACTGCAGATCTTTGCATTAATTTTGATCATCCCTTAATTGCTCAGTCTTGTCTGAATTCATCATTTACATATGCAACGAGTTTCATTAACCTGGAGGTATTCATTTGCATGCTATTATACAGCTATTTGCATACAATGCATACCACACTATTTATCCATAATGCAGCTGCACTACTTCTGCATCTGAAACACTACCTCCTTGGTACATCATTCATTCATTGTGCTATTTTATATAACACCGTGAGCTAATAGTTTTTGTTGTTTTGTTTCTTTAGAGTTGCTTGCATGCCAAGTGCTGAAGCAATGTGCTTGAGCTCAAACCTTGGATATTTATATTGACTCTCAGGGAAAGGTTGACAGACATTTTTTTTAATGTTTCAAATGATTAGACTTACCCTAAGCTGGAACAACTGAGGAGTAAGAATAATAAAGGAAGGGAGGTTTGGGGGCTTACATCCTCTATAAAAAAATATTTAGCTGTCTTTTGATCCCACAAGAAACATATTATTATTGAATTGGTGAAGTGTCTGTGCTTGACTGGTATGTGGTTGAAAGGCACTTTTCCAATGGGCAGACTGCAGAACCGGAAAACATTGACTACACTACAGCGAATGGGCAGTGTAGGTCAATTATCTGAGTTCGGCATGGTGAACGAGGCTCAGTGAGGAACAGAGAATTAACTCATTTCCTCACTGTAGTGCTATTTCAGAGTTGGTATATATAATTCACAGGGGGCATGGGGATCATAAGGGGGCTTGCCTCCCTGCAAAATGGTAAAATACAAGTACCATTTACTGTGTAATGTCATGATACATTAAGCTGCGTAGCACCTCTTCCTATGTCGAATACATCGAAATACAGGTGTCGATATATTCAGTTTGGCTGCCTTTTCGACAGTACGCATTCACCATTTTGGGTCAACATTGTGACCAGTCGACCAATGCAGTTTTGTATGTTTAATAGTAAACCATATATATATATATATATATATATATATATATATATATATATATATATATATACATTATATATGTGTGTGTGTGTGTGTGGAATATACACAATATACATATATGATTTTATTAATTTATTTAACATTTGTTAACTGGGAAAGTTCAACTTGGAACAAAGCCAATTTTCAGCAGAGGCCCAGGAAGAAACAATCTAGATGCATGTCTTTGAATGTGGGAGGAAACCCACACAAACGCAGAGAGAACATGCAGACTCTGCACAGAAGGCACCCCAGCTGGGAATAGAACCAGAGAACTTGCTGCAAAGCGACAACACTACTGTTGCACCACTGCACCATCTGTAAGACCACTGAAATAACATCTGTATCCACAGGAAATAAGGAAGGATTTCAACCACTATATTTAGACCATTTTAAAGTTTTATTTTTCATGAAATATTTGACAGGCTGCTTGCTATAGTGAAATCTTTGCATATAAAAAGGTTTGAGCTTGTCTGTTAAAATATTATTTTTTAGGAAGTGATTTGGTGAAGTTATTTTCAGAAAGTATGATTTTATAGCTTCCAGAAAGCATGGCTTTACAAAAAAATAAAATATATGAAGAACATTATATTACATATTATGGGGAGGATAAATTCACTCTGATTGTGAAAATGGCAAGGTTGGGAAGAGGTGAATGGCCTCGGCATTCATCGTATTCACATTAGTCACTTTGACACTTCTGACATAAGATGCTCGGGTAAAAGAGCATGGCCACCAAAGAACAAATGAAACATATTTCCAATAATAATGTAAAATAACCAATCAAAATTTAAAAAAAAAAAAAAAACTTTAATACACTCCAGTTGAGTTATTATTTTCCTTTTTGGGTTTTCTGTCGTTTTTTTTTTCAATTTGACACTTTCACATCTTGCAAAATATTTACTCTCATTTATTCCAATCTTAACTCAAAAGTACAGCCCCTTTGTCTGAGCATGATGCACAGATTTGTGACTCAGCTTATCTGTTTATCTATCTATCTTCTTTTGAATTAACAGACATTGGCCGGGATTCAATAATACTCCGTGTAAGACTAAATAAGTCTTACTCGGAAACTGCAGCCTAAGAGGATGATGTCAGTGCGCCATGCATATTCATGAGGGCACGCTGACTCAATTCTAAGGCTAACACGGAGCATGCACGAGTGCAGGGGGTGTGTCAGACTGCCAAGCAGTCCAAAAATCCACGCCCCTGCAAGTCCCTCAATCTGCAAATGTCAACTGAAATGAGCGAGTCTGCTCAAATGTGTACATACCCAATACTACACTCCCCCACATTCTAAATCCCTGTACAATTCTAAAATGTAAAACTTTCCTTTTTTTTATTATTCTTGATATAGCTGCCCGTATTTGCCCGTGTTTGCGTGGGTTTGCCCATTGCTTAGCTACAGTTAGCAGTTTAGAGATCGAAGAGGATAAAAAGAAACATATGCAAATTAAGCCAAATAGCAATAGCGTAGTGGTAGAGCCTTCGCACAAAGAGGAGGCATTCCTGGTTTGAGTCCCACCACTCCCCTTTCTATTTTCTGTAGGAAACCGGTATAGAAAAATAATTCCTGACATTTATCTTTAAAATTTTAGTAAAAAGCATTGAAATGGCCTATGTAGCAGTGAACGATATTTTATTTATATATATATATATATATATATATATATATATATATATATATATATATATATATATATATATATATATATATATATATATATATATATATATATATATATATATATAAGAAGGTGAATTGGTTATGCATACTGATGAATGCATAAGTAACATATCTTAAGCAATGTGAAGTACTGCTAAGCAAAGTTTACCAGTATTAAGCACATTTAAGTATAAATGCTCATAGCTTAGCACTGCTTTAACTAGAGCAATGGCTTTACGTGGAGCTGTGCATCGCGCCAACTAGCTCAAACAAAACATGTTTGCGCTAGCACAATGTCGGGCAACATCAGGCAACATAGAGCACCCTAGAGCAACGTAGAGCACCATTGGGCAAAGTTGGGCAAAGTCGGCTAAACACACCCACACCCCCTAGCCGGTCTGGCCAATAGTAAAATAAAAAGCAATGACAGGCCTCGAACCCGGGATACTGTGCACCATAATCGCAGTACTGAACCACTAATCCATAATAGCTTTTGATATTCATGCACTGTAAACACACATATACATATTAATGAAAGTTGACCCAGTGCTAAGCAGGTCTGCTTTCAGCTGAGAATTTTCAAAACCGGCCAATCACAAATTATTGTGGGAAATAACGCATATTTAGGCTCCATAGGTGGGAAGTCTTGCCATAACTGGTTGTAGCTCCCATCTGCAGGCAGCATGGCTGATGTTGGAGAGGGCTCTTGCTTCCGAGTGCAACGGTGGGGCATTGATGAGTCAAAAGTGATGGTTTGGCTCCTTGTCCATAATCATGATGCCAGACTCCTGCAGGGCCAGTTCTAGGCACTGAATACAAAGTGGGAGCCTGGAACCGACTTGCACATGATCTCACCAGTGCAACAGGCATCCCTCGGACCGGTGAGCAGGTCAGACACCACTACTCAGACCTGAAGATATGCAAAGAGGACCGACTGAACCAGTGGATACAGGAGGCCCATGGGATGGAAAATGCCCCACTACTGAGTAGGTAGCCATGGAATGAATTATGTAAGAACTGCTAACATAGTCTATATTATGGCTAGGTATGTCTCAATATCACTTCATTTACTTCACAGCTGCAGGTGTCCGTGCTGCGAATCAGCAAGTCTATGCAGATAGGCTGCTAAGGCTACGCCACCAGGCAGGTTGGTAATTATTCTGCATGTATCATTATATAAAATAAGTGAGAGAGCCGGAAAAAAAGTGTTGTAGCCCAATAATAAAGGTATAATAAGTCTTGAATAACATTTCTGCATGTACTGTTATATAAAATAAGCAAGAGAGCCTGAAAAAGAGTGTTGTAACCCATTAATAAAGGTATAATACGTCTTGAATGAGTCTTCTGCATGCACTGATATATCAAATAAATGAGAGAGCCTCTAGAAAAGTGTGTAATGTAATTAATAAAGGTATAATTCCTGGAGTGTGTCCGTGTCACTTTCTTCAAAATGTTGTTGTACTCTTGCATTATAGAAATAGTACTGTTGTATTAAGTGCTGTCAATCCACACTTGGATAGGCCCATAGAAAGTGGATGAAGGGAGTGCCAGTAGCTGTTAAGTATATATACAGTCCTCAACTGTTGGTTCATGGCTGACATGTATAGGTAAACTGGCACATGAGTAGCTTGTTATTGTGTTCCCCAGAAATGTCAGTGTGCTGCTAGAAATGTAGGGGACTGTTAAAATATAACTGATAATGTCACCTGAACACATCCAGATATGTAGATATGTAAATATAAATAAAATATATAAATACGTAGCAGTAACATCTGCATCTTGGACAGTTTGTATCTTAGATACAGGACAGGTATATAAGGAACTAGCAAAACCCATTTCACAATTTAACGGAAATTGCCTAGTGTAATAAGACATGTAGGGGATATATACCTGCAGTCAATAGGAATGCAGTGTAAACTATAAGTACATATAAGTTGTGAATGGAGGTATCTTTTTACACCCTACTGTATGTGCATAAACAATGCAATTCCACACCTCAATGGGTATGTCTAATCTCAAAACATTTGTTGGGACATATGTCCTATTGGTTTATAAATATCTGCATTTACTTTGATGCATGTGCCCTGTTCAAATATTACAATCTTGGTGGCCTGTTGCCACCAATCAATCCTGCATGCTGTTGGAATGTCCACTGTTGTTCTATATATGCATGTGTTATGCTTGCTGTTCAACTGTTGGAACTCTGGTGTGTTGGGTTAATGGGAATATTACTGCATGCTGTTACAACTAATTTGGAATGCTGTTGGCTGTTACCAACCCATATTGTTATTAAATCCTCCTAAACATAGAACGTATGGGAAGGCCGGTCCCAGCGGACCCACCTGTCCCACCTCAGCTGGCGATGGCACCTGGCACCAGTAGGTCCGGTGCCCAGCCCCGGACCTCCTCCTCCATTGGCCCTGTGCCACCTTTGGGTGGAAGCACTGCAGAGGAGGGGGCTCATCCTCCCCTGCAAGCGTGGCCGAAGGAGGGCCACCTATCACCCTCTGAATGGTCTGGGCTGTGGCGCGTAGGGAGATTGAGCGTTCAGTCACTGATCCTCTATGCCAGCTTCAGGCATGTGTGGCATGGCTCATGGGTGAGCCTGCCCCTCCTACACAGCCCTCAGCACAGCTACCCTCTGGGCTGTGAAGGTGCAGTGGTGACTGCCCATGGGTGGGGATCGTAGTTCCACCTTTGCCATCTGTGGGATCATGGGCTTGCGATTTCCAAACATCCTTCCCCATCAATGTTGCTCTGACCCTGTATGCATCTTGTTTGTCTTGTCTGTTTACCTCCCCAACCTACCTCCCCAAATATACCTACTTCCCCTACCCCACATTCCACTCTCACCTGAAAAAAAGGGGGCAATCTGCTCCCAAAAAAAAATTATGCCCCATACATAGCTGCCCATTTTGCTCACATGTCCAATGGACACATAAACTGATATTTAATTGGCAGTACAACATACTTTGTTGTCCTCACCCCTCTCTCAGCGGTGGAAGATTTCAAATTTCCCTCCAAATTACTAGCATATGCACAGCTGTTGCTGTTAAAGAAATGGGCAGCTATGGACCTTCCCTACACCCGTTCTGCACATCCCGAGCTGTTTTCCCCACTGTCTTTCCCTCTTTGTGCCCCTTTATCACCACTTTCCTATCTCCCCATTTTCTTTTCTTTTGAAGAAATGAGCTCGGGGGTTAGCGGGAGTAAGCACTTTTAACCAGTAGTTAGTGGGTTTGCGCGAGTGTGCGCTTGTGTGCGCTTAGCTAAGTATTGCTAAGCTTCATGCAAACCCGTGGAAACCCACTTATAACTGCTTAAAAGTGCCTTAGTCACCCTGCATGTGAGGGCCCCTGTTCTGCTCAGCAGCAAAATAAAACAACACTGTGAACCCCGGACCTTGGACACACTAGACTGCATGAAGTACCACTAAGCCTCAGTAAATATACAGCAGGTTGTTGCTGAAATATATATATTATGCATCACAATGAGTGAATGTAAAGGAAAGATAGGAATGTCATAACACAAAACCTGTTCTGTGGAACTTTACCAACAGTTGTGGAATTGCATTACATGACTGTGATAACAGAACCAGACATTCTAGCAGTAAATAATGTTACAGCAGCACTTTACAAAACCCACACAGTATCATAGCAGGACAATCCCCACCCAAACGTACCAAATACCTGTGTGTTCAGGGTCCAGCAAGGATGTAGGTAGGCATACTCAGTGCTGGAATTGTCCAGTTTCCATGAGCATCCTGTGCTAATGTCAACAATAAAAAAACACCAACTGTGCAGAAGTGAGTACATTAATATTCACAGTATAGCAGTTCACAAACAGTTCATGTGTCAAATTAATACATCTCAATAACTACGTATATATGGCAGCTAAATGTATAATTAGAAAAGAAACTACATACTCCCATGTATCTTGTGTTAGCATTTGTAGGGGTGAGTACAATTCTACACTGACAACTGTATACTGGAAGTGGCAACATTCAGGTCTGAGTACAACATTCAAATCACTGGCTACACCCCTAGCTTCAGATATAAGAAATATACCAACCTTATGACTTACACAACGGTGTCCTCAGCAAGCAAGCATGGGCCCCACTTTGGAAAACTGAAAGGGCTACGCCTACCTGACCTAGCAATTTATAGCATTGGGTTGCTATGACAGTGAGTACTGCAATTACCACACAGCAGGCTGCATGCAATTACCAAATGGTGGCCACCAACTGGTGCAGAGGCCATCACATGCACATGTGCAGATACCTATAAAAGCAGGCTGTACTTGCTGTCCACACATGCAATCATTTCATTGCAGCTACGGAGAGAGAGAGAAAGCAAGCGAGAGAGAGAGACACACACACAGACAGACAGACAGACACCGACAGCTACAACAAGAGCAACAGCAACAGAAAAAAAAGAAATTAAAAAAATATATATATTAAAAAAAATTTAAAAAAAATATATTAAAAAAAATTATACAAAACTCACGGAACTGACAAATGCAAACACATACAAAGGAAGGGTATGTAACAGATATGTATTTACTGGCATATAGTAGATGTTTTTGAAGAGTACTCTACATACTTTGAATCATCCATATGTGGCAGCAGTACGTATCTATGCATGGATGCCCTCCATAACTAATGCCATGGAGAAATCAGTGTGTAGCTGTGTGCAGTGGGATATGACTGTGACATATGTAATTCAGCATTAAATGTCAAACATCTGATCCATGTTATCTGTGTTCTGTAAAGTAGTGTGTACAATGTCTGATTGGGGGAGTAGTGCATACAGTTATATAAACATGGATGTGACAGAGTAACAAATGCATGATAGTCATATTAATGTGTAGCTTAGCATTGGCAACAGCTGTACCAGGCTAGTATGCTAATCTAGCATTTGCAGCTATATATACACCCTCTAATATTACTGTGTGCTCACATGTGACACCTGTTCATGTTGCAGCAAGGCCCAACAGGTCAGCTGTGAGGTCCACGGACTTACAACAGTGTGGACCGTGTGTGTGTGTATGACGCACACATATGGAGAGATCAGTCTGTGTCAGATATATTAGCATCTGTACATGTGCATAGAGCAAGGGATGTACTGCAACTGTTTGTGAAGGGTGGACATATATGTTGGTGAAGGTTGTTATGTGCATATTTCTATATAGGTTGTAGTGTGTGGCAAACAAGACAGCATACAGTGCTGGCATATGACATTTGCTGGTTAAACGCTGTGGGTATGATTTGTCAGGTTTGCAGTGTTGCAGCCAGTGAGGCCTGCTAAAGCTACATGGGCTGAGAACACCTTCATTGCATTCCGCACAACACTGTGCAATATTATTACATAACTGTATACCTCACAGCCTTTGCATAATTGATATTCCCACCATGAAAGGTGGACTGTATATGTGCTTATATGTATATCTATATGTACACCAATGGATGCTAATATGTATGTATGTGTATATATATATATATATATATATATATATATATATATATATATATATATATATATATATATATATATATATAGAGAGAGAGAGAGAAAGAGAGAGAGACTGGGTCATATTTACTGCGACAGATGCCTGGTGACAAAGCCATGGACTCAAGCTCAATGTTGAAACTGCATTGGCATCCCTTCTGGCAAAACCTCCGTACCCATGAACTACCACATAGGTGGTAGTCTACTTAGCACCGAAAGTGTGATAAGAGACCATGGGACACAGGTGAACAGTAGTCTCCCCTTTGATAATCACAGTGCCACACTAGTCATGTAATCTGTCTATGTGGCACACCTTCTCACAAAAGGTGTGTCATCCAGGGAAATATAGGTCAGTGTTCCCCTCTACTCATCACACATAAAACCCATTATAGAGTACAATGCCCCATGTGGTATGTACCTCACAAGACATCTACAGCAACTGGAAAGGCCACAGACATACCTCACAAAGAGAAATACTAGCCTCAAGCAGATGCCCTATGCAGACCGTCTCACAAAACCACAGCTAGACTGTGTTGCATACCGCCTACCCAGAGGTGACCTCTGCCTAACATACAAAGCTATGTCAAACCCAGAGCTGTTGGACATGCTCCACGCAAACAGATCACAATCCCTACCAGCTGCACGCTCTAGGGACCTAAACCTTGTCACCTCAATAGACAGAACATGCTGGGGGGATTGATTCCTATCTCAGAGACATCCCATACTCTGGAACAAACCACCTATCAATAGCAAACCAAGCTCCTCATTAGCAGTCGTCATGAATAATCCTGATGATTGGATGGGAGATAGGAAATACACACCGGGAATCACCTCTGTGGCTCTGCTGGACAGGGGCACATGAAATTAGATTACATGTGTGTCAAAGGCCAGGGTAGCGTATGGCTAGGCTTCTACAGGCCCTAGGGCCAATAGCCTATTATCTACCTATGAACCGATAGACACCCACATGTACTTGTTGCAATAATTGCTATGTGAGGTTGACTGAGTGTGATGGTGAAAGTGATGGTGAATGTGTCGAGGTTCTGTCAATATGTGATAGCTTAGTGGGGAACTGTTTCTGTTTTTGTGTCCTAGCTCTGATCCCAGCAAAAGATGTGTATGCTATTGCTAGGCAGAAAAAGCAATATGGCATGCGGTCAGATGTAGTCCCTTGGTGTGGATTGGGGTGTGCCACTGTAGGCTAAAGCAGTACATGTATGCTCATTGATTGGTATTGCTGGTGAATCCAAATCCTGTATGAACTGTAGTACTACCTGAAGCTGTATACCTAAACAGCACAGTATGGTGTATGTCCACATTGCTTGGAAACACTGTTATGTGTGTTCCCTGTAGTCCTCACAGATTACATACCTCAGGCATAATGTTTTGTAAGTACTGACACACAGTGCTGTATGGTACACAGGTAAAGCTCATCTGGGTTGCCATACCTTTGTGTCTTGTATGTATGTGTGATGTGTGTGTAGGTATGCCTGTAACATGCCCTCGGTCATATTTGTGTTACAGGATATAAGTGCATAGCTAGCAACATGTATAGTCTAGGACAGCAGTATGCCACCTATACTAACGAATGTGCACATATGTTAGGCAGGGGTTTGCCACTAACAACTCGTGTGGTATACCCGTAATACTGTAACTGGACTTTACAATCATTGCAATGGATGACATATTTCATTATGCATTAGCTTGATATATACCTCCTGTGGCTAGGTGGTGCATTGTGCCGCATACTGTGTGACATGTACTGTTGTATAGTCTTACATGCTGGTTTCTCTTTGTTGCTGTGCAGAACATGGTTTGATATATAGAGCATGCCAGGCACTGTCAGGCAGTTGTGGTATGAGCACTGATATGTGGTATTGAAAGTGTGTATTCTCTGACAGCCAATAGGTTGCTATTTATGGCAGTTCAGTGATATCTGTACTTTAGAATGTCAAGTGTGCCATATGACTTGCTCACACATATTGTTTCATTGTCTTCCAGGGTCATGGCTCACCATCACAATCCGACATACAGCCCAGCTGAGGATGAGCAGATCACAACCAGTTTGGTTCAGCACTATGCCCTGCTGTTCTCAAGAACCAGCCAGGACCAGCATGAGTGGACTGCACTGTGGCAAGATGTTGTCCGTTGGGTAAATGACATAGGCATGCATAACCGGACATTTGAGCAGGTACGCCATCACTGCAGTGATTTACTTAGACATGTCCGGCAGCTTGCGTCTGATGTCCATAGACAACAGCTTGCCAAAGATGGTGGGGTAGCCATCCATCCCCCCCCTCACCAGAGTGCAGGAGCTGCTCCTCAGCCTGCTGGCTCCTGGCCAACAACAACAACAGCAAACATGTATCATCATGGAGGCCAGAGCCACTCAGCGAGTTGACATGGAGCGTGCAGGTAACATGGCATATCTGTAGACTACTGTTACCTCTATTGGTAGATCATGCATATGTGAGATGTATACTGTGTAGTTAGAAGATGTGGAGCCTGTTGTTGTGCAAAACTGATAATTTGG
Organism: Protopterus annectens; assembly: GCF_019279795.1. NCBI lineage: Eukaryota > Metazoa > Chordata > Ceratodontiformes > Protopteridae > Protopterus > Protopterus annectens. The sequence continues at coordinate 454,864,047 of NC_056744.1, read as the reverse complement.
AACATAATCTGTAGGCCTGTGACTGTCAACCGTTGTACTACTGTAAGATTGCAAACCCACAGTAGCAATGCCACAGTTGTTGCCACTGACAAACTGTCTCATATCCTTGTAGGTCCCTCTGGTGTGACCGCAAGGCAGCAGACCCATGCTGGTGAGTGCGTTCTACATTTAATATTGCATGATATATGTGCATGTCATAGGTGAGGTGTAGGACATGTACACGTAACACACCTATGCATAATGCATGCTGTGCATGTTTGCTGTGAGACAATGCACATCCCAGTAACGTGTGTAGCTGCCTCAAACACATGCAATACACAGAGCATCCCACACAATTGTGGCACAACTGTAGTGGGCATTGGATAGGCAGAGTCGATACACATGCACACAACATACACAACATTGTCATACGCAGTACACATTAATATGCTACACATGGCATATTCAGACACCCGCTGTAAGGTCACACTCCAGTATCCCAAATGTCATCCACACAGCACACATAATATACCTGAGGGGTAGGGGCCTATCGTGGGGCTGTGCGACACTCTGCAATACATAACACATTCATATTGCAATGCTCCCTACTGGGCACCTTACAAACCCATGTAACAACTGGTTGTGAAATGGTGAATGTAGCCATGGTACTGCAGTTCAGGTACAGCATGCTAGGTGCCGGTCTGGCACACATTAGAAACCTTGAGGGACCACATGATGCTGCATGATGCTGGCTCATGGTACTACACCCCATCCTGTTACAGTAACCACAGTACTACACATAGCATTCATTGCTATGCACCTCACTGTTGTATGTGTGCAAACATATGCAACTATACACAATATGCATAGCAATCACCATTTGTACAAAGTGACACATATATGTCTTGTAATGCTATGGAGTGTATAGGTAGCCAAACAATCAGAACCTTGAATCCTAGAACGTAGTAAAAAATTTTTCCTTTATTCAATTCAACAATCCTGGACCACAAACGATAAAAACGATAAAAAAGTTGTTCTTTAGACAGTACTAAGCGCTTTCACCCTTTCGTATTAGGGCATCATCAGAGTACAAATTAAAATAACCAACAACGTCCCTTAAATACAAAATCCTTAATTACTTAATAACATAATTAGCAATCGGCACTCAATGGTAAAGAGTATATTCCTTTTTAGTTAGTAATTCTAGCATACACTTAAAGACTAATTAGCTAGTGAAGTCAGCAACATAATATTTTATATTCATGAATTACTTAATCACAAATATAAATTTTTTGTTACAATTTTGTATCTAAAACTTCTTAAAAATACAGTTAATAATAATGTTAAAAAAACAATATTACATTGTAATAAATATTACATTAAATATAATAAATATAATATATTAAAATTTAAAAAATTTATCAAATTTGGAACAATCACTAGTAAATATAATAATATCCATTATATTCTTAAATTCCTTTCAAAGTTAAAAATGTCACAATATATATATAATATAGAACCAAACATAAAGGCTGTAAATATTTAAATAAATTGTGATTTTAACTTAAGTATGCTTGCAATGGAGATTTGGTCATTAATACCAGGCCACCTATTGGCATTTAATCTAAGTTGCCAAATACATTCTTTAGCTTCCAACAAAGTCTTACTGTCACCTCCATTGTGCAACATAGCTTGAGGTATTCTGTCAATTACGAAAAATAAAAATTTTTTGAAATGAACACAGCCAGTACTATGAATGTATAAGGCACTAGTCTGTTTCTGAGTCCTAATGTCACTCATATGTTCAATAATTCTAGTTTTTAATTTCCTATGTGTTTTTCCTATATAGAAGGCTTGACAACTTGTGCATGAAGCAGCATAAACAACCCTACTAGTGTTACAATCACAAACCCCGGGACATCTAATTGTCTTTTCATAATTAGAGATTAGCAAGTATGGTCCATTATTAATAAATCGGCATATACGACAAACACCACATTTATTCATTTTAGATTTCATAATCATTTCATTATATATGGGTTTTTCAAACAAATTCTTTAAAGTTTTCCCTTTACTAAAATTACATTTGGGTTTGTTCCCCAAAATATTCTCTAAATCAGTATTAGTTTCTGTAATGATGTCCCATGAATCATGTAACACTTTAATAATTTTTGTGATTTTTCATTAAAAGGGATGACAAAAGTGTCATGCCCAACAATCCTAACGTTCGACGTATCTTTGGATGGTAAACCATAATATATAATAAGGTTTATATAGTGTTGATCTGTTTCTTATTATATCTTGACTAATTTTAGATACTAACTCCTCAGGGTAAGCTCTAGAAGTAAACATGTTTTTCAATTTGACAAGTTCTTCCAAAAAAGTGTCATCACAACTAACTAGTCTAGACAGCCTCACCATCTGACCTTTTACTAGGTTTCTCTTCTGATGACTCGGTGACAGCTGTCAAATGTAGAAACGAGTTGGAGTAAGTTTTTTCTGATAAATGTTTGATTCAAGTTTATCATTCTGTAATGATATTGTAATATCTAAAAGTTAATCTTTTCTGATGAAGTATAACTTGTAAATTTTAAAAACTTGTCGTTAGCCCAATATATGTAGTAAATTCTTTGAGCTCAATTTCAGATCCTTTCCAAAAATTAAAATATCATCCAAAAATCTTAAATATAATAAAATCTTACCAAAATTTGCAAGTAAAAACATGCTCTTCCTCCCATGCTGCTAAAACTAAGTTAGCATAGATAGGGGCACATTTGGCCCCCATTGCAACACCATTTTTTTGTCTATAATAATGACCGTTAAAATATATAAAATTATTTTCTAATACCAATTCCAGCATCTGTGACAACAATCTACACTCAGAGTTGTCATAATTGCTGTGTTTGTTAAGACATACTTCGAACAACTCAAGGCCTTCTTGATGTGGAATTACACTAAAAAGATTAATAACATCAATAGTGACCATACAAAAATCAAATTTGCCATCAACAATATTTACAAAATCTCGAATAGAATCCAAACAATGCCAAGAGTCTCTGATAATATGTGGACATTTTTTTAAAACATTTTTACACTTAAAGTCAATAAAGGCAGCCAAGGCCTCAGTCTTTGATCCTATGGCAGAAACAATAGGTCTGAATGGAGGATTGTCTATATGTTTAGAATTTTGGAATCCCAAAATAGATGGTATTATTGGGAATTCCACAGTAATATAATGATAAATTTGTACATCAATCCTTCCATCCATCAAAAACTCATAAAGCAGCCAATCAATTTTAGTATATGCCTTATCAACATTGTGCCTATTCACCTTTTCATAGGTCTCCTCGTCATCTAATAGTCTGACCATCCTATTAATGTAATCGTCAGTCAACATAATAACAACCCCACCTCCTTTGTCTGGTTTCATTATTCTAAATTTGTTAGTACTAGTAAGCTCCTTCAGACAAAATCGTTCCGCTGAAGATAAATTATGTGAAATACTTGTTTTTTCACTTAATATCCTTCTTATGTGTGTCTCACATAATTTTTCAAATACGTGTATAATGAGATTCTGAGGCGGTATAAACGTGCTATGACGTTTAAGTGTAAATCTAGTATCTTGTGACACAGTATTGGAATTATGGAAAAATACTTTTAAATTTAATAACCTAGTGTATGTTTTTAAGTTTATCAAGACATTGCCAATGTCTAACCTAAACGTAGGCACGAATGTGAATCCTTTGCTAAACAAATTTAAAAAATTATTATCAAATGTTCTTTCAGTAAAATTATATAGATTGAAACCCAAGTGTGTTATAATATTACTTCCAGTACCAATATTGTTTATGCTGGTGTCAACACATACTGTATTCTGTTGTAAAACTTCAACGTCTATATTTTGATACAATGTTAGTGAAGTTTCAAAATCTATACCATCAGATCGGTCGACATCAACATCACAATCTTTGTCAATTTGTACTACCATCTGCCCCTTCTGTTGCCTCCATTGTTGTAATTTCTTTGAACATAATGATTGTGACTGCCTTGTCTCTCCCTTATTCTCTCTGATCTCCTTAGGACTGGCTGCTCTAAAAAAACTGACTGTGTCTCATCATTAATATCTAAATTAACTCTATACTGTAACTCATGGTTAGCATTAGTATTAAAACCATTGAAATTAAAATTAGTGTTAAAATTTGGACCATTCCCCATTGCATTTGTATTATTACGATTCTGATTGTGTAACTTCATATTTTTGTATTCCCTAAAATGATTGTATGCTCTGTTATTTTTGTAATCATTACTGCCTCTCTCAATTTTCATGTTCTATATACATGGAGTGTATAGGTCACATGACACACATTGGGTATGTGTGATGTTTAATGTAGCATGCCATGTCAAGGCTGGCACTGGCATGTACACAATATGTCCTACACTCATGATAACCACTGTACAATGGCTATGTTGAGCAATGGTATTCCATCAGATATACATGCACCACTCATCCTGTGTGTATACATAGCATGCATGTGCTAAACCTGTGTCCACAATTATCTGCTAAAGACACAGACTCTCTAATCAGAAATGGATATCTATGGGACACACAGACACACATGCAGCCATGGTATGTATGCCAGTGAGTGATGGTGCACAGGACATTGCAGAGCTTTCAATACTTGCACAGCAATGTTGTGTCCATGTACATATTGCGATCCAGGGTGAGGCCAATCACTGAACAACAAGACACATGCATTAGAGCTATGTATACTGTTATTAGCAAGGGCTGTCTACATCTGCACTGCATGCTGTTGAGCAACACACGTCCTGCATGCTGACACATATGATATGACTGGCTTGTGATACTTTACCCCACCATCAACCACTATTGAGTATGTTCTGGATTGCTGGTGGTGGTGTGTGTGTGTGTGTGTGTGTGTGTGTGTGTGTGTGTGTGTGTGTGTGTGTGTGTGTGTGTGTCTGTTTAAGTGAGGAGTGTATTTGTGTGCATGTGTGCATGTGTGCATGTGTTCATGTGTGCATGTGAGCATGTGTGTATGTGTGCATGTGTTCATGTGTGCATGTGTGCATGCATGCATGTGTTCATGTGTGCATGTGTGCATGTATTCATGTGTTCATATGTTCATGTCTTCGTTTGTGCATGTGTGCATGTGTTCTGACGTCATGTACAGGTCGTAAAGTGTGTTTCCTGTCTTCTTCTCACAGGTGCTGAGGTTGGGCTTGTTCACTGCAGCAGGGAACCTGATGTCACTAAGCAAAATAGTGATGATGAGGATAGGTGTGTTGAGGCAGAGGCATGTTTGCCAGGGTCTGTCGTTGGGCCACCAATTGGCAGAACACAAGTTTCCACCCCATCCATGCACACAGTCATACTGCCAATACATCCATCACCAAGGCCTTTAGCTGAGGGACAGTGTACAGTCGGCATTGGCCAGCAAAGTGTGGTATCTATGGCACGTGCATCCATACCCAGATGTCTGGAAGGATACCACATAGGCAGATGTCCAGGGGTTCTTGTCAGAGCACTGCTGCTCATCATGCCCCTGGCAGATGTGCCACAGATCTTACAACCTCACGCATGTTCCAGGCTGTCATGGAGGCACAGGCACGTATGGAACGGTACACCAGACAGGGACTAAGGGCACAGAGGGCACATAACACTGCTGTAATTGACAGTATCCATGACCTAGCAGGTGCCATCTGTGATTACACTGAGGTCACTGATAGACTTTGAGGTGAGGCATTAGATGTCCTCTGCAATGTCATGTCCATGTGTCAGGATGGTGCAAGATGGTTGAGATGTCAACATGGATGTATGCCAGCAACATCAGCAGCTGGCAGTCACCTCGGATGTCCCTCAAGTCACAGCCACTCCCGTAGTGCCAGTACCAGCCCCAGCAATGTTGGGGGTGGGCTGTCCATAGACCGTCCTAGAAGACCACATGCATGTGGCTCTGGACAGTCCCAGAAGGGACCTGGGTCCAGTGTACATCTGTCCACCTCTGAGGATAGTACCCAGTCTGGCTTAGTACCTGATACTGTCAGTAGCACACCTGCCCGGTACAGGTACCATGTCCATGGCCAGAGATGGTGATCTGTAAAGCCTGGCAGGTACAGTCTGTGGCTGTCCCACAAATCCCTGTATATGGCAGCCACATGGTGGAACTGTGTGCATGCAGACACACACACACACACACACACACACACACACACAGACACACACTTAAAACAGACACCAAGGGCTAACACATACCTACACACATTACATCAACATTGGCCCATAGCAGTACTCTTGGCCCTCACACACACACACACACACACACACACACACACACACACACACACACACACATACATACATGTCGATTGTATGGCTCAGTGTAGGCCTCTGGCAAACCAACAACACACCCCGTGCATATGATGAAACCTGTGCCACCTCCTGTCATCTGTAACATTGATGCGGGAACAGGCTACCATGGTGCTGATGAACAGGGTGACTTTACAGCAGTATAGCAATGTTAGCATGTTGTCAGCAGTAGAGTGTAATGATATCCTTGAAGGTGTAGCTGAGCAGGCATGATGCATTAAAACTATGATTATCAATGTAGTATTGTTTACACCAGTGTTAGTTCCAATAGTGTATTGTCTGCCCACGTGCCACTTGGCTGATGTGTGTAGTATTGGCAGCATGTGTTAGAGAGTGGACAGTACGTGTGGGATGTGTGTAGCACAGATTTGCAGGTGTACATTTGTGAACATGGTGGAGGTGCACTGTCTGCATGTACGTGCATAGTGGACACATGGGCAGGGTGACATGCCCTGTGTTATACAGTAACACTCCATAGTTTCTATTGGTGGCCAGTATGCATTGTACTACACACATTTTGGAACTTGAGTGCACATGTGTGTATGACATGGTTTGACACTGTGCTGTGGGTGATACTGTTACTATCTGTCATTGTTTTGCATTCTGGAAGTATATATAACCTCAACAGCCTGACCATAAACAATCATTAGATGATGTCTTGACAACTGACAAACAGATGTAGGACACACAGTAACATTTGGATCCTTCAGGTACTATACTATGCCAGTAACCAGTGGTATTCACCTGCACCCATTCATGAGACCACTCCTGTTTGCCATATAGCTCTCTTATGTACAAGCAATCACAGTAGGGATATGTCCGTCCACGTCTGGAAATGCATACTGTGGCCTGTAATGCATTCTCCAGATGACACACACATCCTCCACAAGGGTATCATACAGACAGATACTTGTTGTCAATCCCATGCTGTAAAGCTATAAGCCAACTAGAGCATAGTCATCCACCTTTAGGAAGCATAGTAACCCCACAGTACCACATAGGTAGTAGCCACCAACATGTTGAACAGGTGCCGATGTGTACATGCAGCCAAGTGTTACGTCATCTCTACTTTGGTAATCACATTTCCAAAGGTATTTAGAAATCCCTCGCTGGATCACATAAGCAATAAGGGGTCTGCATGCATATCCACAAAGGTTGCTGTACACCTGTAATGAAAAGCCATCATTGACAGACTTTGGTACATTTGAATAGGTCTGTAATATACCTCAGCTATAAACTCTCACTCACACAATTCAATAGAAACCGTAATGAGTGTGTGTGACATGGATGACCTAGGCCAGGGATCACTGCAGTCGTTGGCCTTGTCAGAAGCATACAGATATGACCTAAGGTCTGGAAAGTGGCAGCACACTCTGGAAAATATCACAGATGTGTTCATGGAGAAAGCAGGGTTCCCAACTATGAAATAATTGAGGTCACATGTACGTATATGTATTTGCCAGACAGCTACCTGACATGTGCAATGCACATACTGTTGTCATACAGTAGTAAAAGCAAAACCCACAACACATTGACCAACAGTGTCACACACATAGAGCACACACACACATTCACCAAGTGCCAGCTTCAAACCCCTACCTAACTACTTCATGATACTAGAGGAGTATGCATTAACACGACACGCTATACACATTACTGGGAGTTCACTTTTCCACAGGTATATTTGTAGGATGGTGACATCATCAGACTTGACAAAGATTAGTATACCACTTTTAAGGTGTTTTACTACTCTCCAAAAAGGTTGCTCCTCTCCAAGGAGATCACATACGAACTTGTTAAGTGCAGGATTCAAACCCCTACCTAACTACTTTATGATACTAGAGGAGTATGCATTAACACGACGCGCTATACACATGGGAGTTCTCTTTTCCTCAGGTATATTTGTAGGATGGTGACATCATCAGACTTGACAAAGATTAGTATACCACTTTTAAGGTGTTTTACTATTCTCCAAAAAGGTTGCTCCTCTCCAAGGAGATCACACACGAACACACACACTTGTCAAGTGCAGGATTCAAATCCCTACCTAACTACTTCATGATACTACAGAAGTACACATTTACACGACGCGCTATACACATTACTGTGAGTTCTCTTTTCCACAGGTATATTTGTAGGATGGTGACATCATCAGACTACACAAAGTGGGTTACATTAGGTGACATTAGGTGCGCTACATAGAAGGAATGTCTAAACACTTTGGCCATGTGATCGTCAAAGGAGAGTTTACTATCTACCTGTGTCCCCAGGGCCATATTGACTTTCTCCGTACATACCGGATTACCACCTATGTGGTAATTTGTGTGCACTTTGTTTTACCCAAAGGGGATGACTATGCATTCTTTGGCATTCTGCTTGAGGGCATTGTTTTGACACCAGGTATCTGTCTCTGTAAGACCCTTCTGGAGGATGTCTGTGTCAGCCGTAGAGTCAATTATAGACCACAGTTAGCAGTCATCTGCAAACCTGTTCAACCATACTCCTCCTGTGCTTGCCTGTACCTCTGAGCAGTATCTACTGAACAGGTGGAGTCCCAGGACCAAGACCTGTGTGATGCCATTTGTGACTGGTGTAGAGTGGGACATGGCACCCGCAACCCTGAACATATGTGTTTGATCTGTGAGCCACTTGGCCACCCATCCTGTGACATAGCTGTTAATGTTCAAGCTGGTAAGCTTGTTCATGATGACAGAGTGGGGAATGGTGTAGAAAGTCCTTAGAGAGGTCCAGGTGGGCTGTGTGGACTACTTTCACCTCCATCTATGTCCTTGGTAACTGTTTCAAATAAGTCAGCTAGGTTTAGGAGGCAGGATCTGCCTTTAACAAGGCCAAGTTGGGTAGAGTCCTGTGTCTGGAGGTCCCCAATGTCTCTGTTTATGGGTTCCATGATAATTTGCTCCCTAGCTTTGCAGACCAGGCTGAGTAGACCTATAGGGCAATGGTTTCCAGGTTCTGTTGTGGCACCCTCTTTGTGGAGCTGGATGACTGTTGGTGTATGCCATTCTTTGGGTACATAGCCTGTGGTACAATTGAGTCTGGACAGTGAATGTAGGTAAGCGTGTAGTTCATTTTGGGGCTGGTGTACGACGCAGCCTGGGACACCATCCAGTCCCACTGATGCTGTGTTCTTAGCTTTGGAGAGGGCTGTCTTTACCTGCATGCCCATGAAATCTGGTGCTCTGCATTCTTCTGGGATGGACACAGGCCCTTTTGTGGGTGATGGGTGGGAGTTTGCACTGAACCTGTCCCCCAGGATGTGAGCAATGTAAGTTGGTAAAGTGTATTTCGTGCCATTTTTCAGTGGCTGACAGCATATTTGGAAGTTGCCACCTACATGTTTGGTATAGCTAATGAAGGCTTTGTGGTTGTTATTCTTACATTCCTTGGCAATTTGTCTTTAGAAACTGACCTTGGATTGTTTTATGAGCGATCATTGTTTCTTCCTAATAATGATCAGTGATGCCTTTCCTTTTGTGAAGTTTGCTCTATCATGTGTTCGTTTCCTCCTGCTGTTGTCTAGCTTAATTATGGGCGACGACCACCAGATTGGTTTCTTATTTTTGGAGAAGTGCTTCTTGGTTTTATTTGGGATGTCTTGATCAATGCATCCCTGTAGATGCTCATAGGATGCACTTGTAAATTATTTGGCGGATTGTATGGCATTATCCTATAGCAAGGGGGCTTTGCAACCTTCCACTTTGGTCCTGGGAAGTGTGCAATTTGCTTTTGAAAATGTCTTCACAGTGGTTTCATTGACTGGGGGGGGGGGGGGCGGGATGTAGATGTCCAGTGTGATTACTTTATGATCTGAAATTACCAGCGAGGGGTTTATCTCTGTTGTGGTACACTGGTACCCCATGTTGGTGATGATCAGGTCCAGTATGTTGTCACCTCTAGTGGGCATGGTGACCAGCTGTTCTAGGGTGTTAGAGTTTTTAAACTCTAGGAAACATTGGGCAAAGGACGTTGTACATGAGTAATTCTCCCACTCAATGTTTAGGTAGTTGTAATCTCCTCATATAATGGTGTTTGATAGGACCTTTGTATTTTCCGCTGTTCTCAGGACTACTGAGGGAGGTTCCTGAGACAAGGTAGGAGATCTGTAGCAGGCTACAATCTGATAAGCAGCTTTGCCCAATTTTAGTTGCACTTGCATGGTCTCCAAGGCCTCATGCTGTGCAACTAACCTGTAGGTGTGGGTATCCATAAGGTAAATGGATACACCCCTTCCTTTGGTATTTCACTCGTGGTTTTGGGTCCGAAGATCAGAGGGAATGTGAGTGTTTTACACGGAGCATGTCCAACAGCTCTGTGTTTGACATAGCTTTGTATGTTAGGCAGAGAACACCTCTGAGTAGGCGATATGTAAGGGAGTACGACTGGAGCATTTTGAGATGGTCTGTGTATGGCATGTATTTCAGGCTGCAAATGCTCTTTGTGAGGTATTGCTGCAAGCTTTCCAGCTGTTGTAGTTGTCTTGTGAGGTACATAGCAAAAGGGGCATTTTATTCTATTATGGTTCTAGTGAGTGATGAGTAGAGGGGAACAATGTCCTCTTCTATTCTGCATGAGACATCTTTTGTGATGAGGTGTGCCACATAGGAGGATTTCCTGACTACTGTGGGGATGTGATTATCACAGTTGTGTCCACTGTCCACCTGTGACCCAAGGTCTCTTGTCATACATTCAGTGTTAAGTATACTACCGCCTATGTTGTAGTTCATGGCTACAGAGTTTTTAACAAAGGCCATGACAATGCACATTTTGGCATTGAGCTTGAGCCCATGGTTTTGACAATAGCCATCTGTCTCAGTGAGGCCCTTTTGTAGGATGTCCACATCTTTAGTGTTTAAAATTATGGCTCCTAGTTTGCAGTCATCTGAAAACTTCAGTAGCCACAGACCTTCCTTGTTAAAGTTTACTTCAGGGAAGTAGATACTACACAGGACAAGACCCAGGACTGGACACTGTGGTACTGCACTCATCACTGGTCCAAAGTCATACATGGAGTCTGCTACTTTCACAGTGTGTGTTCTGTCAGTAAGCCTGTTGGCAGCCCATCTTGTGACATAGCAATTTATACCTCGTTTAGTGGGTTTATCTATATTTACAGAGTGCGGGGTGGTGTTGTAAGCCGTAGCAGGATCTACATAGGCTGTGCGAACCATCTTACCCTTGTCTACGGTTCTGGTGACTGCTTCAATGTCATCTATCAGGTTTAGGAGACATGATCTGCATTTTACAAACCCAACATGGTTGTGGTCCAGGGTTTGGGGATTACAACTGTATTTTTTATAAGTTGTATGATGATACATGCCATGGCCTTGAAGAGCAGGCTCATCAGGCTAATGGGGCACTAGTTCCTGGGGTCCATGGTGTCTCCACCCTTGTGTAGTGGGATAACCATCACTGTGCACCATTCAGCTGGCACAAAGCCTGAGGTGTGGCTATGACTGAACATGGTACATCGGTGTGGTGTCTGTTCATTCTGTGGTTTGTGTAGAACACAGCCTGGAAGGTTATCTGGTCCCATGGCTGCTGTGATACTGGCTTTGGAGAGTGTTTTTTACCTGTGCAGCCGTGATGACAACAACTTTGCAGTCTTCCATTATAGTGATGTGCTCTTTCATGGGTGAGAGGGGAGTAAAGTTAACACTGATCCTATCTGCCAGGATGTTGGCAATATTAGTTTGGTCTTTATATTTAGTGCCATTGAGCTGAAACTCAGAACATATCTGAGTGTTGCCATGACATGGACCTCTCTGTTGTACAGAGATCTCCTGAGCAGACAGTATGCAACAGAGTACAGATTGGGTTAAATTCAGTCTTGTTGCACGGGGCAACTGCTTGAGGCCAGTAATCCTCTTGTTGAGGTACTTCAGTGGTCTTTACAGCTGTTGACGGTGCCTAGTCAGATTCATCGCAAGTGTGTTGTGATACTCTCTGACGGGTCTGATGACTGATGAGTAGAGGGAACCTCCTTTGACCTACATGCACAGACCTTGGCAGGTTGTGTGAACACATAGCATGGTTTTCTGAGCACTTTGTGAATGTGTTTCTGGAAGTAGAGATGACTAACCACATTTGTCCATAGATCCCTTATTATTACCTCCATATTTAACCTGTGTGTGTGAGCATGCCCAGTATGACCTTTCAGTATGTTGTTGCCTGACATTTGCTTCATTTAAGTGTGTGAGCATGCCCAGTATGACCTTTCAGTCTGATGTTGAATGAAATCCACTGCATTTGTTGAAGTGTGTGAGCATGGCTGCTATAGACATTTATACTATATGTGTGTGGAAAATCAAGTTGTATTTTTAAAGCAGGGCTCACCTTTATGTCATAAATCAACAGGGATCATGCTGTGCCTGCAGGGCTTCCATGAGACACTTTGCATAGACTTATCAACATTTCTACATACAGGGGGGACAGCTATTCTTTGTACATTTCTACCCGGGGACACACCTGATTGTTACTGTGGGTGTACATAGGATGAGGGGTTCACCTGCACTTATACACATTTGCTAGGCCTGCAGTGCTATGTAAGGTACTCCGTTTCAGTCTGTACTGTTGCCTATCGTACTGACTTGAGGCATACTACTGTACTACAGATCTTAGCGTCCACTGTCACGTATATTAGATTGCGACATCATAGCCTAGCCAACCCACACCACACCACCTGGCCTGCTGTTCTCTGTCTGCATAGGCCTGTGGGGGAGGTTACCCATATGCCTCCTTAGGGACATACTACAGCATTTCTTTGTGTTTGCATTAGTGTACAATTGTCCTGATGTGGCGGTGCCAATGTAATGCTGTCATGGCTTAGTGGTTCAGTACTGTGACTATAGTGCACAGTATCCTGGGTTTGAACCCTGTCACTGCTTTTTATTTTCATGCTGGGCAGAACAGACTGCTTAAATAACAGTAAAGCAGATATGAACATGCTTACCTGACTTTGCTCAACTTTGCCTGACTTTGCCCGACCTTGCCCAACATTGCTCAACGTTGCCCAACGTTGCGCTAGTTAGCTCAGGCAATTTTGTTTACATATACTAAATAGTGGTAAAAGCTGCTTAGCACTGCTTTATATTGCTTAAAACATGGCAATCGTGTCTCAGGTGGTGCTGCAGGGCTGCCTATGTCGGATGCACATAGTACACTCCCTATACATGTGTGGAAACAGGTAGTGTCAAGGTAGACATCCCTTTCATTTTATGTGCGAGTGAGAGAGAGGTATAATTTCCAGGGTTCCTACTGAGCCAGTGTATGTGCTATGCGTTGCCTCTTTGCCAAGGCCAAGGCATACTGGGCACGCCTCCTTCTGCCTACTGGGGCAGGCTCAGGTTGTTCCTCCTCTGAGTCATGCTGTGCCTGTGCAGACCTTGGGAATGGTGGTGGACTGTTTGGCCCTGCCCCATGTTATTCCTGCTGCAGCTGTTTTCACAGGATCATATTGTGTAGAATGGCACATACCATGACAATTTGGGTGCATGTAGTTGGTGAGTACTGCAAGGCTCCACCAGATGTGTCCAGGCACCAGAACCTTGACTTGAGCATCCCAAACACATGCTCAATTACATTTCATGTTTGTGCATGTGCCTCATTATGGAGTTCTTGTTCAGGTGTGTGTGCATTTCTGATGGGTGTCAACAGCCACGGCTCCGGTGCATATCCAGCATCCCCCATTAGGTAACCATCAGGGATGTCCCCATTGGCAAATGTCTGGTACAGCTGCATCAGATGCCAGATATGGAAATCGTGGTAGCTTCCAGGGCAGCCAGCACACACATTCAGTATTATACCCTGGGCATCGCACATGACCTGGCAGTTGATTGAGAGGAAGCCCTTGTGGTTGATGTAGGCCCTACTCTGCTCACCAGCTGATGCTTTGATGTGCATGTGCGTGCAGTCAATTGCACCCACTACCTCAGGTTATTCCGCTATTTGCTGGAAGAGACGCATATTGCTGGCCAATACCTCACGGGACTTGGGGAAATATACATGATCACCGACATGTGCTGACATGGCATTCAGGAACTGGTGCAGTACCCTGGATGCTGATGCTTGTGAAATCCCCATCATATCACCAGATGGTCTCTGGAAGGTACCTGTTGCTAGTATTCTTAGGCCAACACATACCTTGGTTTCCACTGGGATGGGTTCCCCTCTGTTGGTTCTGTGTGTGAGGTGTGGCCTGCACAGCTCAACAATTTGCTGCAGGAGATCTCTGTCCACTCTATAGTGCTCCACTATCTCCAGCTCATGTAGCCCCTGGTAGGTTACCCTGGGTCTGTACACTCTTCTCCGTCTCCTCACTGTGGGTTGCTCAGCAGCATTCGCAATGACACCACCCTCAGCATCTTGCACATGTTACCTTATAACAGCAATGGCAGCCCCTAACATTTTTTTGTCTCAGTTAAGCTTTTTAAGTTTTCACTTCTGTTTGTAGACTGCAGTGTTGCAGTGTTTCTGAGAAAAACATGGGGGAATGTTGTTTGCAGAGTTTTAAGTGCTGAGCTGGGCTGGGATAGTGTACTGCCTGTGTAATTGGCTGATTCTGATTGATTTCACCTGGCAGCTCTGCTAGTTCTCCTTGGTTAACTTCCTACTACTTTTTTTCCTTCCTTTTCCCTTTCTGTTTCCACAAGGGGCAGTGCCGCACAAACAAGCACAAACACGCACATGCGAGTGCACACGTACGCACACAGGTTTACATAGGCTTAGGTGGGTGTACATGCATGCACACAGGCTTAGAAAGCCATACACAGGCTTACACGGGTGCACACACGTGCACACAGGCTTAGACGGATTTACAGGCATGCACACGCACGCACACAGTGTAAGCATCTTTGCAAAAAACTTGGGTGATATCCACGGCGTACACCTTCAGTTTCTGGGTTTCAGTTAAGACAACTGTAGACATACCTCTTCCAGTCCTGAGTAACTCACAGCAAACACATGCCACTCTGCTCCAATAAGCTTACAGTCTTTGATACATACCCCGTTATGATGTCACCTATCTTCTACTCTACTACTCCACTAATCCTACACTTACACTCTAGGGACATGGTTCACATGGCAGGGAAAATTGGGATTCACTATCCTTGTCCTCATTTGCATAGGATTGCCTACTAATGCTTGGTTACATCTCTCAAACTCAGCTTCCCCCCTTAGCAACCACTACTCAGTAGCCATGTTGTCTTCTGCCTGCCATTCACCTGCATGGCAGAGGAATATTTTTAATAAAATGCCTATTTTTGGCTTTTTTGTTTTTATTTTCTGGTTCTTATAGCTCCGCACGTTTGCGTGGCGCTGCACTACGCTTAAACATCAGAGATTGGGGAAAAAATATTTTTAATATTTTGCAACAGATTAAAATGCCAATTGCCTTATATTTGGCCATTGGCATGCTTCCTCAACTGGATGCATCCTTTATTTGGAGATGTCATAGCTCCGTTTTGCTATTTGCAGAATGGTACTCCATTACCAACAGAGTACATTTCTGCAAATAACTCTACTCTTACTCGGACAGGTTAGTGTTTCCTGGATCGCAAATTTACCTCATTTGCATAGCTTTCAGCAGCAAATGAGGTAATTTGCATAACATAACACTATCCGTGCAAGAGTAGTTTTAGAAGCTCTCATGCATGCCCCTGATGGCTGTTGCTGGATCGCTCAGCAGACATATTGGATGTCTGGAGTCTTACTTTACTCTTAGACTCCATGCAAGCCTTTGTGAATCCGGTCCATTGACTATGTACTACTTCAGTAAATACATGACAAGCTCAAACTTGTGTATCATATGGAAAGTATTACATTTGTCCTGAAATATTAAGTATATATCTTGATTTCTGGTGTTACTTATCCAGTGGAGTGGTGTAGACTCCTACTCTGAAAAAGGCAATGAGCAGCTCTCTTGGTTTACCTATGGCAGCTGATTAGGAATTAGGTAGATCGGCAACTTGAGACCTGGATTTGCACCCTAGAGTGCATCCTTATGCAACTGGTAGAGTTGCATAGTTGACCAGCCTCAACTATTTGGCCATGAGTGACGGAATCTGGCCATGATGTCAGACACATAGGTGGTAGTCTTCTGGAGAGATCCTTATTTTGTGATGACTTGGGAGGCTGTCCTCACACACTCTACCCTCCATCATGGTGTCCTCCTTTCCTTGTGTGTGTCAAGACTAATATAATACTTTCTATATGATATAAAAGCTTGAGCTACTGATTATCCACCCCTCACCTGATTATCCATCCCTCACCCTCACCAGCTGTTCTCCCTCCCTCTGGTGTTTGTCTGTCTGTATGTCTCCATTACAGCTCCTCAAACTTTTGTAATAGAACATCTGTCAGACTTTGAGTTACATGCATGTCTGCTATAGCTGCCATCCCAGTAACCTTATTTCTACCCACCTTCCCCCCTGCTTCCTTCTACCCTTCATTTCAGAAAAACAGGGGACCTATATGACAAAAAATAACCTCATTCCCTGACCCTTGCCAAGTTTCATTACTACTGCCTTTCTGTGTATTACTCTGCTGGACCCCCCCCCCCAAATTTATTAACTGTTCTATCAATCCATTTCCTTTTTATAAATTAAACACAAGCACTTTGATAGGCACATAGGCATTTTGTTATGTTGCCCTTGTTCAGGCTTTCAACTTTTTTAACTCGAACATGGTGTACATCTGTGGATGTTTGACTCGTCAATATGTATCATGGAGAGCATGCCACCTTCATGCAAATCATCCCAGATTATGTGCTCTATCATGGCACAGTCTACCCAATTGCACACTGACTGTTATTATCATGAATGTGAGATTCAATGAAGGAGTAAGATTAAAGAAACATGATTTTTAATATTATACTTTTTTTCTTTTTTCATAGCAGACTGTTGGCACATTTGTAAACTGCTTTAAAACTCTGTTTTCATCTGGAGTATATGTTTCCTGCTCTTGGGAATGCATGACATTTTCTTTTTTAATAAAATAGAAAGTAAAAAGACAATATTTGCATTTGAAAGGTTAAATTCAACTTATTGTTGTTTCTCAGGAAAGCATTTTATTGCTTGCATATAATTAATTGACAAAGGTTGAGAGACACAAAGTCAAGGGTGATGCAATGCAATTACACTGTACTACAAATAATAAACTCTCAAGAACTGTGAAAAGAAGCGGTCTTTAACTGGAAAAGAGTTAATAGAGGTTTACTATTAGCTAGACCAGCATTCTTCTTTAGAAAAACTATACTATAAGCTGATATATTGTAATTTCACATGTTTTTATGTGGCAAAGGAAATTATGCAAACTGATTACCAAGATTTCTGTTTTTCTGTGTTGGTGTCATAAAGATGGATAGACAGACAGAAACACAAAACACACACACACACACACACACACACACACACACATATATATATCTATATATATATATATATATATATATATATATATATATATATATATTTATATATTTGTGTCTTTCGGCTTTTTCCCGATTAGGGGTCGCCACAGCGGAACTCCGGTCCGCTAATGATTGGCAGTAGAGTTCTACGTGCTGGCTTGCCAGGCCTAACGCACAACCTTCAATGAAGCAATGCCCATTCATGCATGTCGCCACACAGAAGACTCTCTAACTGAGAATTGAATGAGCAACGTCTAACTGTGAGGTGACAACGATACCGCAGCACCACTATATATATATATATATATATATATATATATATATATATATGTGTAGATGCATATATGCACATACACGAATATATATAAAGGATAGAGATATGGATATATACAAATATATTTGGAAATGTATTGTCTCAGAAGGAGGTTTAGTAATTCTTGAGATACCTTTATGAATGTTTGCTTTTGAATTTTCCTTGTGTTAGTTTTTCTAATAGTAGTTAAAGGCCAGTATTTTTATAGTAGAGACAGTCAGGATATATCCCAAAGTCCAAAGACATACACGCTGTTCTGCTGGCTATCAAACGCTGGGTAACTTCATTCACAATTCAAACTCCACGAAAAAAGGCAGCAATACTCCAGAGGAGGTGAAGTAAAACTTGTTTAATGTTCAAGAACACAGTGAGCGCTTTCGCCAATAGGCTTCCTCAGACTGACAATAATTCACTAAATTGTAGGCATTTAAAAACTCCTGTATAAAATTTCATTGGTTGTTCAGCATAACTGCTGATAGACATCGTGAATTAAAGTGCACAATACATTAAAAAATCACATTAAACTCCTCAGCTGTAAATGTTCCTTACAAATGAAGGAACATCATGCACCACAAGTATATCTAAACCATGTGTATATATATATATATATAACAATATATGAAAAATATATGAAACAATATATCTAAAAAACATATATATATAGCATCATATGCAT
>NC_056744.1:454782766-454840266 GCF_019279795.1 Protopterus annectens | reverse complement strand
TGGTTATGTCAGAAGACATCAAAAGGTCATCTAAAGTATAATAAATGTTAAACACTTTATCGGCTACCATGTGTATGTCTATCTTCTGATACGACTTATCATCCTCTAGTAGGCTTTTCATCCTCAAATTGTAGTCCAAAATGTCCATAAGGACAATAGGACCCCCTTTGTCCGCTGGTCTAATGACTAGTGACCTATCGTTCTTAAGATCACTAAGTGCTCTTCTTTGTAGATAATTAAGGTTAGAGTAATGATGGCTTGGCCTAACATGGTTATAGTAGCCGTAAACCTCATTGTCCAAAACATTGCTAAATACCTCCAAGGTAGGATGTAGCTGTGGAACATAAGTACTATTAGCTCTAAAAACTCTAGGTCCTACCTCCTGATTGTTCTTACCAAAATCTAGAGTAAGCTGTACCTTCCGAGTAAATAACTTAGTATCATTGATCGTATCAACCAAGTCTGTCTGTCTAGTTGGAATAAAGTTCAAACCCTTATTTAAGACCTGTTCTTCGTGATTAGTCAAAATTCTATTAGATAAATTAACTACTAATTTGTTGATTTCTCCCACATTTTCTTTAAAGTGGGTCCTTGTTGTTCCTCCATAGAGCCCTTTCTCTTTTGTCTGCCCCTGCTCCCCGACCTTCTTTTTCCCAAAAAATTATCCTGTGCGATTGGGAAGGGGGTATGGATTTTACCAAAAGAACTATTACTGTTACTGTAGTCTTTAGGTCTGACTACCTGAACATTAGTAGTATCAGTAGAGCGGGTTGAATTAGCTTGTAAATCTCCCACTACCTGTGGGATCCTGACCTCAGTGCCACTATTATTTGAGGGTGAACCTGTACCTTTCCCTGACAAAGAATTGTTAACTTGTGCAGGCTGAAGCTCATTATTGTCTACATTCACTCCCAGAGCATCCGGAAGTGCAGTTGAACTAATGGTCAAAGTTTCAGATGTATGTTCAACATCGTTTTGCAAATGTTCAACTGCCTTTTGTGCCCTAATTACATTGGTCTTAACATCATTAAACCTGTTAGGCCTACGCTCTAAATTATTACCGTTCACATTCCCTCGTTGTTGAAAACGGGAATTATTAAAAGTTGAAGCTTCACTATAACTATCTCGTGGCCACATAAACACATGGTTACTATTAAAATCACGAGTATCCCTCGTGATTTTATGTTTCTTTTGATCAAACAATCGTCTTTCAAATAGTGTAACATCATCTAAAACTTTCTCTAATTTCAGTGCATAAACATTCTCTGTACATTTAGTTGGTGCATAATGCCATTCGTAATAATTGCTTTGTCCCTGGCCTGAACTAAAAAATCATCAAATGATTTTTTGAAATGATGAATGGGATTAATGGGCATCTCAAAATAATATCTACCATCAGACAACTGCCTTTTGGCTTCCTGATCTTAATCGTCCCAATTTAATACAACCACAGCTCCACCTTTGTCAGCTGAGATAATAACAATATTCGTATTATTTTGTAGTTCCAGAATAGCTTGTTTTTCCGCAAAATTGACATTGTTTGATTTGTATTGAATCTTATCATTATTGCCAAAAAAGTCTTAAATTCAACGTTCTACAAAAAGACATTAGATCTTGAGCAAACATTTCTTCAGACACCATAAAGCATAAACGAATGGCATTATGCACCAACTAATGGTTCAGGACCCGGCCAACCAATATATCTACTTTTTGCCTAAAATTCACAAAGATCCCATACATCCACCGGGCAGACCAATTGTTTCAGGTAAAGGTTACATCACGGAGCCTTTATCTCTTTACCTGACTAAATATCTCAAGCCCCTCTTACATTTGGTCCGGTCTCGATTACAGGATACTACTATTTTTTTGCAAATTATTTCAGACAACCAATTAGAACCTGATTGGCTGATGTGCACACTTGATGTGTGCACTTTATATACTAACATCCCACATGAATCCGGTTTGGAGGCGCTGGAATATTGGCTGGAGGTGGCCAATTTATATGACTCTGATTTCAACTCATTCTTGGTACAGTTAGCAGGACATGTCCTTAGCAGTAATGTATTTTTCTATCAGGACACCTGTTATTTACAAACCAAGGGTACAGCAATGGGGGCTTCTTTTGCCCCCATTTATGCAGATTTGTTTATGGCTTTTGTGGAAAAACATCTGATTTATGATCAAGTGAACAATATTTATTTGGAACACATTGATATTTGGAGACGTTTTCTAGATGATTGTTGGATGGTATGGAAAGGAGAGGTTCATACATTACATGCATTTATATCTCATTTAAATCAGAACCCTTGGGGATTACAATTTACCATCCATTACGATTTAAAGAGTATTACGTTCTTAGATGTGAATATCAGCAGATTACCAGACCATACATTGGGTACTGAAGCATTTAGAAAATATCCCCAATATAACACCATTCTGCATGCATCTAGTTTCCATCCTCCACATATAGCCCGCAATATTCCAAAATCACAATTTATCAGAACCAAACGTATTTGTTCAGATGATTCTTCATTTCAGAATCACAGGAAGGATCTTACCAGTAGATTCAAAGCCAGGGGATATGGTATGGGTTATGTGTTGCAGGCAAGTAACTTGGTCAATTCAACCAATAGAGAAGAATTCTTGAGGTACAAGGATTATAATGTCACAACAACACAACCCTTCAGGCTGGTTACAACATATGCCAGAAATACAGTGAATCTAATTGAAAGTGTTAATAGGCATTGGAATATATTACAATATGATGATGAGCTATCTCAAATTTTACCTGAAAGATGTATTTTTTCATACCGTAAAGGTAAAAACCTTGGTTCATGTTTCAATTATTATAAACATGGATCTAACCATCATACTTCTCATTATATACAAACCACTATTATGGGGGATCCATTAGTTGGCTGTCATCCATGTGGACATTGTATCCACTGTGACAAGGTTGTCAAATCTAAACCATTTTCCAGTCAATATAGCTCTGCAGTTTATGACATCAATTATTTTGCAAATTGCAGCACTGACTGGTTAATATATCAAGCTACATGCTCATGTGGTGCCTTTTATATTGGTCAGACCTCTCGTCCATTTAGAATAAGAATCTCTGAACATATCAGTAATATAAAAAACAAAAAGTCTTCCAATGCACTTTATAAACACCAACTCATACATCCTACTGCCAGGTTCTCATTTTTAATCATTGATATTGTAAAGGGCAACAGATCCAATAAAATTGGATGGCACTCTATTTTAAATAATAAAGAGAAAAAGTGGATTGTGAAACTGGGTGGGTTGTTCCCACCTGGTTTGAATGAACAATTCTAGGATGGACCAATAAGTTTGGAGTTGAATATATTTATTGTTTAATTGAATACCATTTCTTTTTCCTTTTGCACTGAAGAAGACTGTGGAATTTTTCCGGCCGAAACCGGTCTGTTTTTAAGGAAATAAAGTGAATTGATACACAGTATGCTGGCTCTTTCTTCTTTTTTTGGATTCTATTATGTTCTTTTGAGCCATGCATTTACCTTTCGCGCAGGAGTGCCTTTTTGAAGATTACATGCAACACATAATGATTTCATAATCTAGTTTTCTAGAGAAGTTTTATGATATGATGTCTCTGTTAACAGTTATCATTCTTTCCATAGTAGTTTATCGGTGAATTTTATTTTTTGCATCAGTCAGCAACTATTCCTTTCACAGTCTTTGTGCTGCATTCTGGATTCTTGCTGATTGCCCATTTAACATAGAAAACTAATCAAATTACCTTAATTGCTGCTAAGAGATCATTAGCATCAGTGACAACCAGTAATACCATCTAAGAAAATGTCAAATGATGCTTACAAATAGGAGCACAGAGAATGACTGAACATGGATACTGTGATACATCGTTTCTTGAATCTGTTTTACAAAAGTAGCAGTTCTCTGAGAAATTGTCTCCCAGGATATATAAGCTATCCCAAATTCTTAAGCTGTATTTAGTTGAGGGGGAGGTAGTAGTTCTATCCCCCACACTCGAAGGCTGCAGTTTGGTTCCCACTCAGAAAAGTTTTGGAAAAATATGACTTTGGACCTTTGAAGGTGATCAGTTTCAAAATCTGGTGTGTAAAGCATGACTTTTTTGGCATACTGAGATTCCATTCAATTTATGGTTGTGTTGAAGGCTAGCAATAATAACTGCCTTCTCTTTATCATGATGTAACCTCTGTTACTCTCTAGAATCTAAAATAAAATGCACAGCCTATCGGTTAATAACAAAAGTAAATTGAAAGCATTCATGCCATCTTGATGAATACACAATTTGAAGAATTGCAAAACACAGGGGTATACTACACCGTAACTTGCTAGAGTGCCTGAGAGTGTGGTATTAAGTGGACTAGTGTGCTAGAAAATTTAAAAAAAACAGAAAACAATCAACTACAGCTAAAACATTTATCAGTAGCTTCATAATTACTCAAAACAAAACAATAAAGTGTTATTGAATTCTGTTTATGTTAAGCATATGGTATGCGTGTTGGTATATATCAGTTGCTAGTGTCTTTTAGATGGAAAAACATGGACCTCAGGCTGCACAATATGTCAGGGATATCCACTCTACAGTGTAAAAATTGACTTTACATGATTTTGTCACTTTGTCTAATGTTGCCAAAAATGGGCTTGGGTATTTGCCAGTGATAGATTGGTTGAGAGCCTGGCCTACTCTGACCTAACCCAGAGACCCAAGCTAATGGTGAGAGGGGTCTATATGACTTTATTGGCCAGTGTATACCCACCATGAAGCTCAGCAGCTCAGGCTTGATAAGCTACTGGCTGTCTAGCTGGTGTCCAGTTGCACAGTCTAGCTTACCTAGAATAGTATTGTTTTGTGACATCTGGACAAAAATCAATCAACCTGCAAAAATAAATTGTTGCACTGAATATAAGTTCACTGAGAAGATGTATCTTGGAAGGGGGTAACATGGTGACTAGATATCTGGATAGGTGGTAGAGCATTGCAGAGAAGCCAATGAGCTTGAGATCCAGAGTCTACTCCTCAAGACAGACTTGAAATTGTATGAGTTGTGCAGAGGGTAAATCTTCTGTAGACAGTGAGGAGTGTCATCAGACTTAGGGAAACAGTCGTGGTGATCAGGCTCCAC
This sequence comes from Protopterus annectens, assembly GCF_019279795.1. Lineage (NCBI taxonomy): Eukaryota > Metazoa > Chordata > Ceratodontiformes > Protopteridae > Protopterus > Protopterus annectens. The sequence goes on along the minus strand of NC_056744.1, from coordinate 454,835,116 downwards.
TGTAAAGATGTAGTATTCATAATCTCATCCAATGCCCCACTGTAAAGTTGTGATGGTGATGAAAAGAGAGCATTCAGATGGTAACAACAGTAAAATTGTGGTTTATTATCTTAATGTCTTATTTTAAAATACTTGCAAACATAATAGTTTTCCACATTTTGATAAATAATTATTGGGCCATTGTTGAGTCTATCTGCATTGCCTTGCTTTGTTTAATTTTTTTAATAGTGTATAAGCTCTATAAAGTTGAAGTTGAAATTGCAGGACCTGCTAAATAAAAGAGGGCGACATAAATTGGTACTGATAATTCAAGACCTGAATGGACAGACAGAAAAGGATATGAGGATTGCCTGGGTCCACATAGATGGGGCAACACAGAGAAGGAAGGGGAGACCATTCTAGACTTCTGTCTTGCAAATTGCTTGATGGTGGCTAACACATGGTTCTCCAAAACAGTTACAAGATCACATAAGAGTAGTCACCATGCAAGTCACGGTAGACCTCTACCCTCTAAGAAAAGGGCATTGGGGTAGAATCAAACATTGCAAAGTCACACCCAATGAAAATGTTGGCCCACAGCACAACACACTGTTGTTTACAATTAGCTGTGAGCAGTTGTCACTGTAGTTTCTCAACAAACACTTTTCAAGGAAATCCACAGAGCTCTAGCACCTCAGAAAGAACAGGAAATGAGTGGAGCTGAAGAAGAATGGCAGCATCTCAAAACCGCACATGTAAAGTTAGTACAATAGATATGCAGCCAAGCCAGTTATGAAATTAAGATACTTAAGGAAAGCTAGTAGTGGAGTGTAGAAACTCAAGACATTATCAAAAGAAAAAAGGTGGATGATAAAATGAAACTCGCAGGTTGCTAGGCAAGGATAGAAAGATAAAGAGAGTTATCAGACAGCATTCATAATGGATGCCAGCGACAATCTGCTCACCAATCCAGAGGATGTCAAAATTAGAAGTAGTTTCTGAATGAAGAAAGCCCCACAGAAGCTGTACTGAGTCATACATAGCCTATGATGTAAGAGAAGAGACCACCTCAGAAGTAAGAATGACACTAAGGAAAATGAAGTCAGGGAAAGCAGCAGGTTCAGATGAGGTCATGGTAGGTGTGATTAAGATGTTGGGTGAGTTAGGAGAGAAATGGCTCCTGAGGGTACTCACAGTAGTAAGGATGGAAAGGAGTATCCCAGATTACTGGAGAATAAGCAATCTAGTGTCAGTGTATATGAACAAAGGGGGCATTCACAACTGTGAGCTGCACAGAGGTATCAAACTCCAGTCATACTGCATGAAAGTATGAATAAGCAGAATACTAGAAAATTGGATGGGAGATGAACAGTTTGGTTCAGATCAAGATGTAGAACAAGTGGACCAAGATTTGCAATGAGACTTATGGAGAAGAAGCTAGAGATTAGTAGGGAGTCCAGCTGGGGCATTCCTGTACTTGGGGAAAACAGTATCAAGTCCCAAGAAAGCTAATCTGGACAGTCCTGCAATGATCTGAAGTTTGAGAAATTTTGACAGAATTAATGCAGGCTATTTACAAGGCCCCAACAACACAAGTACAAACAAGGTTCACACTCACAAGGGGGGGTCCCAGTAGGAGTGGGTGTGCATCAGTCTAACTCTGACCTCACTGCTGTTCATACTGGTGATGGACAATATTAGCAAACAGGTTGGAGGGGACAGATCAACAAAGCTGCTGTATGCTGACAATATGGCAATACAAGCAGACTCTGAACAGGAACTTCAGCAAATGCCAGGGAAATGGAATGTACAACTGAAGGCACATGAGATGAAACTGACTACAGACAAGGTAGTTGTCATGGCAGCAAATACGGAAATCAGAATAAGCTAAACATTGAAATAGAAGGGAAAACAAGGGAACAGGTCAACAGCTTCATGTATTTGGGGGGGTAGCTGAGGAGAAGATAAATCTGAGTGGCGAGATCAAAACTAGAATCAGAGGGGCTGCTGCTACCTGGCAGAGTGTGTCAGGGATAGTATGTGACAGAAGAATGGCAAAGAAATTGAGAAGTAAAGTGCACAAAACATTAGTGTTGCCAGTACTTTTGTATGGCACAGAAATCTGGACAGTGAAGGCAGAGCAGATGATGAAGGTAGGGGAGATGGGGATGAAGTACCTGCAATGGGTGCTAGGATGCACAGTGCTGGAACAGATGAGGAAATTATGACATCACACCAGAAGCTAGAGTAGTTCCTAATGCAGAGATGGATAAAGAAAACAGATTACAGTGGCTAGACACACGTACAGGAAAGCTGAAGATGTACGGTGAAGAAGATATGTGAGGGACAAGAAAAAAGCAAGAAAAAATTTGGGTGTCCTGCAATGACATAACTGGTCTGTGTGAAAGAAGACCTTTGACAGTAAGGCATGACTGTCAAATAAGGTAGGAGAGTTGCACTGAATTGAAAGATGATGACAGTTGATGCGACACCCTGACTCATGTAGAAAAAATTGGAAACGGGGTTTAATGGTGATAATGATGACAGATGATGAATATGACTTTATTAGGGAGTTTTTCCCTTTCACCATTACAATGTGATAACAAAGTCAAGGGGTATGGAGACGTCACATATTTTTATTTTTGTGAGGCTTGTTTGAGAACTTGGGTTCTTGATTAGTTGTAGTCAGTCACTTGAATTTTGAGTGATCATGTATTGATTATTCACAGTGGAAACTTTAGTGACTCCTCACTTGGCATAAGGGTTAAAATCTTTGCCTCATAGACAGAAGGTGCAGTGTTTGATTCTCACTTTGGCCTATTGGCTAGGTTTAAAATGACCCTTCAGGGCAGTTAGCCTAGTATTCATCTATGACATCTTTTAGTGGTTACTGTAAGCTACTGCTTTGACAATTCACTACTGCTATCCCTATACTCTCACTTAACAGATCAATAATAGAATATAAGTCCTCCCTTGGTGTGTACTCAGCCTGAGAGATAGCAGTAGTTCCTCACCAAAAATCAAGGGCATTTTGTACTTGGGTTACCCTGACTACTTCAAGGTGCTCTAACTATTTTTTCATTTCTTTCTCACTATTGAGAGTGGATGCTATGTAACTTCCTACACATCCACAAAACTAATACCACACTAAACACTTGCTTAACAGAACTAAACTACCACTGATACATGAATGGGACCTTATTGGCAGGATAGATATCTTTCTCAGAGAATGCTTCTTTTAAGGACTAGACACCCCTTAGAAATAAAGCGAAGTAGCTCCAGCAAAACCTGGATGGGCAATCAGAAGTACAACTCTGGTGGCTCCTCTAGTCTTTATGGAAAGAGGTCAAAACTACATTGGGTCCAGTATTGTCTCATGTCTTGGTAAATTGGTGGGATCATTGACTAAACTCCAAATACTCCCCTGGATTAACAGTGAGTTTATGAACCTATGAACCTGTAATCCAAGGAAAACCTTCAACTTTTTATTTGTTAACTGAAGGGCATAGGACAGTTTTCATAGCTTCTATTTTTTATATTTGTTGATTAAACACCCCTCCAAATATTTAGCTTCCACTATACCCAAATTACTCTTCTAAATTTACAGTCAAGTCTGCTTATCCTACAACCTCTAACACAGCTGCAGTTTTAGTGAGAATCCCAGTCCACTGATTGGATGATCAGGTTATCCAGGAATGCAGCAGCATATCATAAGTGGGACTTCAGCATTTTATTCATCAGTCTCTGAACCATTGCTGGAGCTCTCAAAGGCTAAATGCTAATACTGTGTAATGAAATACACCCTCCTGAATTACAAAAAAAAGTTGCTTTTCCTTTAGCTGAGGAAAGTGTTATCAGACAATACCTCTTTGTCAAGTCTAATGTTGTAAAGAAGCTTGCTTTTCCTAGGTTGCTTTTCCTTTAGCAGAGGCCAGTCTTCCCCTAGTAGTATAAATACCACCTCAGGTCTACCCTGAAAAAGGCTACTAACCTAGTAGGACTAACATGGTCAACAAAGGATAGATAGATAGATAGATAGATAGATAGATAGATAGATAGATAGATAGATAGATAGATAGATAAGATTCTCTGTCAACTTATCAGTTCTGGGCATAAGATAGCTCTCAAATATTGATATTCTATTCAGTTTTCTAAAGTCATTTCAGATTCTGATACTTCTGTCAGAATTAGTAATTAGCTCTAGTTGGATTTATCCACACACTCTGTGACCCTTCTATTACTCCTAATTTGAGTAGCTTTTAATCCTTTTTTTTCTTAATTGTCTCTATGACTGTGGTTTTCCACAAGGTTACAGATTACGCTTCATTCAAATTCTTGACACTATGTTATTTTCTATCAGCTAAGCACCCCCCCCCCCACAGCATTTCAGAGAACACATTTATATTTCTTAAAAAAATGCTCTTATTTCTGCTTTTATACTTTTGAGAAAGATAACTTCTAGCTGTAATTCCAGCAGAGATTCTTTGGTCTTTCTTGTATGAATTTTATCTTACAAGCTAAACACGGAACTTTCTATAGATTTCTACAGCTTTAGTACATTACTTAAAACAGATTAGCTCTTTGTTTTTCCTGGGTATCCAGCTTGGTAGTTCCCTGCATTTAGTCTTTCAATCATCTGAAATGTCAAACTTGTCAAATAGTCAGAAATGTTTTCTCAGTGGAAGGTGCTAATACTAATAACTGTTCCATTGGGTTAAATTGTCGATGTGGGGCATTCTTATAACAGACTCTTGCATTTCTTGAGCTTACTGCATATGTTTGTTTATTGTGGGCATAACCAGCTTCAATCTATTCTATAAATTAATGTGGTGTCTTCTCTTTTTCCCAATTCTCTTTAGTAATTTATTTAAGCTTTTGAGATCAAGCAGATCTCTAGGATGCCAGCCATACAAAATTTCAACTGGGGCAAACTCAGTTCAAGTTTTTGGCACCTCTATTCTCATAAGCAGTAAGTGGGATAATAACTGGTCCAGAGTCCTGCTGTCTGTATCAGTTCCTTTCATAAACTTAAACTTTTGTATTTTATTGAACCTTTCTTCTAAGCTGCTTAGCCTTAAAGAACTGGCATATCTGATACAATACTCTGGATGTGAATCATGTGCCTTGGTCATAAAGTATTTCTTTAGGGATATCCACTGTAGAGAATAACAGTTCCAGTTTTCTGGCAATTGCATTAGCATTAGTTATGCATAATAGTATATCATCTGGAAATGTTGTAGCATAGTACAATATGGCCAGTATATACTGATAAGCATTGTTACATTTTACTGGTGCCCCTGTAATAGCCATATCAATGCACTGAAATAGTACTTCAGTAGAACCTTAAATCTAGTATGGCTTACAAATTTCTGACATTCTGAACAACAGAACATACATTTTCTATTTCTGTCAGCATATCTGGCCAATAAACTCTGGATAACACTCATAACATTTTGTTCATCTCATGGTTGACCTCCTAACACTGGACTATGGGCAGTTTTTTTACTAGTTTCCCATAAAGCTTTGCTACTAACAAATGATTTAGGATTTCCTCACCATGTTTACCTATTTTGTTTGACATCATCCTTTAAGTCAAAATAGGGGTAAAAGGTAATGGAGGTATCTTGTTCACTATATTTTCCTATAACAGCTATATTATTTCATTTTAAAGTATTATCATCATATTGTGATTTTTAAACATTATATGGCTAACCTGCAAGTTTATTATCTCAGGGCTGCTTTCTTCATTAAATTGCCTTGATGTGGAGAGTATAGTTTCTTTCCCAAACAAACTGGGAGTTTTTATGTTTTCTGATACAAAAGGTAGTTCTAGACAAAAGCATAATTTAACTTTAGCTCTTCCTCCTGTTCACGTTTCTTGAGCGTTTCCTTTTATTTGTGTTTCTTTTCCCATAAGGTAGAAATGGATTTAGAATTATGCATCTCCTATATATCTCACTTTCAGTATTTACTACTATTCCTTTGCTCTGCTGATCCTAAGTTAATTAAGTGACTTTCTTCTATTTTTGTCCTCTGCTTCCATACTAATATCTGTTTTAAGTCTTTCTGCAGACATCTGCCTTCTGCTGACTTTTGCTACCAGGTTTTACATTTGCTCACCTTCAGTTATTATGCTAACATCTGTTACCATAATAGGCTTCTCTTATTACATCAATGGAACAATTTGTTGTTAACATACACAGAATGTTTTTTTTTACAGTCTAACTAGAACTAAACTCTAGATTTTGCTGTAGCTTCTTTGCTAATTTCCCTCTCCTGTGTTTGAGTCTGGATTCTATAAGACTCATACTGTCCTGCTCTTCCTACATCTCTCACATTAATTTAAATGTGGTGAACAGCTTCTATGAATAAAATATCAGGAGTCAAGTCAATTACTACAGCTACTGAATCTAACATTTTTCCCAGAGCTGTTTAAATTTCCATGTATGAAAAGATATTGCTATTTAAGACCACAAATGCATACAATCTCCACCTTTAGTTTGTTACTATCCTTATGATTGCATATATATATATATATATATATATATATATATATATATATGTATATCAACTTTTAACAAGGCTGATCATGTGTCCTGAATCAAGTGAACCTTCAACTTCTTTCTCTCTTCCAGAAACATATTACAATTTACTACCTCGGTTAAAATGCAATGACTTCAATCCATGGGCCCTGATAACTTAACAGGTTTTCTGAATATCAGTACTAAATATAGCCTGTCTGAAACCCTACTTAACCACTTTAATCTAAACCTCTCCACTGGTTACATTCATGAAGCCTGGAAAACAGTCATTATAATGCCATTACACAAGGGTGGCCCAACCACAGACCGTGGTTACTATCAAACCATTCGGCTTAGAGCCTCATATGTAAAGATAAGGAAAACATTATCTCAGACCACATAATATGGACATTAATATGGACATTGAAAGGACCTTCATCAATTCAATTTTGACAAGGGAAGGTCCGGCCCCTTTAACTTCATTAATGTCTTTGAAAAAGCAACCTAAACATTGGAAAGTAGTTATGCAGTGCATACAGCATATCTAGACCTCACCAAGGCCTTTGATACTATTCCCCATCAGGTATTATTGACAGACTTGTCAATCTGAGTATAAATCCCTATACCATGTGGTGGATAGCTAACTGGTTGTCTAACAGAACCCATGTGGTTAGAGTAGTAGGTGTAACTTCTGAAAGCAAAAAAGTTACCAGTTGTATACTACAGGGCTCAGTTTTGGGCCCACCCCTATTTGGCATTTATTTCTCAAACGGTTAGGCCAGCACTGCACTCCTGACTGTTTAACTAAGTTTGCAAATTACTATAAATTGGGTGTTCCTATTTGATCTTCAGCTACCTCACCATTGCTCCAACATAAGTTAGACTATGTTAACAACTGAACAAGGACAATGGTCTCAAATTGAATGTAACAAAATGTAGCCCAGTTCATTCTGGTAAACAAAAAAGTTTGACTCATCATTTAGGTGATGCATCTGTCAAATCAGACATTGTTGTCAGGGATCTTGTTGATAATTCTTTACCATTTGACCATTACATCTCCACAGTAGTACAGAAAGGCTTTTATTTGGCTCATCTAATTCCCAAAGGGATCTCCACTAGACAAAAAGAAATAGTAATTCCCCTTTACTCATATCTTATCAGTCTCATTATTCAATATAATGCACCTTTTGGCATATATTTGCCTAAATATATCACACAACTTGAGAGACCTTGGAGATTCATAACTAAAACGCTCAGTGACACAACAATCTTAATCACTGGAAGACATGGTCAGCCCTTTTTCTTTACTCAGACTTCTCTATGCAGATCTGTGTTTAGCCTCTTGGGCCATGAAGGATCCAACTCTGTTTGACCTCCTGTTCCTTTGTACATGAAGGATCCAACTCCGTTTGACCTCCTGCTCCTTTGTATAATTAATGATATTGCAAATACTCAGTTAAAGGAGCTAAACATTCCTCAGCCGATAAATAAGACATGTTGGCATGATAGATTCATGTCCTAATGCATTCCTCACTTCTGGAACAAACTTCCACTGTGTCAAGAAGAATAGGTCGCTTACCATCTTCAAGGTCAACCTAAACACTTGGGTGGGCAGCCTCAAATTCTCTCTTTTATCATACTCTACAGAACCATTTAAATTTGTAACATACATATCAATTTTCAAATTTCTGCTACTGCTAGACTCAGTATTTTTGTAACAAAATCTGTCTATGTGACACCTCCTACCAGATCTTAAATAAGTATTGCTTGAAATTTTTGTTTCACAGCTGATTGCAGATTTCTTACCACAACTTCAGATTTAGAAGTAGAGAGTTCAGTTTCAAGCAATAAATCATTATTTAGTGAGCATTCTGCTAAAGACAATAACTTGTCAGAGATCTTGGAATCATCTTGAAGCTCACTTTCTCATATTTCCCATATTGCTGGGTAATGCTCAGTTTACTACCTTTGCAGCTGGAAAGTTGCATTGCCTTAGTATTAGGTTACATTGCCTGCTATAGTTTCCAACATTTTCATATTAGTGTTATCATCAGGATCTAGCCATCCCTTTACAATAAGTCACCTGAGCTCTTATCAGCTTGTTAGCATTAAAATCCCACTTGTGGACTGTTGCAGTATGCACTTCAGTAGTTATCCAAGGCAGCATGACATCATTATGTACCATTGTCCCCAGCAGGTCTGCACAATTTTAGTACTCATGCATAAACCCAATCCTCAGTGGACCACATTATAGAATTCCAACCATGTTATTTATTGGACCAAGGTCATTTTATCATTTTTTCTGAATACCCACCATAATCTACTTATGTAGGCTGCTAGCCCAGCTATCTGGAATTTTATAAATAATCATTTGTCATTTGTGAATATTAATATTATCCTTAGGCTTGTCTTATAAATGTAGGAGAACTATATGTTATGTAGATATTAACCTACTGGTGCAGAAGTGTATGCTGAACTGTATGTTATGTACTGTGCTTCAAGAATGTACATAAATGTTTATAAACTATATACCTGTGCAGATGTGTCTTTTAATAGTAGAAGCTGGAACATACAGAGTTAGCTTGCAAAATTTCAAGAAAATGAGTTAAAAGTTTTTTACGATATGCTATAAAAGTTTCAAGGGAGCATGGAGACAGAATGTCTAGAGCTAGGAGTTTCTTTCTGTTGTCTTAAAACAGAAATAACTACTAGGTTTAAAATGTAAAAGTGTTTAACTGTTTTATGACTTCCAGTTCTAGGCAAACTTCTGAGAGATATGTACTTCTAACATAGAGGTGCTAAACATTCTGTTGGTATATGTTAGCCTGGGAACTGAAGCCAGGAGACAAATAGTGATGTCATCCAGCTGACCCAGCAGTAATGTTTTGATATTAATTTGAGAACTCTCTCAGAGACTGGGCATTTTGTATTTGTCTTTGGACCTGAAAACATCCATCTTCAGTACTTCTGCCTTGCTAATAGTAAGTAGCTAGGGTACAGTGATTTCTCTTAGATATAGATAGGAATATAGTAAAGATTAGTTTAGATGTTTTCTGTGTCTATTTGAAACTGCTCTGCAATGTTGTTTTTAAATATTTCCTGTGATTCTGAACTCTGTAGTCACTGTATTAAGTTATTGAATATTGTCTTGTTCTTTTATTATTTACTATTAAATATATTTAAACCTTTTAATTGTGGCTGGTTTGTTTAGAGATATTTAAGCTCTTAGAGTACTTGCATATGTATTTGGTGACACTGTATAGGCCAGTCCTAAATAGACTTGCCTTGGTCACACTTACCATTTGGATAGTAGTGACATTACACAGTAAGAGTGGTCACCTTTTGGGAAGGGCCTTATAGTAGTTAATAAGTAGTGGTTGGTAGCATCTGGTACTACCTTATAGTCTGGGCAGAATGGTGCATAGCTAGTAAACCTGTGCCAACCTTTCTCAGGAATGTATGTGCGCTTTTATATAAATCAAATCACAAAGTGTATGCGCCCGCACGTGTGTGTGTGTGTGTGTGTGTGTGTGTGTGTGTGTGTGTGTGTGTGTGTGTGTGTGTGTGTATGAGTCAGCTACTTAGACAGGGACACGAGGCACTGGTTGGACAGAGAGGATGCTGGAGGTTTTGGCTTGACCACTGGGCTGAGATCTTTACCCTATAGCTGTGCCAGTGGGAAGTCTTACTGGGGATCTGGAGAAAGAGGAAGAAACCAGCCCCAGACTGGCTGTGATCTCTGTGTGCTCTTAAGGGAAATTGTACTGTACTGTGTGTGTACTTGTCATCCTCCCAATGTGTACATCCCTCACAGGTGCTATTGGTGAGGATTGTGGCTCCTTGATTACTGGGCCAGTACAGGGGCATCACAGTAGTACTAAAGAAGCACTAAAGAATCAAAACATAAAAAAAACTAAAGTAAACAATCAAAACTTCAAATCCAGGGCTATATAAAGGAATCAGGGTACTAATGTCCAGCAAGAAAACTATCAAAACATGCCAGTGCAGAAGCAGAAAGACAGGCATGATCAAATAATAACTAAACTATGTAACTTTATAAGGCATGTAAACTTAAACTGCATCTAGGACAAGATTGAAAAATTAAAACAATGTAAATATAGTCAAGAAAGTGCCAAATTAGAAGGATGTAACAGAAAACAAAACATTAAAACTGCACCACAGCAGTATGTTCAAAATCCCAAACACATCTACTGTGTATTAAATGACCATCCATGTAAAAGCAAAATTTCAAAAAGGAATAACCAGGACCAAACACAAAACCAGATAAAAAGAAACAGTTCAAGTGTACACAGCAGGTCCACACCAAAATAAAATTCTTCCTTTTATACACCGGTAGATTAAGTGCTTTCGTCAGCTTATAGCTAAAGACTTCATCAGAATCTACTCAAAAATACATAAAGGTAACTTAGATAGTTACAAAACACACCACCTGCCCAATTAATCATTTGTTACTTAAAAAGACATAGGGCAGGATTCACGAAGGCTTGCACGGAGTCTAAGAGTAGTGTAAGACTCCATGCAGCTCTCGTGATCCAGGAACAGCCCGAAATTCTGTGTAAGAGCTCAGCTAAAACGTCTCCTACATGCAGTGGGCGTGGACATGCTAATCACCTCACTTGCAGCCGAAAGGCATGCAAATGAGGTAGATTAGCGATCCACGAAGCCCAAACCAGCCCGTGTAAGAGCCGTTTTAGCTGCAGAAATGTACTCAGTTGACAACTGAGTACGTTTCTGCAAAAAACACAATGGAGCCATGTCAGCTCCAAATAAAGGGTGCATATGTGTCAGGCAGCATGCCAATGACCAAGTATCTGGCCATTGGCAAGGTACCCCGATGCAAATATGCGCTATATAAAACATAAAATGAAGGTTATAAACCCACAAATGTGGGTGTTATGCAATACATGGATTTACAATGCAGGGACCAGCAGACCAAAAACAACATGGCCACCGTTTAGTGGTTGCTAAGGGGGGAAGCTGAGCCTAAGACATGTAACTAAGCATTAGTAGGCAATCTGATGTAAATGAGTGTTAGGATACTGAATCCCACTGTCACATAGCAAATGAGCACATTTTGAGTAGTGTAAGAGTTACATAAGGGGGAGGAACAGAGTAGGAGATAGGTGACATCACAGGGGGGAATGGCAGAAAGAAATGCAGTTCATTGGAGGTCAGTGTTACATGACAGATGTCAGACACATATCATGGAAAGAGGAGTGCCACAAGATAAACATGGGAAAGTCAAGAAATGGAAGGTGTACACTGTTGCTTACACCAAAGTTTCTTGCTGGGCGTGCATGCGCACGCGTGCGCACCATGAGGCGCGAGTAGGACAGTGTGCGTGCGTGTAAGGTAGACTGAGCATGTGGGAGCTTGTAGGCAGACTTGTAAGACTGTTTGTGCTGGTGTGCGCGCGTTTTAACCCGAATAAGAAGATTCTAAACTGTGTAAGCCTGTGTGCATGCGTGTTAGCCACTGTGAGTGTGTTTCTGCTGGTATGAGCATTGCTCCCCCCTGAGGAAACAGAGAGGAAAAAGGAAGCAACAGAATTAGTAGGAAGCCAGCAGGGAATACTGCTGGAGCTAGCAGGTGAAAACAATTAGAAGCAGGCAATTACACAGGCAGAATAGTAGTCCAGCCTAGCACTTAAAACTCTGCAAACAGCAGTGCAGGATGTTTCTCTCAAGAGACACTGCAAGACAGGAGTAAGCTATTAGAAGTGAAAACTGAAAAAGCTGAACTCAGAGCAGAAATGCTAGGGGCTGCCATAGCTGTCATAAGGAGACATAGGCTACTTGCTGAGGGTGGTGACAATGCAAATGGTGCCAGACAACCCACAGTGAGGAGATGGAGGAGAGTGTACAGGCCCAGGGTCACCTACCATGGGTTACATGAGCTGGAGATAGTGGAGCACTATAGAGTGGACAGAGACCTCCTGCAGCAAATTGTTGAGCTGTGCAGGCCACGCTTCACACACAGAACCAACAGAGGGGAACCCATCCCAGTGGAAACCAAGGTATGTGTTGGCCTAAGAATACTAGCAACAGGTACCTTCCAGAGACCAACTGGTGATATGATGGGGATATCACAGGTATCAGCCTCCAGGGTACTGCACCAGTTCCAGGATGCCATGTCAGCACATGTCGGTGATCATGTATATTTCCCCAATGCCCGTGAGGTATTGGCCAGCAATATGCATCTCTTCCAGCAAATAGCAGAATACCCTGAGGTAGTGGGTGCAATATACTGCACGCACATATGCATCAAAGCACCAGCTGGTGAGCAGGGTAGGGCCTACATAAACCACAAGGGCTTCCCCTCCATCAACTGCCAGGTCGTGTGATGCCCAGGGCATAATAATGAATGTGTGTGCTGGCTGCCCTGGGAGCTACCATGATTCCCATATCTGGCATTTGATGCAGCTGTACCAGACATTTGCCAATGGGGACATCCCACATGGACACCTAGTGGGGGATGCAGGTTATGCACTGGAGCCGTGGCTGATGACACCCATCAGAAACGCACACACACCTGAACAGGAATGCCATAATGAGGCACATGCACAAACACGTAATGTAATAGAGCATGTGTTTGGGCTGCTCAAGTCACGGTTCCGGTGTCTGGACACATCTGGTGGAGCTTTGCAGTACTCATCAACTACATGTACACAAATTATCATGGTATGTGCTATGCTACATAATATGATCTTGTGAAAACAGCTGCAGCAGGACCAGCATAGCCAGGCCAAACAGCCCCCCACCATTGCCAAGGCCATCATAGGCAGAGCGTGACTCGGAGGAGGAACAACCTGAGCCTGCCCCAGTAGGCAAAAGGAGGCATGCCCAGTATGCCCTGGCCTTGGCAAAGAGGCAACGCATAGCACATACACTGGCTCAGTAGGAACCTTGGGAATGATACCTCTCTCTGACTCACTCATATAATAACAGGGATGCCTAAAATGACATAACCTGCTCTCAAACATGTACAGGGAGTGTAGTATGTGCATCCGACAGAGGCAGCCCTGCAGCACCACCTGAGGCATGAATGCCATGTGTTAAGCAATGTAACACCATGTAGTATATGCAAACTTGATGACCCTGACTAACATCCTACCCTCACCAAGCATGATGCCACAATATGACGATGAGATGATCAATTGCAATAATTGGCTGAAGTATTGCTGTTAGTCAAAGGGGATCCAATGTGTGCCAGCCTGGGATGACATGCTGGGCATGACATGATGCTCCACCTGCTAGGGGTGGTGTGCACCTATCAGTCCTGACCATATGGATACTGGCAAAGGCTGTTGTTACCCACAGCGTGCCTTGAATAGGTAAGGCTCAAAACACAAACCCACCTCCATAGGTATCACAAGGGATAACAACCTAGATGTAATGCTACCCAATGCCAGAAGTCTAAACAGCAAGATGCAAGCAGTCTAAACTCCCCCAGTAAGGAGAATGTTATCTGTCCTGTAACAGAAAACTGGGTCAAGACTCACAACAGTACCCTAACACTACCAGGTTACACGTCATACTGTGCCGTACAGCCTCAAAACATGGAACAAGCTACAAAAGGAGGGTGACTAGCAATAATTGTCAAGGATAACCACACCCCCATGTTGGTATCACAACAAGAAGCAGCATGGACTAGCCATGGTCAAGTAACAGTGGCTAAAACTGCCTCCCAGTTTATAGCCTGCTACAGACTACCATCCTAACACCAGGAACTGCACTTGGCCTATGTTGGAATACATGAATATATCAAGCCCTCCAAACCACATTATATTGGGTGACTGAAAATACCCAAACATAGACTGGGAGCATTATTCTAGCTCCAACACTGTAGGACAAAAGTGCCTAGAATCCATAAACCAAAATGCCCAGGAACAACGTACCACTCCCACAAGAGGGTAAGCATACTGGATGTGATAATCAGCAACATGGGTACTGGATGGCAAGATGAGAAGTGTATCCCTCACTGGTAAGACCAGACCATAGAGTAATCACACCGGATATACACATCCTGACCACAGTCCCTGGCCAGAAAACCACAGTGAAAAACATGTGTAAAGCAAAAGTTGCACTCCTCCAAACTGATGAGGAATCCATTAAAGGCCCTGTGCAGGTGCAAAATATGGGCCACACCTCAGAACCTGTTATACAGGCATTCCATGAACACTGCCAGGAATGCATGGATTATGCAATCCCAAATAAAACCAAGACACAATGCCATACACGCAGGCATCTGGCATGGTGGACTCCAGCCATTACCAAACCATGCAAGAGAATGAGGAAGCTACTACATGATAGAGCAAACATAAAAAGGGAAGTAATCACTGATCAGTAGTATGGCAATAAAATATGTCCACTTATACAATCCACTAAGGCCAGCTACAACAAGTTGAATCTGTGAATCTTGAGGCAATGTTACACCTGCCCCATGTACACAGACAACCCTCACCTCTCCCCAAGAAATACAAATATATGTGAGAGATGCAACCATTTATCCAAACCGGAGGTTGAGTTCTCTCAACTCAGTACTGTCAAAACTAGTCAGGAGGAGAAGGTAACCACACACACCACAAACCCAGTCTCACATAGACCTATCACAACTGCAAACCAAAGACATAAATACAGAAAAACATTCCCGGAGGCCCTAATTACAAACACACCACATCAACAGAGGCCTCTAAAGCAGACACCCAGGCAACCACTACCTCCAAACATAGCACATGCAACACATAGTACACAAAGGTGGTGTGCCAAACAGTCACATGCCAGAAGGAGAAACAACATGCCTGATACAGTTGTAATAGGTGACTCCATAGTCAGACACACTGCTGTCCCACTCAGCAGACTGAACAAGGGAAAGGGTACAGTAAGCTGCCTGTAGGCTGCTACAATACGCCACATAACACAAGTACGCAGGTCACCCCAAAGCAAGTAGAAATATGATGCAGTCATTGTCCATGCTGGCGTGAATGACCTGAGATGTACCTCCCCGGACTACATGAAAGGAGACATAGATGAGCTCTCCGATTATGTAGTCCAGGCCGGTATGACACTGACCGTGTGCAGCATCCTACCCTCACCAAGAATGATGCCACAGTACAAACACAGAATGATCAGCTTTAACAAGTGGCACAATTACTGGTGTCATTCCAAGGGGATCCAATGTCTGTCTGCTTGGGATGTCATGCTTGACAAGCCACACTGCTGTGCCAGGGATGGCTTGCACCTGTTACCCCTGGGTGTCTGGATATTGGATAAGGCTCTTGCCACCTCCATAGAGCCTTTTGTTGGCAAGGCTGAAAAGACTAATCCACCTCCCTGGAAAACATAAATGGAAAGACACATAAGGGTAATGCTGTCCAATGCCAGACGTGTAAACCTCAACATGCATGCTCCCGAGGCCCTCCCCAGTATGGAGAACATCGATATCCATGCAGTGACAGAAACCTGCAGCAAGGCTCCTGACAGCACACCAGCACTACCAGGTTATATCTCATATCATGCGTTATGGCCCCAAAACCTGGACCAAAACATAAAAGGAGGGGGAGTATCCATATTCAGCACAGACACCCACACGTCCAGGTAACTGACAATGCACGAAGCATCGGAGACCACCCATGTGCAACTAACCGTAGGCAAAACTGCTGTACAGTCTGTAGCATGCTACAGACTACACCCTCACACACAGGAACCCCACTTGGCCATCCTGAAGACACTGGACAGTATGAATGTCTCACCAAATACCAAACAAGGTACTCACAAATTACCACATAGGTGGTAATCTATTATGTATGGAAGGAGTAATCAGGGACCTAGGGACACAAGTGGACAGTAACCTGTCATGTGACACTCACATTGCCAACGTGGCTAGGAAGACTGTCTATATTGGACACCGTATCATGAAAGGATTCACATCTATGTCAACAGAGGTCATTGTGCCCCTATACTGTTCTCTTATCAGACCCATAATCTAGTACAATGCCTCATTTGGGATGTACCTTACCCGACACCTGCAGCAGTTAGAAAGACCTCAAAGGTACCTCACCAAGAGGATAAAGGGTCTCAAATATTTGCCATATGCTGCCTGGCTGTAGACACCCAGCTGTATGCAGTCACATACTGCCTACGCAGAGGCATTGCATGCCTGTTGTACAAGGCCATGTCCAACACAGGAGTAATGGACATGCTCCACCCCAGAAAACCCAAATCCATCAGAGCTGTGAGAGTGAGAGATGTCAACCTCAACACATAATGAAATAGGATGTGCTGGAGGGACAGATACATAACCCAGAGGCTCCCTACACCCTGGAACAGAATCCCACTCCATGTTAGGCAGAGCCCCTCACTGACTCTCTTCAACAGGAATCTTGCCAAGTGGATGGATGATTGTAGATGTACACTGGGGGTCTTCACTGTGTCACATCCAGACAGAGGCACAGTAAAGTAAATCATAAATGGCCATAATATTCACATAGCAAGGGGTGGTGAAAGCCACACACACTCTGGCTAGGCTTAGAAATACCATAGGGCGGATAGCCTAGTATGAACCTATGAAGATACAAATTGTACAGGACACTAAGGATAATCACAAGGCTTTCTTAACTGATGGTAGGAACCTTGTTGGGAATTCACAGATATGCTCTGAATCACTGAAATATTACAAACAACATACCAAACACACACAAATATTGCCAACATCCAACCTGACAGGTGCAGTGCAACCCCCCACACACACACACAAAATGCAAAATATCTATCCCAGCAGAGTGCTGGCCCCCTGACATTGCAGATGCTGAGGTAACAGCCAGCATCTACAAAGCAAAACACACAACATCAATGGTATGAGATGGTGTCCTGGGCTGAGTCCAACATGGACTCCAAGAAGAATGGAATGCCAAATAACAGTACTGCTCAATGTCAGCCTTACCACAGGATATGTACATAAAGAGCAGTGTAAAACAACAGTGGTCCTTCTCCACAAAGGTGTTGCCTGAATGGATACTGCAAACTACCACCCCAGAATGCTGACAAGCTTGGTCTGCAAAGCTATGGAAAGGATCAGCATGTACCTCAGAGATAAAGATATTGGGGACCTACTGACACTGGACCCTACCCAGTGTGGCTTTCTTAAGTGCAGATCCTGCCCCTTAAACATGTTTGACTCATTTGAAACAGTCATTAAGGTCATTGATGAGGGGAATGTGGTCCACACAGCCTAGCTGGACCTTGCAAAAGGCTTCCATACAATACCCCACATGTTCATTTTAGAGAAGCTCACCAGCTTAAATATAAACCCCTATGTCAGTAGAGGGGTTGCAAACCAGACCAAGGACAGAACTGACATGGTCAGAAATGCTGCAGCCATCTCAAACTACAAACCACATACAACTGGCATCCCACAAGGCTCGGTCCTGGGACCTCCCTTGTTTGGTATATATGTCCCATAGGTACAGGCCAACATGGAAGGACTGTGTCTGAACAAGTTTGCAGAGGACTACAAACTGGCCACCATATCTGACCCTCCAGCTGACACAAGCATCCCACAAAAGGGCCACATAGAAACAGACAACTGGTGTCATAGCCATGTCAGCAAGCTAATTGCAGAAAAGTGTATAGTCATCCCGTGTGGATATACAGTAAGTGCCCACCAATTACCACATAGGTGTTAACCAATTAAGTACTTAAGATGTAATAAGAGACCTGGGGATACAAGTTGATAGATATCTTGCATTGGACAAGCATGTGGCTGTAGTGGTTACAGAAACATACCATATACCCACCTAATCATGAGGGTAGTCAGATCAAGATCAGGGGAGGTCATTGTGGCTCTGCAGTCATCCTTCATCAGTGTCACAATTGACTACAATGGCCCCTGTGTGATGTACCTCAGCAGACACCTCCATCAACTGGAAAGACCACAAAAGTACCTCACCAGGAATATCAAAGAGCTTGAACAGATGCCATGTGTTGCCTGATTAAACAAACTGCAGCTCCACACACTGCCATACTGCAGCCCAGAGGCAAGCTGTGCCTGATGTATAAAGCCATGTCCAAGCTGGAATCAATGAACATGCTGCACCTTGTACAATCTGAATGGCAGTGAGCTATGCACATGAGAGACCTGAACCCCAGCACTGACATACATAGGACAAGCTGTACTGAATGATCCATAACACAGAAGCCACCCCCACTCTTGAGTAAACTCCCAGTACAGGTTAGCCAGAGAGTCACCCATCGACTCTCCTCAAGAGGAATCTTGATGAGTGGATGGGAGATGGTAGGTTTACCCTGCGTATCACTGTTATGTCACAGGTAGATGGAGGCACAGTATACTAACCATGACATATGTCATGGCAAACTCCAGTTACAATGTGTGTCATAGGACAAACACACTCTCTGACTAGCATTAGAAATGGCCTAGGGCACATCGCTAGTGTTTGCCAATGTCCATCTATGTTGTGGAATACACTGCCAATGTTGGACAAGCCTGGTTTAAGTAGTATATATCTGAACATAATGCAACATGGTCATATGTGCACAACTGGCCCCTAAACAGTCTGTTGTGCTCACTATGAAAATTTAAAGCAGTGATAGGACTAAAGCCCAGGATACTGTCCACCACAGTGAAAGTACTGAACCAGTACACTATATGGTACTACAGTGTTAGGTCAGTATGAAAGGATGTTGACAACTGTATGCAAAGTATCCCATGCAAACCCTGCAGGCACAGTATAATCCCTGTTGTGTTCAGACATGAAGCAGTTGGCCAGTAAGTACACAACATGACACCCAACACACAACCATAAACGTGAGATATTGTTGACGTTCACACTCATCCACATATGTGGTGGACTGCAGAGTTCAACATATGGAAAGCTCACACTGGGCATGCTCGCACACTTTGATAAATGAGACATATGTCAGACAACATGCCATGGAAAGGCTGAACTGGGCATGCTCACACACTTAGGCCATATCTCAGTTTAGCAGTTGGCCACACATATCTGGTATTTGTACGTGTCATTCCAGGAACCAACCACATTATAGCAATCTGTCCAGTGTACACACTTAAATGACTACCGAGACATAAGTGATATAGTGGATCCCCCTCATATTCAAACATCTTCCACAGATACACAAGTTGTTCATAGAAACAGGGAATGCTATGGCAATAAAGACCTGCAAACAGTCTATCAGCAACAAATATTGTGCATCTGACAATTAAACATATGGGTGTAGAGGTCAATACTAGGCTGTTTGCCCTAGGGAATGAAAGCTTAGCCAGAGTGTGCTTGGCGTCTGCATCCCCAGTACAGTAGGCTACTGTGTCACTGTAAAGTAGGTCACATAAGGCACGGTTTGAGGCTAGTGTGCTGTGCCTCCATCAAGCAGGGACACAGTGGAGATCCCAGGGGTTGAATTTGCTATGCCACATCCATGTTGTTGGTGTGTGCTGGAAGAGGGTTGGTGAGGACCTCTAACAGTAAGTGGGCATCAATAACAGACTGAGGGGAGCCTTATCTGCAGTGTCTGGACAATGTCACTGTCAACACGTTGTCGTGATGATTATGAGGGATCGAAGTGTCGTGCCAGTACTGTTCAGAGATGTCCTCCCTCTGTGGGCTACTGCTCTGCAATGTATTAGCTCACTCCGTCTGTTGGACAGCTCATATATGGCTTGTGTACACCTGACAGGGTGTCCTGTTGTGTAGGAGTCATGGGTATATTTGGGATAGCATGATCAATGCAAACCTTCCACATGCTCATAGAATGCAATTGTCAAGGATTATGCAGAGTGGCCTGTATACTCCCCCAGCATGGGTCTTTTGAAGTCTTCCACCCCAGTCTTCACAAGTGCAAAGTCTGCTTTTGATAAATACACTTTGTTTGCAGTGACAACCTTGCCTGGGGGTGGGGATGGGATATGGATGTCCAGGGAAAGATGGGTATGGTCAGATATCAACAATGGTGGTCTACCTCTGGTGTGGAACAGTGAGTACCCATGTTGCAGATGGTCAGGTGCAATATGTATTCCCCCTTGTGGCTGTGGTGAGTGGTCCTGCCATAGCACATGGACTCACAAATTGTAGTGGCTGTAGGGTACTGTTGTAGAGGCCTGAGTAGTTCCCACACACAATATACCTGTACCTGACGTTAACAACTAGAATGGTGTATGTGAACACCTTCATATCTTGGCACTGTTCCCAGGGAAGCAAAGTGTGTGTCCTGGATGTGGGAGGGGTGGTCTGAACTGGTTGTGTTGTGTGTTACAGGTCCTGTGGTCACGAAGCATGGTATAAAACATAACCTGCCAGTGCTGATGTGCATATCTGAACCTGAAGTAGGTGGCTGCAAATGCATATATATATGCTATCCCCCACCTGACAGGTAGTAATAGATGTACATACCTCTGTATAAATAATGATGTCAGCACCCTATAAATACTGCAGGTGCAGAACAGATGCCCAGTAATTCAGATAGTGCGCTCTGCTAATGCGTCTCCCTCAAGTGTCATAATATAGTTTGGTAGGGGTTTGAATGCTGCAAATGCTCAGTGTTTGGGTGAGGGGGGTTAGTGTGTGTACAATTCTGTGTGAGGAAAATGTCCCTTTTGGCAACTAGGAAAACACACTACAGGATGCACATTCCCCTTTCTAAACACTGATGATGTCAGCACCCTATAAGTACAGCAGGAGAAGGGAAACCTCCCAGTAATGCGAATAGCACGCTCCGCTAATGTGTCCGTCTTGAATGTCATAACATAGTTAGGTAGGGGTTTGAATCCTGCAAGTGTGTGTGTTTGGATGAGGGGGGTTAGTGTGTATGCAATTCTGTGTGAGGGAAATGTCCCTTTTGGCAACTAGGAAAACACACTACAGGATGCACATTCCCCTTTCTAAACACTGATGATGTCAGCACCCTATAAGTACAGCAGGAGAAGGGAAGCCTCCCCGTAATGTGAATAGCGCGCTCGGCTAATGCGTCCGTCTTGAATGTCATAACATAGTTAGGTAGGGGTTTGAATCTGGCAAGTGTGTGTGTTTTGGAGAGGGGGGTTAGTGTGTGTATAATTCTGTGTGAGGGAAATGTCCCTTTTGGCAACTAGGAGAACACACTACAGGATGCACATTCCCCTTTCTAAACACTGATGATGTCAGAACCCTATAAGTACAGCAGGAGAAGAAAACCCTTTCAGTAATGCGAATAGCGTGCTCCGCTAATGCATCTGTCTTGAGTGTCATAACATAGTTAGGTAGGGGTTTGAATCCTGCAAGTGTGTGTGTTTGGGTGAGGGGGGTTAGTGTGTGTGCAATTCTGTGTGAGGGAAATGTCCCTCTTGGCAACTAGGAGAACACACTACAGTACGCACATTCCCCTTTCTAAACACTGATGATGTCAGCACCCTATAAGTACAGCCAGAGAAGAAAAACCTCCCAGTAATGCAAATAGCGCACTCGGCTACTGTGTCTCATACTAGTGTCATAACATAATTAGGTTGGGGTTTGAATCCTGCAAATGGCAAGTGTGTGTGTGTGGGGGTGGGTGGAAGTAGGGTGTGTGCAATTACATGTGTGAGAGAAATGACCCTTTTGGAAACCAGTACAACACACCAGCTGCTGCATATTCCAATCTCTACACAGAGATGATGTCAGCACCCTACAAGTACAGCAGAAGAGTGCACATCTGCCATTAATGCAAATAGCATGCTCTGCTACTGCGTCTCTCACTACTGTCATAGCACAGTTAGTTATGACTTTGAATTCCGCACATGCCACGTGTGTTTTTGTCACAAAGAATGCCCATGTGTGTGGGTTGTTGTTCACAATAATGCATGACATTGATTAAACCAGTAATGGCAATAGACACAGATGATGTTTATGTGTGCCAAATACACATATGTACCTGTGACTTTCAATAATTTCCATGTCTGACGCCTGCCACATGTGAATACATGGTATTTGCACTGGATAACATTATGACTGTGGTCTTCTGTGCGGGTGCTGCATGTGGTATGTGTATATTCAGTGTGAGTTGTATATGGTATTATCCTAGCAGCGAGAGATACACATCTGGTATGGGGCATATAGTCTACATGTTGTTGATGAACAGGTGCTGCATGTTTTCACTTGTTGTGGGAGTGGTAACAAGTTGTTCCATAGCAATGCAGTGACTACATGCTAGGAACTTTTCAGCTAGGGTGTTGTAGCTACAGTAATTCATTAGCATTCAGTAATACTTCAGCATTCTTGGTGAGGGTATGATGCCAACCAAGGTCAGGGTCATACCAGCCTGTGCCACATGCTCAGAGAGCCCTTCTATGTTCCCTATCATATAGTCCAGTGAGGTACATCACAGGTCAGCCATAGTGGCATGGACAATGACTGAGTCATATGTGTCCATGCCTCTGACTGACCTGTATGCTTGTGTTATGTGGTGGACCATAGTGCCCCACGGGCATATCACTGTGACCTTCACCAGCCTGGTGAGCGGGACCTCACTGTACCGGACAATAAAGGTACCTAACACAACTGTAGCAGGTGTGTTTTCTAGCCGTACAGGCTGTGACTGTTTGGCACACAGGATTTGTGTGCTATGTGTTGCACGTGCTGTGTTCCGGCTTAACATATGCCTGTGTGCCAGCTGCAGAGGTGTCTGCTGCTCAGGCAGGATGCTATTCTGAGGCTCCACGAATGCCCCAGTGTGTTCATGTGTTTGGATTGCTGTCAGTGTAGGTCTACATCAGACTGGTATTGTAGTCACTGTAGTATGTCATGCCACCTGACAGGTTATGCCAGTACTGGGTTCAGAGTGCTTAGTCCCCAGTTTGGCTATGTGGTTGCATCTCATACATGTGTTGTACATCCATGTGTAGCAGAGAGGGTTGACTGTATACATGTGGCAGCTGTGACATTGCCACATGATTCACATATTCCACAACTATACCATAGAGGTGACTGACAAGTGACCTTTGCACATGCTACCATAGTACTGTGATTGCCATGGTGATTAACAGCACATAGGGCCAATGGGGAAAAAGGTACAGAAGGTGAGTATGTGAGGGTGTAGTGCCTGTGATTAGTTAGCACTGGCATATATGACTGCTCACGCGGTCAAATGCCAGGAAAGTCATATGCAATGTGTCATAGGCAACGTACATGCGAACAGGACAAATGACGTTCTGTCAAGTAAGACATGGACATACATATAGTAAGCTATGCAGATGTCACTAGGAGTCCACAGAAGCTCTGTAAATCTACATTGCAGGTGGGATCAGTGTTCCAGGGTATCTGCAAGCAAACATGCATGCAAACAAAGTTACAGTAAGCAGGGCTGCATGTAGTCCATTGTACAACAAACAAGCTGTACCACTTCCAGTAGGTAACAGTGCAAATATGCAGGCACTATACACATGTACATGGAAATTCACAGGTCAGATGGCCAGGGTCCAGTCTCAGCGCACACAAGTGTACAGACCATGTACCATCAGGATGTACAATAACTGGATGGAAACCCAGGTGCTCATACCTGCAGTAATACACATGTCAAATAACAGACACTGAGCCTTCACTCAGTGGTTCCATACTTAGTAGGATGTATGCTACCTGTCCTGCCACCACAGTATCCCTGACATTTATGGGGACTCTCCCTCCTGTGAAAGTTAGTTTTGCGTGTTGGGGCTGTCTAGCATGGTATGAGATGTGAGCTTGAAGTGCTAGAGTGCTCCTGTGTGTCCTGTACCAGTCGTGTAGTACTGCACACATATCAACATCCTCAAACATCTGCATTGCAGAGTCCAGTGTGGGCAACATGCCACTTGCAGTTTACATGTCCATCATTGCGTATCAATACTTTCATTACCTTATCCCCTGTGCTACCTATGTATGTGGCCTTCTGTTGACATCCTTACCACCAGTATGCAAACATGTGCAGATGATACACTATGGTACTTACCATGGGTGTAGAAAACAGTAAAAGACAATCATACCCTTACTGCATCAGGCATGCTGGGATATACCCACAATTATATCAGCACACAGTACTGTTAACAACATGATACTATTACTACACGCCTATGTAGTCACCCTGTGCATCAGCAACATGTTAACCTGTACCTGCACTGATGTTACAGATTGCAGGAGGTGGCACAGTTTCGTCATATGCACAGGGTGTGAACTTGGTATGCCTGAGTCTGCCACTGATGCCACCAATTGACATGTATGTATATGTGTGTTGGTGAGGAACAGCAGTACAACGTGGGGCAATGTTGATGCGTGTATGTGGTAGCCCTAGGTGTTGTCAATTCGCATGTGTGTATGGATGCACACAGTTCCACCTCATGGCTGCCATATACCGGTGTTTCTGGACAGCCACAGACTGTACCTGCCAGGTCATACAGATCAGTGTCTCTGGCCATGGACACGGTACCTGTGCCTTGCAGGGGTGCTATGGACCGTATCTGGTACCAATCCAGATTGGGTACTGTCATCAGAAGCAGGTGTTCATTGACTGGACACAGATCCCTGTTGGGCCTGTCCAGAGCCACGTGCACATGGTCTCCTGGTGCGGTCTGATGACAGCACACACCCAGCATTGCTGGAGCTGCTGCTGGCACTATGCGGGCAGCTGCGGCCCTGTTCTCATCTGCGGCGACTGCCAGCTGCTGCTGTTGCTGGCATATGCCCACGTCGACACCTCAACCATCCACCATTGCCCTGGCTCATGGACATGTAGTTGTGGAACTGATCTAATATCTCCCCACAACGTCTGTCTATGACATCGGTGAAATTACGGATGGCAGCCGCAATGTCACGCATACTGTCAGTCATGGCTGTGTGACATGCTGTCAGCTCCCTCAGACCCTGTTTGGTATACCATTCCATACGTGACTGTGCCTGCATGACAGCCCAAAACATAGCTGAGGTTGTAAGACCTCTGTGGGCACATCGGACAGGGGCAGTACGCCCACGGATGCTCCCACGAGAACCCCTGGACATCTGTCTGTGTGGTAACATCGCAGGGCCATGCCCATGGCTGCTGTGTGGGGAAGCATGTGCCACAGATACCACATTACCCTGGTCAATGCCGACTGCATCCTGTCCATCACCTAGGGACATTGGTGACAAAGGGTGTATTGGCAGGATGACTGTGCGCATTGATGGGGTTGACAGCTGTGTACTGTCAATTGGCTGACCAATGACGGACCCTGGCACACCTTCCTGTGCAATTACACAAATGTCATTATCAGTACCCATGGCACCTGATTCAGGTTCCCTGCTGCATGACACCAGAGCAGCACCAGAACCTGTGGGAGGGAAACAGGAAACACAGTTTACAATGTCTACACAATGTTACCAGTGATGCACACATGCACACATGCACACATGCACAGGTGCACACATGCACACATGCACACATGCACACTTGCACAGGTGCACACATGCACACATGCACACATGCACAGGTGCACATATGCACACATGCACGCATGCACATGTGCACACATGCACACTTGCACACAGTTGCACACTAGCACACTACTCAGTATGCAAGATATCAACGCACAGACACAGACACACCTGCATGCATACACAGAGCACTACTAAGTGAGCCTAATATTACTATTACTATCAAGACTATTAAAGGTATTGTTAATACACACTCACCAGCATGGATAGACTGCATTGCTGTTACACCGGAGGGACCTGCGGAAGTGAGGAAATTAATGTCAGTGGGCACAACTGTGCCATTGTTACTGAGTATGATACAGGTCAGTAGTACAACAGTTTCCTTTCACAGGTCAGCTGCTGATATTGAGAATATCACACTTGCACATTAAATACTATGATGACAGCTACAAACCAAGGACACACCTCACACATGCATTAACTACCAGTGTACACAACAGTCAACTATACATATGGCATATTACCTGCACGCTCGTAGTCTTGGTGCTGTGTGGCTCCAGCCTCCATCATAATGCAGGTCTGCTGCTGTTGTTGTTGCTGGCGGGCTGGAGCCACAACACTTATGAGTAGTCCCTCCAGTCTGGTGAGTGGGGGATGTGTAGCCACCCCACCACCTGTGGCAACCTGTTGCCTGTGGATATCTGACGCATGCTGACAGACATTTCTGATTAAATCACTGCAGTGATGTCGTACCTGCTCATATGTCCTATTATGAGTGCCTATGTCATTTACCCGATGGACCAGGTCCTGCCACAGTGCAGCCCTCTCCTACTGATTCTGGCTGGTGTGGAAAAAGAGTATTGCATAATCCCACACCAGGCTCTGGTGTATTTCCTTATCCTCAGCTGCAGAGTACGCTGGATTGCGCTGGTTAGCCATGGTCCTGAAAAAGGAAATAACATGATATCAGCAAAATATGTCAGCAGAATTTGGCACACATACTACACATGCTACTTGACTGTTGTGATACAACATATCTCACATATATAGCGTCTGTCTGTCTATTGGTGGATACACATGTAAATGGCCAGGTATCAGTGCTCAGCCAACAACTGTGCAACAGTACCTGGCACACTCCATACGACATACTACCAAACCCCAGCAGTCAGAACACTGATTCAGGTCCAAAGCACATCCTCACTCTGGGGGGTTGTATCGAGGTACTGTATGGGGTACATCATCAACTACTGTGATCTGACCACAAACTAATTGCCCTGGATATACATATCCCACCTCCACCACCAGCACAAACGACTACAGTGAATAACATTTCAAATGCAAACTTTACACTTCATAACACTGAGATCGTATCCTTTAAGCCCACTGGGCCAGTGGAAGACACAACCCACAATGCTGACTCCTTCACAAATGATTTCTATGGACATCTCTGAGAATGCATGGATCATGCAATTCCATATAAGACCAAGACACTCTCCACAAAGGGAAGGCATCCTGTCTGGTGGACCGCAGCCATAGACAGATTGTATAACAAAAGATGGAAGCTACTGCAAGACAGAGCATAATTCCATAAAGGGAAGGCATGTCTGATCAGCACTAGTAAAGAGCAATTTTCTCTCTTACAAACTTCCATGGGCAACTTTGAGATGGAATTCACCGGGGACACTACAGATAACCACAAGGCCTTCTTCAGTTATGTTAGAAACCTGGTCAGAAACCCTCCAATATGCTCATAGTTAGTACACAACAAAAAATAATTCACTGAACCCACAGATATTGGCAACATTGTGGCAGACAGGTTCAGTGCAAGTTCCCCCCCTCCCTCTCCCCCAAACTAAGACATACTTATCCAAGCTGAATGTAACCTCCCTGTCATCACAGATGTCCAGGTGAGAGCCGCCCTCAGAAAAGTAGAAAACACAGCATCAATGGGACCTGATGGTATCCCCGGTTGCATGCTACATGAACTCCAAGAGGAGCTAAACACACATATAGAAGTGCTATGTAACACTAGCCTGACTACAGGATATGTACCTGTACACTGGCGTACAGCAGCAGTGGTTCCACTCCACGAAGGAGGCACCTCTACATACCAATACAATACAACACAATACAATACATTACAATACAATACAATACAATACAATATGCTATTGCCCCTTGGACTACAGCAGCATACTGTTCTGCTACCCTGACCATTGTGACATATGTGATGTGATGGTACCTGCTCCTGTCAAACAGTTACACAGGGTGACTCATATGGCATATTACCTATCTGACTAACATTCTGCAGGGGTATGTGTGACATGTACTCATGGGGGGTCTTGCTTCTTAACACTGTGTGGTTTATTGCAGGGTATGTCTTATCTGTGGGTAGGAACCTGTACCTCCACCATGTGCTCTCTACTGTGGTGTCAAGGATGACACACAGCAGTCATTTAGGTTGTGGATGGTGTGAGGTGTTACTATGGTTGTTGGACATTTGTCATGGGTGTGACTTAAGTATGTAAATCCAGGAGTGGTAACCTCTATGTGGGTAGTATGTGTGTACTCTGTGGTGTTGTCAGTCACTGTGCATTGGTAATGTGTTTGAGTGCATTGTCACAGTGTCATACATGTCACTGTGTCCTTCTCCATATCTGTAGCTGTCATGTGAGGTACATACTGTGGTAGCCACTGTGTGGTGTGGAGGGGTACACTGACCTACATGTCCTTAGCTGATACACCATGTCTGCTGACACATGCCATGTGCAGGTATTCCAGGAATAGTGCGCCACTGTAACTATCATTGGGGGGACTATTGTACACATTTATGACCCTGTTCATCCCTGACACATGCAGTGGTGGGCAGCCAATCACATATCTGGTGGTTAATGGTGTAGGTGATTTGAAATGGGGTATGGTACTCCAGTTTCGACACTGGTGTTCACTCCATGCCTTTGTCACCAGGCACCTGTTGCAATACATCTGTACACATGTGCCTCACTCAGAATATATATACATCTCTCTCTCTCTCTCTCTCTCTATATATATATATATATATATATATATATATATATATATATATATATATATATATATATATATATATATATATCTATATATATGTCTATATATATATATATATATATATATATATATATATATATATATATATATATGTCTGTATACATATACACATATATATATATATATCGATGTACATATATTGCTATAGATATGGAGAGGGGGGGAGTGTGACAGAGAGGGGGTGAGAGTGACAGAGGGGGTGGGACAGGTGGAGTGTGAGATTGTCATATACAGTCATATCTGTAGATAGACAGATCTGTCTGTCTATGTATATGTATCTACATATATCTATATCTGTATGTGTGTATTACATATATATGTTTCTACATATTCTATCTATCTACATCTGTCTATGTATTCCTACATCCCTCTCTATGTATGTATACATTTATGCATAGTATATATATATATATATATATATATATATATATATATATATATATATATATATATATATATACATACATACATATATTGACATACATATGTATCCATATGATAGATAGGTATATCAACATGTTTGTTTACAAAACTGTATACACACACTAACATACTGCTAAACATACATAACTGTGAAACTTACTTTGTACATTGCACTACAACCTACATTTAACCTACATTGATATGTGCACATAGATGCCCTCACATACATATGTATGTACAGCCTTCACTGATAGTTGCTTTATGTCCCCTGCCCTATGCACATCTTCATATACATATGGATACAGACCAATGACACATATGGAGGGTTCACAGTATGTAGACTTTTAAAGTATTACTTTACATTACATGTGTTTGTCACAGCTGCTTGCGTTGCCGTTTGGTTTGGTGTCCTGCTGCTGCTCCAGTTGGCAGTTGGCAGCTTTTGAGTGGGTTTTGATGACTGTTTTTGTTTGTGTATGTTTTTTTTCTCTCTCTCTCTCTCTCTCTCTCTCTCTCTCCCTACCTCCACAGGGTGCAATGAAAGTATTGCATGTGTGGACTGGGAGTACAGCATTCTTTTGTAGGTATCTGCATATGTCCATGTGATGGCCTCTGCACCAATTGTTAGCCAGCATTTGCTAATTGCATGCAGCCAGTTGTGTACTGACTGCAGTTCTCACTGTGATTCCAGGACAGTGCTATAAAAAGGTATGAGAGATAGGCGTAGCCCTTTCAGAGTTTAAGGGCAGGGACCATGATGGTATGCTGTGGACACTGTTCTGTGAGTGTAAAGGTTAGTATCTCTCTCATATTTCTGGTTGTGTTGTAGATTAACATTTCTCCATTCATTTCTCCAGTTTCCTGTACCAAGTGTGTATGTACACTGACACCTAAGACTACTACTACTGTTAATGTGGGTGCTTTCCTGTGGGACATGTGGTGTAACTGGTATATAGCAGTGGCTCTTGCACTTTGTTGCTATGGCTTCAATATTTGCCCTTTACATTCACTATGTGTATGCCTGCTAGGTGTCTTGACTGTAGTGCGTTGCTGTGGCTTTCCTATTTTCCATGTACATTCACACCTTGGAATGCTTGCTATATCTGCTAGGGTGTTACTGAATGCAGTGTGGTCTGGCTATGGTGTGGGTCTTGACATCTATTAGGGTATTTGAGTATGCTGCTGAGCAGGCCCCAGAGACTCTCAGGTGCATCTTTTATCTGCCTCATGGAATGGTACATAGTGGGGTACACCCATTAAATTGCCTGGTATTCTGCAGTTGTGACTGTGGGTTAGCATGAGCATATGTATTACTACACTATTTACGACATGCAAGTGGTGCATACTTTCAGTACTTCATAGTTACCATTGCATGTGTTGTAACACCTTTCTGCCTACTGTTTGTACATTTCACAGGGAGTCTGTGGGGCATCCCTGTAACTCAGTCACTGTTGCTATGTCTAGGCTCTTAACTATTCAAATATGGCAGTATCAGACCTTTCAAGTGTACAGATATTTGCAGGTTGTCCACATTAATGTCTCATATTTTGGTCCATATCTCATAAACAGCTTTTCCTGGCAAATCACTCTGGGCTCAAGTCAGACTATAGTGACAAACATTTCAGTTTCAGACTTCATACCCTTCCAAACATCCAACATAATGCAAAACCTGTTAATCTCTCAACTGTCTAAGTTTGTTGGAGCAATATTTGGAATGTGTCCCTGTTTTTGGGCCTTTGTTCCACATTTTTTATTACTTAGTCCGGATGTGTTCCTGTAAGAGGTTGTGGGGTATGGACAGTGATTATCCTGCTGTGAGTATGTGTGTGGCTTGCAAGGTGCTACAGTGACATTATTACCTACTAGCTACCAACTAGCATGGCTGTTTCTATTCACACACTACTATTATAGAAATCCACTACATTTGATAGTGAATATACATGACATGCTTTGTGTACTACACATCCTATATTCCCTTTACATTCATTCCTACTATTACATGATATATTTATTGTAGCAGTCATGGCTTAGTGGTAAGTCATGCAGACTACTGTTTCCAAGGTCCTGGGTTCGGGACTGACAGTGGGATTTTATTTTGCTTTTGAGCAGACTACAGACCTTGTCATTCAGAGTGACTAAGGCACTTTTAAGCAGTTAAAACCAGATTAGCACTGGTTTGCGCGGAGCTCACGCATGCGCACTGGCATTCAGCTCCACGCACACCCGCTTACAACTGCTTAAAAGTGCTTACTCTTGCGCACACCCGAGCTAATTTCTTTGAAAGAAATGAAAATGGGGAGACAGGAAAGTGGTGAAAAAGGGGTCACAAAGAGGGTAAGACAGTAGGGAAACAAGCTCGGGTTTTGCAGGAGGGATTTAGGTAAGGCCCATAGCTGCCCATTTCTTCATCAGCATTAGCTGTGCATATGTTTGTAATTTGGTGTGACATTTGAAACCTTCCACCCCTGAGAGAGGTGTAAGGACAACAATAATACTTGTTGTACAGCCAATTGTAATTGACAGTTTCCATGTCCAGCAGACATGTGTGCGATATGGGCAGCTATGTATGGGGCGTAATTTTTTTGTGGGTACAGAGTGCCCTTTTATTTTTATTTTTTTTTCAGGTGAGAGTGGTATGTCAGGTACAGGAAGTCGGTATAGCTGGGGAGGTAGGTTGGGTAGGTTAACAGACAAGACAAACAAGACGCATACAGGGGTGGTGTATGACACATGTGGGGGGGTTACACAATTGATGGGGACAGATGTTTGGATATCTAGAGCCCATGAGCCCACAGATGGCAACAGTGGAACTGATATCCCCACCCATGGGCAGTTGCCACTGTGCCTTCACTGCCCAGGATGGGGCTGTGCAGGGGGCTGTGTAGGCTGGGCAGCAGGCACGCCCGTTAGTTTTACCACCTGTGCCTCAAGCTGGCGTAGGGGCCCAAGAACAGCTTTCCAGATCTCCCTACGCACCACAGTCCAGACACTTTGCAGGGTGAGTGGATGTTCTCCTCCGGCCACACTTGCAGAGGGGGGACGAGCCCCATCCCCTGCAGCGCTTCCACCTGCAGGTGGCACAGGGCCACCGGAGGAGGGTCCGGCCTGGGCACTACTGCCAGGTGAACTCGCCAGCTGAGGAGGGAGAGGTGGGTCCACTGGAACCCACCTTCCCTGTCATCCTATGTTTTGCATTATGTCATGACAGTTTTGGTTAGTAACGTACAATACCATTCACAATTAGTTGTAACAGCATGCATTAGTATTCCCATTAACCCAACACCCAGGTATTCAAACCATTGAACAGCAAGCATAACACATGCATATTTTGAACAGCAATACACAGTCCAACAACATGCAGGGTTGATTGATGGCAACAGGCCATCAGGTTTGGATGTATGAACAGGGCAGATGCATCAACGTGCATGCAAATATGTATGAACCAACAGGACAAATGTCCAGGGGTGTTAATTGTGATTGCACATACCAATTTCACGTGGAATGGATTATATGTGGTTATAGTGTAGGGTGAAGAAAATTTAATTAACAACTTCAAATACCAATACATATGCTGTACATTTCTAATAGCTGCAGATATATACACACTGCAGTTCTGCCTACAGTTTCCTATGTGATAACTACTTCAAGTTGATGATAGGAATGTTACTGCTACATCAATATACATTTTCATTTTTATTCATACACATTCATATCTGGCTCTGTTCAGCTACATCATCCTGCTACATTTGCTTTATATAGCTATAGACAACTGTGGATGTTTGGTATTTCAGACAACCATACTATCTGCATATTGCAGACTGAGAGCAACATATCCAGATTTTGGGATACACATTCCAGCTGCAGTAACATTTTCAACACGTTACTGTTTGGTTCTGCCTGTCACATTCATTTCATTCTGTACTGACTGCAGTATACTTTACTCAGGAGTTATTATTACTTTATTGGTGGATTCATAACTCTTTCTCACACTCTCTCACTTGTTTTATTTCTACAATTCAGGATGGTACTTAATTCTAGGCTTTATTGACATATTTTACCTGTAGTTATAACAATCCTTTCCAACAGTCTCACTTCTGTCATGTTTCTGTATTTCAACAGGGATATATTTCACACATGTGTTTTACTCAGCTTCTGCAGCTGTACTTTTCAGCCTGCTGCAGGTTATGTACTATTATATTACAGGTGGGACATCTTTATTTCAGACTTGTTTCATTTTTATGTTTGGATTACAGACTGCATCACACTTTTGTAATCAAGCAATACTTGCAAACCCTCTTACACTGTTACTTGCACATTTTATTAATTAGTGACTACACTGCACTATTTTGCTAACTGTCATACTTATATATTTATTTACAGCTACAGGGAGATGATTACTGACCTACCTGGTGGCGCAACTGTGTCAGCCTATTGCCATAGGCTCTACGGTTCGCAGAACGGACCCCTGCAGCTGTAATATAAATAAAGTAATATTGGAATACACATCTCCATAATATCAGCTAGGTTAATTTCTTACATAAATAATTACATGTAACTTACTCAGTAGTGGGGCATTGGGCATTTGCCGGGCCTCCTGGATCCAATGGTTCAGTTGGTCCTGCTTCCATCTCTTCAGGTCCACATAGTGGTGATGGACCTGCTCACCAGTCCTTGGTATCCCTGTGGCACTGGTGAGATCATGAGCCAACCAGTCCCACGCCTCAGCCCTATATGCTCCCCACAGGACCTGGCCCTGCATGAGTTGGGCCTTATGATTGTGGACAAGGAGCCAAACCATATATTTGGACTCCTCAATGCCCCACCTCTGTGCTCGAAAGCAACTACCCTCACCTACACCTGACATTCTGGCTGCAAGTCGGTTCTACAATCGGTTATGCTATGTATTCCCGCCTATGGTGCTTATATATGCTGTTTTTCCCACACTTATCTGTGATTGGCCATTTTGGAATTGTATCAGCTTCACAAAACCTGCTTTGTCATGCTCCTCTTTTTATTCATTCCTATATATATGCTATTACTGCATTTCTAAGTGCAACTGTCATGGCTTAGTGGTTCAGTACCTTGACTATGGTGCATGGTATCCTGGGTTCGAACCTGGCCACTGTTTTTTATATTTTATGACTGTCTACACAGGCTAGGAGGTGTGTCTGTGTAAAGGCAGTTTTGTTACAGCTTGCTCAACGTTGCCCATCGGTTAGCTTGTTGGCGCAGTGCGCAGCTCCGCGCAAATGGGTTATGCTGGTTTACGCGTCATTTGGCTGTCAGCACGCATATTACACTCAGCTCAGCCATGGGCACACAGTTTCAGCGTGTTAAACCACTGCTCACCTATGGGCACTCATTTTACACCTGTTAAACCACTGCTCACCTACGGGCACTCATTTTATACCTGTTAAACCATTGCTCACCTACGGGCAGATGCACTCAACTTGTTAAACTGTAGCTCAGCTATAGGCACATCTGACATTTTCTTTTATTTTGTTATCTCACATTTCTTCAAAATATATGGCCCATTTCATTACATTTTACATAAAATATAATTTTATATGTGTACATATATGTCAGGGACTTGTTTCGTGCTTATTTCACTAAAAATAAAAATTGATGTTGGGGGGGGCTCAAACCATGACTGCCTGCTCTTCAGCCGATGTCTCTACCACTACACTATTGCTTCTTGGTTTACTTTGCATATTTAGTTCTTATATGCTTTTCCACTGACTGCTAACTGTGGCTAAGCTACGGGCATGCCCGCACAAATGAGCGCACTCATGGGCAAACATCTTTACAATTTAAAAAAAATATATAAGATGTTCATTTGTACATTTTATGTTCGTAGTCTGTGGGGGCATGAGTTATGTTGTGTTTATTCACATTTACACGGGCTCTGTCATGGGGGTTTACTTTCGGGACTTTTACTCTTCTGGGGGCATGTCCGTTTGCAGGGCTCGGCCTATGGACACGTCCCCTACTGTCTTCCACGGACCGTGTTAGCCTTAGGTGTGATTCAGCATGCCCTCATGCATATGCATGACATGCTGACATCACACCATTTAACTGCAGCCTCCGTGTAAGCCTTGTAACTCTTACACGGAGGCTTCGTGAATCCTGCCCATACTTTAAAACACAATGGAATCCTTCAATGAAACCCCATGGCCCATGCCCAGAGTTAAATGATTATTGTAGTATAAGTTGTGTTTTAAAGCTTGGGTCTTATTTGGTTAGATTCAACTGTAAACATTCTTATAAAAAAAGGGGGGGGGTTCATTGAAGGATTGCATTGTGTTTTAAAGTATGTCTTTTTAAGAAACAATTGATTAATTGGTCAGGTGGTGTGTTTTGTAACTATTTAAGTTACCTTTTTGTATGCTTGAGTAGATTCTGATGAAGTCTTTAGCTACAAGCTGACGAAAGTGCTTAATCTACTGGTGAATAAAAGGAAGATTTTTATTTTGGTGTGCACCTGCTGTGTACACTTGAACTGTTTCTTTTTATATGCTAAAATAGTTCTTTAACATACATAAAACAGTTCATTAATACATTCTGCCATGCTAAAACAGTCAATTAATTAACATATTCTGGCATGCTAAAACTGTTCATTAACATATTCTGCAATGCTAAAACAGTTCATTAACATAGGCTAGCATGCTGAAACATTTTATTTACATATTCTGCAATGCTAAAACAATGCTAAAACAGTTCCTTAACATATTCTGCCATGCTAAAACAGTTCATTAACATAAATAAAAGTTTGTTAATACATTCTGCCAAGATAAAACAGTCCATTAATTAACATATTCTGCAATGCAAAAACATTTCCTTAATATATTTGGCCATGCTTCTAAAGCATAATTCTGATGCATTGCCTTTGTACAGCAAAGGCCAGATAGAGGGCTGAAAAGACACAAACAAAGGTCTATTAATGTATTGCGCTACGCCTCCAAAAGATAATGAAACTGAGTTGCTAAAGTAAAAGAACAGTTAAACCTCAGTCTGATCTGAGGAAGCTTTTGTCTACAATAAATGGACATGACCTTTTAGAGTGTCATTAGTATTATATTTCTTTTATAATGCTGCATTGTTGACATTTCAATAGAATTTGAAGCTATATTTAGTTGTTAACATAAGTAGCAGCTCTCCAAGCACAACAGATGAATGTAAATAATTTTTAGATGTAGATGCAATCTTTGAAGTCAGCATTCTATAATGATTCTTATCATCAGACAAAAATGAATGAAACAGACCTTTGGTTTATGTGGCAGCATTGAAGCAGTTGACAAAATAAATTAAAGCCAAAAGAAGAAGAAGAAGCTGCAATGGATTGGTTGTTAAAGTAATGCAAGTGCCTGTTATGCTGGTAATTAATAATTTCCTGCAGCCAAACACACCTACATCAGTCTTTTCCACCAAAACAGATATTCTCTTAAATCAATAATCAATAATCAATTAAATATTTGGACTGCACAAATGCTAGACTGTAACAACTTTACAACCACTGATTTACCGAATCCCAGCTATCAAACACATGCTCATTTTCAGCACTTCTTCAGTTGAGGCAGTTTGCTTTCAACAGGAGAGTAGATTTAAACAGTGTTTATTACAATGTGCATATTTACTGAAAGTGATTCTCTGGAAAACATAGACTTGTTACTATCAGTTATTATGTTGCATGCTGTACTGTTGTGTTCTTAAATGAATATTACATATCATGAAATGCAAACGGTGCGTAAAGAGGACATATCAGGAGCACACATATTTTAAAAAGAAATTAAAGACAAAACTCAGCTAAGAGGTTAGAGGATAGAATTTCCCATACTTGTTGTTTATGTTCTTATGACACAATAGTATAATATGACCACAAATGCACACCACACACTTAACAGATAGTACACCATGAGTAATGAGTATACCTGTTGAAACAGATATATATATATATATATATATATATATATATATATATATATATATATAAAATATAATATAATATATATATATATATATATATATATATATATATATATACAATGACATAGACAAAGTCGAACACACACACACACACACACACACACACACACACACACACACACACACACACACACACAAATGTGCACAAACGCACACACACACACACACACACACACACACACACACACACACACACACACACACACACACACACACACACACACACATACACACACACACTAAATTTATGTTGGTCTATGTAGCTTTATTTATTTATTTGCAGTTTGTTAACAGGGAAAGTCCATTGGGCCTAGAAGACCCCTTTTTCAATGAAGGCCTGGTAGAAAAGCACCATATACATACATTTTGAATAAAAATATAGAAAATTAATACAGACATCAAATAAAGTTCTTACAGATGTAAATTGACAGGGATTGAAAAATTGTATGTACATAAATTGTTAACAAAGACAGAGAAGTAGTATAGGACTAATTATGCATTCAGTTTGCTGCCAGCAGTAACTGAGATGCAAACTGGCTGCCCATGGGGAGTGGGTGCTGTACACTTGACTGATAGTTCAGTGGAAAAAAAATCTACCGGTAGTAAAGCACTTTGGTTTGTTGCTAGTCATAATACTGGCAGTACATGGTTATATATGCAGAATAATCCAAGCAGTCACTGGCAGCATTAACTCAAATTGTAGACTAAGTGATATGCATGCTTAACCCTGATTGACTGGCTAGTTTAGAAAAAAGATGCCCATATTAATATCTTTTGGCTGCTGCCAATAATAAGAAAAGCACAGTCATGCCTACACACAACAACCAAATCTAAGCAGTAGTCAGAACAGTTATTTTAGCATTCTGCCAGCAATTACTAAAGACAGACTGACTTCCCAAAAGAACTGTCTAATCGGGTCATGTGCTATACATCATGGAACATGCATAACAAGGATTGTTTATAGAGTTTCAAATGCATAATTATGTATTAGTAAATCAGTGACATTACTCACCTAAATACAACTGTATTCAAAGGTGTATTGAACCGGGTCTATATTATATTATCGAAACACCGTTATATCGAATGGCTTTTCATCAACCCGTAAAAGTCAAACTCTTATAATAGCAAAAACCCGAATGAGCAAATTCTTTCCCTGGGAAAGAAATCGCTAGCCCTACCACAAACTACACACTGCTTTAAACATAACAAATTGGGGGGGACTTCGCCCCCACACCCCCAATGTGGGGGCTGTGCCTCCCACAGCCCCCCTTACTAAATATACCAACTCCAAGATCACACTACAGTGGGGAAAAAGGCAAACTCAGGAAGATGGCCAAGCAGATTCTTCCCAGGGAAAAATTTGCTCATTTGGGTGTTCACTATTATAACAGTTCGACTTTTACGGGTCAGTGAAAAGGGTCTATATTACAAGACTGAAGACGCATTCTTTCGAATGCGTCTTGATCGAAAATAAAAGGCTGAAAACGCAAAATATTGAAGCAGCTGTTAAGTGAATTCTTTCCTGGGAAAGAATTTGCTTGGCCGCTTCAGTACTTTGCTGATTTTGGCACTTTAGTGTGGTCTCGGAGTTGTTATATTTAAGTAGGGAGAGTGTGGGGGGTGC
The DNA here is from genome assembly GCF_019279795.1 of Protopterus annectens. Taxonomy (NCBI): domain Eukaryota; kingdom Metazoa; phylum Chordata; order Ceratodontiformes; family Protopteridae; genus Protopterus; species Protopterus annectens. Next base: position 454,796,058 of record NC_056744.1, on the reverse strand, counting down.
AGGCCCCCACATTGGGGGGATGGGGGGTGAAGCCCCCCACTTAATGTAATGTTTGAAATTGTTTATTTATTTATTTTTTTGGAACAGCGATTTTTTTCCCTTCGAAGAAAATTGCTGTTCTGACACTTCGACATTGTAAGCTTTCGCTTACATAGGGTCGATTAATTACCGTTCATTTTTTTAAGCATTTGGTGATCTAATATAGACCCAATGAAAAGCCGTTCAATATACTGGCTTTTCAATAACCTAATATAGACCCTATTGAACCAATAATTTAAACTTGCCATTTAGTTACCACTGTTAAACAAGCATGATTTCACTTATAATAGATCAATTGATGCATTCAACCTCAGTATCAACTGAACTGAATAGAGTGTACATCTCCACTAATTAAACTAAAGTTTAAAGTTATAGCATATTTTGGTGCTCATAAAAGTATTTTAAAGGAGTACAAGGCAAGTCAATATTTTTTTTGTTGGGATAACAAACAGAAGTTATATTCTTAGCATGCCAACAGATTTAGATAATGAGGTTCATTCTCAAAAACAGCTTTTTAAATTCTGGTAGGCATTAGGACATTTCTGCACTAAAACTTTCTTAAGCTGCTTTGCTCACTCCATTTAACCCGTTATGTGCCATGGTTGTGCACCTTTCCAGATCTACTGTATGCAGCACTAAGTAAAAGAATGCAGAATAGCATTTACACCAAGTTAGAAGAGGCAAAGGAAATGTTACTGAAGAAGACCCTACTCATCCAGAGCCGAAATTAAAGTATGTGTATAGCCTTCCTGTCTGGTATGAGGAGATCCGTCTTTGCTAACATCAAGTAAACTTTCAGGCTAATCCTCCTTACTGATTTCCTTCATCATAACATACCCTTTATCGATACTGCTGAGAAGGAAGGCATCGATCAAATATCACATATATATTTTATGTTTTGCTCAGGCAAGTGCAAAAGACAAGATGGCCACTGCACAAATATTATCTAAAGCTGGAATGTGGAAGAATGCTTGTTGGGTAATAGCTGTTCTAGTTAAATGCACTTTAAGTGTCAGCTTGAGAGGTTTGTTGAGCATGGAGTAGAAAAACTGAATGCACTCAGTGAGCTATTTCAGAAGCAGGACTTTAGAAATTTTGGACCCCCACCTTTCTATTGGAGTAAGCAATGAAAATCTGAGAGTATTTTCTAATGTTTTATTCTATTAAAATAGTACCATAACTGTCTGTGAACATAAATACAATTAGTAAGAAAGTCTCCCTGTTTGGAATAATCAGGGAAGAAGAAGTAGAGAAACATATCATTTGATTCAAGTGTGATTCAGTTGCAGGAATAAAAAATGGGTTGTTGAACACATATACTATATCTGTGTGGAAAACCAAGACCGGTAGCTCCATTGAAAATGCCTGCAGTTCAGAAAAATCTCTTGGCTGAAGTAACAACCCCAGGGAAAAGCATTTTTGTATGACAGAAATTTTAATCAACAAAGCTGCTAGTTTGACTGGAGGTAGAGTAAACATCTACAGCACATACTAAAGGTCCAGTGGGGAACCATATCCTTAACTAGAGGCCTTGAACAAAAAATATTTTTTAAAAAGGGTTTGCAAACTTTAAAAACGCTAAAGCTGAAAATGATGCACCTTCCTGGAAATATAAGATACAGTAGAAAAAAAAATCAGCTCAAGAGTAACTGTAAGTGTCAAAGATATACAAAAAATATACTATAACAGAGGAGAATGGGGCTATAGAGGGATTCACATCTTTAGATAACTCTCAGAAAAAAACATGTCATCTTACATTTATAATTTTTTTCTGATATTAGGTTTCTGGAAATATCTAATTATCTCAAAAACACATGAAGCTAATGATGGGTTATTACTGCAAGCAAAAAAAAAACATAATGATACATATACATAGTGAGGTCTGGAAAGCATGTGAAGGAATGTTTCTGAGTAAATGAAAGCAGAGAGGTTGCTCCATTAAATTAAATAGGAGGAAATGTAATCATTCAGGCCAAATAGGGGCTGTAAGAATGACTCTGGACTTTGCTCTTTCAGATATTTTAATGAGTTTCATCATCAGAGTAAATGGGGGAAAGTATAAAGAAGTCTAGGAAGTCATTTATAAGTCAGTACATCCTTAGTACATCCCAAACAGTAGGGATGAGAGAGAAGATGTTGCTACATTTGGTGTTAATTGTTGATATGTATAGGGTACAGCAAAGTTGCTCCAGTAAAGAAAAAGTATCCATGTCATTGAAGGGCTGATGGACCACCCATGTATTAGCAGGTTGTCGTGGAGCCCACCCACAAGGAAGATGGCTTCACCTGGAATATTGCTGTCTATCAAAAAGTGGCTGAAAGAAATGTCCCACTTCAGAACTCTCACTGCTTCTTAATATGTGGTCAGGAGTATAAGTCCCCTCGCTTGTTTGTAGACCATACCACTGCCATTGTGCCATAGTTGCCAGACTGGATATCAGTTACACCTTGGTGTAGGGAGTCCAAAAAGGCTATAAGGGTGGAAAGGACTGAACTTATCTATGGTATGCTGATGGAAAGACTGGCTTCCTTGCTGTTCCAGACACTTTGGACAGTTTGCAACTGACAGTGTCCCCCAACCCTAATGTAAAAGTGTCTGTGCTGACTACAGTTAAGTGAGCTGAAAATTGCAATGGGCTTCTTTATTCGAGACTAGGAAGGTAAAAGAACTTCTAAAGCACATAATAAAGGTCAATAAAATTGATTACCTCTTTGAAAAGCTGTTAGAACTGAAATCTATTCATGTGTCAAATTTTCAAATGGACAGCAATACTATGACCCAAGTTGCCAACCAAAATGCTTAACATTTCTTAACATTACAGTCATAATTTTATACATCTTACAATTAACAGTTATGCAGTCTGACATTACTATAAAATGCTATGCTTTATGACCTCATCATGCTATGATAACCTTTTTGTTTTCTTTCTGCATTGTCTGTGTTTATGGACCTTATAAAGTGATTCTGCTAAAGCTTCAACAGTTTGATTATAATTTGTGATTAAAAACTATTATACAAACGTCTTCACCTTTAACCCTAAATAAATTTGGTATTCAGGACCTATTACCTTTTATGGTTTCATAGTAAGTATCATTGTGCTCTGGCGCAAAGGTCTTCTAGGAATAGATCCCACCTACAAATCTAAATTTTTTTAAAATCCATCAATGTTAGCTGACAAATGTATTGATATAGGTAAGTAATGGCTTTTGGCTTTTTCCAGTTAGGGGTTGCCACAGCGGAACTCTGGTCTGCTAATGATTGGCAGTGGATTTTTACGGTGCCGAGTTGCCAGCCCGACATCCAACCTTCAAAGAAGGCACACCCATTCACACTCACACCTACCTGCATATCTTTAATGTCACTCGACCGTGGGGAGGACATGCAGACTCCACGCAGAAGGTGCTCCAGCCGAGAATCGAATGGGAGAACCTCTTGCTGTGAGGTGACAATGCTAACCGCTGCATCACTGCAGCTCTGATTGATATAGGTAAGTAATACAATGAAAAAAGCAAAGATTGTGTAACAAAATGCTGTCTTATTTTTACTTTCTTTGCACTGACCTTGAAACTGACACCCTAATACTTAGAAAATCCAGATGACATCTTTAAATTTAACATAATTCTAAATGTTTCACTCTTAAAAACCTTATAAGCAAGAATCATTTAACCTTTATACTGTCTATAATGTAAAGAAAATAAATTTAAAACCTTAAGTCCATCACAATATTTAAAACTAAATAATCCCTGAATTTTTTTATAAATTTTCTTTTTACTTTTTCTGTCTTAAATAAATATTTCTTAGAATACAGACACAGAGACTTATATTCCAAAAGAGGTCTAATAAATGTTTTATATAAACAGACCATAGTAAAACTACCTCTGCTGGAAGTTGTTTTTCAGGGCAAACGTACTTGTGCTATGGTTTTATTAATTGTAATATACACATTTTAGAGAAAGAAAAATAATGTGAGATTATTGTATCTAGATCTTTATAATGAGATGCTTCCTCATAGAAAAATGTTTTGCTTTATTACTGGTTTTCCAAAAAAAAAAAACATCTGTTTGCATTCACTAGGACTAAATGTTATACAAATATCTAATGCCCATTTAATGATGTTTCCTAGATAAAGACTGGATTCATCAAAATCTCTGTTATTTGCTATTACAAAACCTATTTTACAGTTGTCAGCATATTTACTCAATCAGAATAACTTATTCACAGGAATAGCAGAGAATATTAAGTTAAACAAAACAGGGTTAAGCAAAGAGTTCTGGGGAACACCTCTATATATTTTCTAATAGATGACACATATCCTCTTAAAGCCATACATTTAGGTTATATATTTAATAATAAATAGATTATCAACTAGCTTACTTTGCACATACAAAAATGATATAATGAAGCAAATGCCTTAACTAAGTTCACATAAACAACACCAAAAGAGAAATCATCATCAACAGCTATTCTAACCTGTTCATGTGAAATAATCAGGTTAGACTTAATGGTCTATAGTTATTTAAATTCAAAATCTTTTCCTTTCTTACAAATTAGTATAATATTAGATATCTCCCATAGATGTAGTACTACACCATTAACCAAAAATATATTACAATATCCAACAATATATAAGTTAATAAACCTTCTAGTCTTTTAATCCAAATGGCTGGTATATGCTAACACCACATCATTGTGTTATTTCTAATTGTCTTAAATTAATTCTGCATCATGGTTGGTTATTATTTCAAGATAAATGTAATTCAAATTCAAGTTATTTATTGAATATTCCAAATTTCCATTCCTGTCATCTATACTATAAAATAATCATTAAAAATTTCAGTCATCCTTTATATGTCAGCTATGAGTTTATTATTATAGTCTATTAAAGACATTTGATTTTTACTTCTCCTAAATGAGTTAATATAAATACAATAGGCCTTTTTATTTTTTGTTTTAAATAACTTTATTTCATACTGAATCTTTTCTGTTTTTAAACCAGTCTGAACCTTCTTTGAAACCCTATTTTGTTTAGTTTTATTGTGAGATGTAGAATGCCTTTTATATAGATAATAACACCTTTTTCTATTTATAAATTTTATCAGTTTTCTGCTTCAAAATTTAGGCAATTTCTGATTATATAATTTCGGACTTGTATCAAAAGCAGTATCCAACTCCTCCTTAAAACATTTTTTGATTTCACCATAACCATAATCTTCATTATTTGTTAAACCAGAGCTCCAATTTACCTGTTGATTTTTTTTCACAATCCACTTTCCTAAAATCAAATATTTTAATAGTGTTATAAATGTGTATTGAACTACTTAAAATACTATAGAGCAATGATCAGATTTTTAGAAGAACAACTTACAGGACATCAAACTGTACCACGAACTTCAAAGAAAACAATGAACCAGTGAAAATCACACTTTATTTTCTCTAGCGCCTCGGCTCACCAAAAAGCCTTCAAGGAGTAACAAATCACATATATCCAAGGAATATATAGCACTACCATAATTAATTATTCAATTAAACATTCAATTAAATATAAAACTCATTATCTACTTAAAAAGACAGTATGTTAAATCAAACTTTTCCAACAACATTCAGTATTTAACCCTACAGGACTCAATGTATTATATTTTAAAATAAAAATCATTTCTTTCTTCAAGAGAGCATTTTTTATTCTACTCTCACTAGCTTCATTTACAATAATCTGCTCTAAAATAGTAACCTTCAAACTATCACATTCTCCATTATGAAACTCAATAAAATGTCGAGCTAAAGGGCTCTCTATTTTATTTGTTCTTATGTCCCCTAAATGCTCCAAAATTCTAACTTTAAACATTCTTTTAGTTTGACCTATATAAAATTTTTCACAATTACATTGAATGGCATATATTACACACTCTGTTGTACAATTAAAATAACCATTAGGTTTAAAACTATTTCCATTAATATAAGGAAAACATTTTTTTACGAAGGGACAAACTTTACATTTTCCACATGGTACTATTCCCTTAACACCAATTTGTTTATATATTTTCTCCCCCGGTCTAATAAATTTCGTATGCACTACCATGTCTTTTATATTTCTACCTCTTTTATAAGCAAAATTCAATTTCTTTTTTGTTAAATCATTAAGTTCTCTATAATTTTGTAAGAATTTCCAAAAATGTAAGATACACTTCTTAATATTTTCACTATATATGTTAAATGTAGAGACCATAAAAATCTCTTCTAATTCTTTTTTCTTACTCATATTAATTCTATTGTTTTGTTTATTCCAACATATTAATTCCCTCTTGTATCTTTTATCAAATATTTTATTTATACTCAAATTAACTAATTGTCTATCATATTGCCTTCTTATAAACATATCTGTAGAATTCTTTATTTCATTTAAAAAATCTTTTTTATCATTACAGATATGAGATAGCCTTAAGAATTCACTATAAGGTAAGGCTTCCAGGGTATGCTTAGGATGACAACTTGTGCCCATTAAGAATTCATTCAGGCAATCAAATTTCCTATGTATACCTGTAACTATAGATCTACCTATAATGCCCTTTAAACTGATATCCAGAAAGGAAACATTCTTACCACATTGCATACCATCAAACATTATATCAAACCTATTCATTTGTATATCTTATACAAATTTCTCAACTTCAGATTTACCTCCCTCACACAAAAAAATTAAATCATCAATAAATCTAAAATAATATATAACATAATTTTTAACAAATAAATGGGTATAAATATATTCAAATTCCACCAGTCCCATAAAAATATTAGCATACATGGGTGCAAATGCAGCACCCATGGCTGTGCCTTGGATTTGGTGAAAAATCTTATTATCAAAGCAAAAATAATTATTCTCCAAACAAAATTTCACTAAATCTAAAATATAATGTGTCAATGGTGAGTCATCCATCTGTTTATATAAGGCTTCTATCCCCAAAAAAATTGTAATATTACTGTATAGGCTTTTAACATCTAATGTCAGCCAATACATATTTCCATTCCAAATCACATTCTTAATTCTATTCAAAAAATCAAAAGAGTCCTGTATATAGGATGGAAGTTTCTGTGCCTCCTTCAGAAATACTTGATGTAAAACTACCCCTAGATTATGTAAAAAATAATTACTTGCCGAAACAATCGGTCTACCCGGGGGATTAATCATGTCTTTATGGATTTTAGGTAGACAATAAAAGTAGGCTGGACTACAATCTTGAATATTCAACTTATTTTCAACATCAACATCCAACCAATAACCTAGTCTTAAGCCTCTTCGTATTAAATTCAAATAGTTTCCCTTGGCTACTTTTATTTCCTCATCTGAAGCTAGACTCATCTTCTAATAAATCTGTACACATTTTATAATATTGGGTATAATGCATGATAACAATTTTGTTACGTTTATCAGAGGGCTTTACTATTAAATCACATTGTTTAGAAAAAATCATTAATTCCTTCCATTCATTTTTGGCTAAAGTAAAACTTACATCTCTGTTATTTAAATTATCTATTAATGCATCAAGGTCAAAACCTACCATCACTTGAAAGTTTTTTATCCCTACATGTAACAACGGAGGCATAAATTTATTATTTGTACTAATTGCAAAAGTATCTATAGTGCAATATGCATTCAATTCACTAACACAAGATAGAAATGAATCATTCAACAAATTGTTATTAACTTCTAATGAATTAGTATCTGAGCTTAGTGAGTTATTAAACAAATCACTTGGCTCTGCGTTTTTAACAACAATACAATTAAAATAATACCACAAATGTAATTCGCGAACAAACCTTAATAACTCTATTTTACACTCATATTTTTTCTTTAAGACTGTAGGCACAAATTTAAGGCCATGATTTAAAACAGTAAAAACTTCATCACTAATATGCCAACCAGATAAGTTAACAACTGAATTCAAAATTTGATAAGAACAAGAATCAGTACCATCTAGTCCTTTTGTTTTTGCACCATTGGCGTGAGGGACCTCCTCTCTGTGGTTCTTGTTCCGCATAGCTTCTTTTCTGTTGTTGTTGCCTCCCATAAGTCTTATAGGGATGAAAATGTTCCACAAAATAACGATCAGATTTGCCTAAAGGTGGTCTTAAATTTAAATCAGTAATGATCTCTGGAATGGTAGAGGCTAATAAATCCAGGATACTTATTATGTCTTGTATTTTCATTCACAACATGTGTTAACTGATGATAACTTAAAATGTACAAGAACTATAATGCATGTAAACTAGATGCACTAAAATCACCCCAATTTATGGCAGGATAATTGAAATCTCCCAACAGAACCACTCTCCTATAATAAAGAAACTCTTTATCAGCGTTCTTTCTTATCAATATACAGCCTATGATAACATGCAATAAACTAACAGTATTTAAGTTTAAAAGACTTCAAAAACGAATGTTTAGTTTAATTATCTGATAAAATTAATGTTGATGGATTAGAACTATGAACTAAAACTATAATACCACCAGCTTGTGATTTTTTTCATGTCTACATGTAACAATTGTTTAGAAAATAAGCATTAAGAGCAGACCAAACATCAGTAAGTGCTATAAAACTGTACTTTTCCTTAACCAGCAATAAATACAATCCATCTAGTTTTTTGCCCAAACTTTGCAAATTACATAAACAGCATCTCAAACTATTATTAAATCCTTTTCTTCTAAGTTCACTTTTGTTTCATGTCTTAAAAAGGTGTAATATGGTCTGATACCTGATAAAAATCTAGGCCCATAATGATTTAAGTTTATCAAGACTAAATGTTCTAGCAACATAAATAAAATCTTCCCAGTATTTTACAAATAGAATATTGAAGATCAGGTCCATCTGTCTGAGCCAGATAATAAAAAGATTGGTCTTAGAATAACATAATCTGTCCAGATTAATGATGGGAATATTTCAACAAAACAGCCTGATATGTTACATTTTCTGAACATTTTCTGAATACATACAACATTGCATTTCATAGCATTCAAATGTAATGTTCTTAAATTATTTGTACTAACATGCAAAACTGTCTATATCACTTTATCAAATGCAGGACTTATCGAACACCTCTTCATTGAACTCTATTAAGTAAAATCTTATTCCATTGAACAATCATTTCAGTGAAGTTTTACCCATGGAAAAAAAAACAGTTGGCCAACCCAGTGACTGCAATATAAACAGCACTATTTAAAACCCATGCTGGTGGGGGGGGGCTACACCCCACCCCCTAACTAAATATACCAACTCCAAGATCGCAGTACAGTGGGGAAAAGGGCAAATACCCAAAGATGGCCCACTGTTTTTTTTTTCCCCTGGGAAAAACTTTGCTGAAATGATCATTCAACAGAATAAGATTTCCCTTAATAGAGTTTGATGAAGAAGAGTTTGGTAAGTAGTGCATTAGATAAACTGATAGGGACCCTGCAAAACTATATGACTATTCCCTACCTTACTTGTATTATTTCATTTAATAAATCTGGAACATCACTTAATTTCAAATCAGGTTAAGAAGATACTGTTATTCTGAATGGATTTAAAGCTGACAATTTCCATTTAGTCTGTTTTGAAATTGAATCCCCCAAGAGCATGTCTTCTTCTTCTTCTACTTCACAAATATTATCTGACTAAGATGGTGCATTTTGTCTTTCTTTACATCATCCCATGTCCCTTCTTGTTTCTGTGCTATTTTTATCTTTATGAAAATTCATATTCATTCCTAGTTTCTCCGAAGGATATGTGTCCTCACTAATGTTATTTGTCACCAATGAACTACTTTCATCTTTAACACCACCCAGTGCCTTTCTTTTTTCTTTATTGGTTTTTACTTTATAAGTATTCATTCTCTCTTTTTGTCCCATAACAGACTACTTCTCATCATGGGTCAAATGCAAACCATCTGTGCTACAATGGGAACAATTTCATTTATCATTCCTAGTTCTTTCTCTTTATTTATATGTTCTGCCTTATTTTTCTTTGACTTCATATTCTTTACTAACTACTTATACATCTCCAGAAACTCCATTCTCATTTCTCACTTTCCTATCAGATATGTTTGATTTAATTTTTCCAGTTCCACTCTTTCTTTACTGGTGAAATTCATTGAACTGGACTAGGTAAGGCAGTAGAATACATTTCCCCACATGCTACCCATTTCCATATTATCAATATTATTTCTGTCATGTACATCTACAGTAGCAGATAATATCTCACTCTCAATATAAATAATTTGTTGTTGTCAATATCAAGTTTTTTCTTCTAGTCCAAAAGCTTATCAGAAATACAATCCTGATTTTCAAAGACATTTTCCTCCCCACTGACATAATATGTATTAACAGTATCTGTATACTCTAAATACACACTGTAATTTATACCTGTCCCAAATATATCCACAGCACAGCACTTCCACAAAACTGGTCAGTGGATGCGACATAAAGTTAACTCCTCTATCACCTCAGTATTTCCACCCTTCACCCCCCACACCTGAAAATTTCCAAGAGTATTTTCCACTTACTACTTCAGGGTACCTAGGTGCATAGTCTACCACCTCCAAGATGCAACATTTATGTGCAGTGCTCTGGGTACTAAGAGGATAAGAGGCACCCCAAATATCCATGTCTGCCTTCTGAAGAGGTTCCATAGTGTAACTCTATCAGCTTTCCCTACTTTACTCTTATTAATTCTTTTAACAGCTAAATCTTCACATCAGTATTGATCCACCATAAATACTGTTTCAACAGCTTTACCAGGAATACAAAAACAATCATCCTCAGGTGAATTCTTTTCAGTGAACATCATTGAAGTCATTTAACTTGTTACAGTTCAAACAAATGTCATAAGCGTGCTGAAAATCCTTTATTAAAATGATCAGACATAATACATTGTAGCAAAATGTTATTACTTAATAAATCTTCTAGTACATAATTATTAAGTTTGTCCATGTTAAAATATATTCTTCAAAACAAATGCAGTTCAAATTGAACACAGTACAATAAACAATATAAAGCAAATTTAAACTTACAAATCTGCAGAAGTGATACCCCATCAAAGTATTTTCTAATTTTCTGGTTTCCTGTTATCACTGTATCATGAAGTGGCACAATGATGAAAAGACAAGACCTGCATAGTTCACATTCCATCAACAATTTTATGAAATAATTTTATTATTTGCATGCTGTACTGACAAAAAAGACTAATATGCACCTTTTTATAACTTTTCTCTAATTGCATGCTTTCAAAAATATCAAATTTATACATGCAAATCCTTAAAACTTAACTTTGCTTGATGGCTGGCAAATACTTTCTTTTACTTAAAAATGTGAAACATTCCTGACAAAAACTAACTATACAGACTACTTTTTATTGTTTTTCTTTTTTTTTCCTACTCATGTTTTCTTAAGTACACTTTTTAGATATTATATATAAATACATATGTGAGTGTATCTGTATTTGTATGTGATGAGTTCTATACAGCCTGATTCCCTTTTTAAGAACTTCTTTATAAAATAAATCCACATCTATTCAGGACTTATAAGTTCATAGGTAGTTACTAGGCATGCAGTCCAGGAGGCCATTAATGAGTGTAGCCCAAATTCCCAATTGCCCCAAATCACTGTCTGGTAAAGTGACTTGCTCAAGATCATATAACAAGCAAATTAACTCTTAAGGAATCAAATCCTGTACCACAGGAAGCAGCTCGTTAACAGCTCACAGCCTTAATCATCTTTGCCAACTGCCAGATGACTACCAGTCAGCTACTTTCTAGGCTGCTAACTAAAAGTTTTAAATTTCTACCCAATTCTCCTTTGAGAATTTGTATTTGCTTCATAATATCTTTTTTCAGGCACCCAAATAATTTTAACCAATTTGATATTACCCAAACAAATATCTTATCAGCTTCTATACTGTTTAGAACAACACATCTATTTTAACTAGTCCCCAATTTTGTGAGCCATAGGTAGACAGCTGGCTCAACTTTTGACAGTTGACAGCAGAGTGAACAAGTGACATTCACCATACATTTTATTGAAGTGGTGTATGGCTCAATGTCTGACAGTTGTTAGCAGAGCAAACAAGTGACATTTACCATACATTTTATTCAAGTGGTATATAGCAGCAATAAAATTACTGTTTATAAGGTTAACTGATGAAAATAAAGTTGGCAGGATATAGTGTTAGTATGTGTTAAATCAAAATGCCTACTGCTGGTTACCAATTGCAATCATTAATTTGTATAGTTTGTATAAAGGGATGTAGAAACAATTCTAGGCAAGCAATCACAGAGACAATAGGATGACCAACCATATAGACCTTTAATAAGACTTACTTAAAAGTTCTTGCTATCCTTGAACAATTGAACATTTACCCTTTCTATTAAAAATTATAACTTCTCATTTTGCTACATTTACTTTTACAATTTCTTCTATTTTAATAGCTTGTATTTTACTGTTGAAAAACTTAAAGCTATGAGTAGTAGGTCAACAGTATAACACTACTGGACTTTTTGCTTGTCATATCTGAGGATTATTTCCTTCTAATTTAGAAATCTTATTAATCACCTCATCAACATATATGAAGAATAGTAAAGCTGCCAAAAAGCATCCCTGTTGGATCCCTTCCCAAATGAATCCAATCTGTGTATTCAATCTCCTTGGTTACTCTTACCTTGGCAAAGGTCTGTGAACATAATTCAATGATAACTATCAGCTCATGTGAGCAACCTTTTTTCTTGCATATCTTTCTAAAGCATACTTTCCTCTAAACTATCAAAGGCTGCTCTGAGGTTGAAAAATACATTATCCATTTGTTGTCTTAGCTTCTTATATTTATTTGATCAAGTGTTGTACTTTGTAACACACTTATTGACCTAATTTGCCTTCCATGTATGTGAACTATAATTTTGATAAACCAACGCTACTTATTTCTTTCTTCAATTTCACTAGAATTACTGGACCGAAACATTTTTATGATGAGTACAGTAACAGTAATGGTCTGAAAATATGGAGTCCATTCTATTTCCTTTCTTAGAAATTGGTATTATCATTATGTCTTGCCTCTATGAATGAGTAAACTCTCAAGTAACAATAATTTTGTGATTATCATCTCTGAATAGCTGAATTTATTTTATACTGGCAATTTGTTATACTCACTGGACCCAGAATTTATTGTTCATTACATCTGAAATATATTTCATAACTTGTTCTGCTGTAAAATGTTTTTTACCTACTGCATTT